>NW_009259590.1:74638-102257 GCF_000687185.1 Egretta garzetta
ACCCTACACGTATCCAAGGTCTCTTGCATTTATGGAGTTTCCCATGTTGTAGGCTAAGAGTCCAGAAGTCTTTTGAACAAGAGAGGCTGTTTTTCAGAAAGTCTTTTGGAGTGCGCGGGCTGTATATTGGGAGCTCTGCTGATGACAGGTCAGAAGGGGGCTGGTACAGGAGCAAAGCATCCTCCCTGCTGGCAAAACCTCCCAGGAATGCACCTGGGAATGGTGCTGTCCTGCCAAGAGGAATTGAAGTCACTGGGAGTCCATGGTGGGCTCTTAGGGTTAGCTGAGACATCCAAAGCCCTCTCAGGATTTGCTGGGAATTGGTTGGATTAAGCCCACAAGTTCTTTATAACCACTGATGTTACACATGCTGGAGGGCTGCAGCAGGCTCCCGTGGCAGCTCTAGTGCAAAGCCTATGAGATACACTTGAGGACCAGACAAGGCTACCAGTTCTCATAACCCTGACACCTTGAACGTCATACTTGTTGTCTGTTCTGCCTGTCTAGAATTCATAGAATCATAGAACTGCTTAGTTTGGAAAAGACCTTTAGGATCATCAAGTCCAACTGTTACCCTAACCCTGCCATCCCACCACTAAAGCGCGTCCCTAAGCACCACATCTACCTGTCTTTTAAATACCTCCAGGGATGGGGACTTGACCACCTCCCTGGGCAGCCCGTTCCAATGCTTGACAACCCTTTTGGTGAAGAAATTTTTTCCTAATATCTAATCTAAACCTCCCTGGTGCAACTTGAGGCCATTTCCTCTTGTTCTATTGCTTGTTACTTGGGAGAAGAGACCAACACCCACCTCACTACACCCTCCTGTCAGGCAGTTGTAGGGAGAGATACGGTCTCCCCTCAGCCTCCTCTTCTCCAGGCTGAACACCCCCAGTTCCCTCAGCCACTCCCCATCAGCCTTGTGCTCCAGACCCCTCACCAGCTTTGTTGCCCTCCTCTGGATGCTCTCCAGCTCCTCCATGGCCTTCTTGTAGTGAGGGGCCCAACACTGAACACAGTATTCGAGGTGCAGCCTCACCAGTGCTGAGTACAGGGGGACGATCACTGCCCTAGTACTCCTGCTGGCCACACCATTCCTGATACAAGCCAGGATGCCGTTGGCCTTCTTGGCCAACTGGGCACAATCCTGGCTCATATTTAGCTGGTGGTCAACCAGCAACCCCATTCAGAGAATTCAGAGAAGCCACTGAAGCCTGAATGGATGAGTGGATGCACATCCTCATGAGGTGTGCTCCCCTGGCCGATCTGCTTCTGTCTCCTTCTTTGTGTCTCAAAAAGGGAACAGACAGGTAAACGGTGGACTTATTCATCTTTAGGCATTTTATCTATATGCCACCTTTTATTTTAAATAAATTAAAAAGAAAAAATATGCAGCTTTTAAATTTCTGGTGTACACTGAAGGCCAAGTGTATGTGTAGGAGGTATATTTAATAATTAACTTAAATAAAAACCCCCACGAAAAAATAAGCCAACAAAACTCTGCCTGGAAAAAAGCCAACACTCATGCTTTTCATGAGACATGATGCAAATCCTTCAGAAATCAGTCCCATGAATAGACAGGATTTTCAAAAGATAAAATAAGTGAGAGTCTGCCATTTGTCTTTCATTTTACATTATGAGGTTATTAAATACAAATGGAGACGAGAGAACAGAATCTTGGTTAGCTGAAGTCAGTGAATCCAAACTGAATTACACAAACCAAAAGTCCAGCACCTGTTTTTTTAATCCATAGAAGAAGAGGGATCTGTCAAAACTGGTTGATCTGCCATCTGGCAGGTATTTCCTGTACCTGACTCTAATCTTGGGCTGATTTTATCTGGCATGTTTCCAGAACCAAATAAAGGGAACTTATGACCACTATTTTTAATTTTACATGCTTTCTCTGCAAGTCAGGAACTTTTAAACTGTACATTTTTTAAAAGCCTTTAAAGGTTTATTTCCCAGCTTTATTTCTGGTCAGCAAAAATGACAGCAAAAAAATTTTAGGGTTTTTTTTTGTGGAAAGTTGCTAATATTTTTAGATCAGTGTTAAGACTTTGGCTGTCCCTCTTGACAGGTCTGTGGTCTGATTTGGCTTTGAATCTCCTGCTTTTCCCCATTGGTTTCAATGGGAGAAAAAGATGTCCAGGACATGTCTGGTGATCACATATACGGAGACAATTACAAAGCCTCCATTCAGTCTACCTCCTCGAGTGTCCCACCTGATAGGTCTTCACCTGAAGCTGGAGTCCTTTTCTGCCAGAAAGGCTGTGAATAATAATGAGTGAGAATCCTGGGAAAAATCTTAAACATCCCCCTCCCTCCCAACTTCAGGACAGTTTTCAAATTTTTGGTAAAAATTCTGTTCCTTTCTTCTTTGTTCTTCCTTTCCTCTCGCAAAAAAAAAAAAAATCTTTTTTTTTTTTTCAGTTTGTTTTGAGGGTTTTATTTGGTTTGGTTTGGTTTTGTGAATTAATTTTCTGAAGCAGTGGTTTCCCATGTCATGATGACAATATGGCCATAGCACTTAACGCCTGCTGCTTTTCTGTGTTTCAGGAGGTGTTTGTGAAGGCCTGGAGGCTGAGGTTGGAAGGAGGGACTCCTGTCACACCTGGAGACTCATGGCTTGAGAATGGCCCACACTTGGGTGCCGTCCTGTCTCGATGCCCAAGGCTTGGCCCTCCCACTGCAGGCTCCAGGGCAGAGCCTTTGTAGGGCTGATAAAGCCTGAGTCCCGACAGGGACCTCCTGTGCTGCTGCGTGAGAAGTACGTGGTTAAGAGGAATAACTGTGGGGAGGGGTGTTGCGGATGGAGTAAGAGGGAGGCAAAAAATATAGTTTATTGATGTAAACCAGTGAATTAACAAGGTTCCTTGGTAAATCCATCAGTAGTTTGTAAGATTGGATGGCAAGGTACGCTTGGTTACTTACTGCATAGAAGACGGGGTCAGACAAAACTGTTGGGGGGACCCTCCCATTGAGTCATGAGGTTCAGAAAAGATCCCCTTGCTTTCTAAACTCCTTCCTCAGAGAGGAGTCTAGGTGCAGCTGGATCCAATTTTAATCCCAGGCTTGGTCAACGGTTTATGTCCAAAGGATTATTTATGTGCAATCGATCCTTTATATCCCTTAGCTAAGGTTTCAGAGTTAGCATGCTGTTAGCCACTTACCAAGAAACTGTTGTGGTAAGGAATCTCTCAACCTCCAGGAGTAACCTTGAGAGGCGTTCCTGCTCGAGGGGAGATCCTGGCACGTGGCCGCTGCCATGCAGGAGAGCTCCAAGGGCCCTGGGGCTGCTCACTATTGATGGGGGTCAGAGGATTGGCTCATAGTCATGTTTGCATACCGAGCAGATTTTAGTTTCTTCACTGTGCTTCGGTGGGCAGATTCCACAACAGTCGTTGGCTATCGTATTGTTATCTGTTTCTCCCACATCCACTGGATGCATCCATCACGACCAGAGACATCTATCACGACCAACTGCCACAGGGAACACACCGCCACAAGGGAAAAGGTGAAAGGAGGAGAAAAATGGGGACGATGGCCTGATTTGGTTGTGTTGGTGTACACACCAGCATATCCTGTAAGCTCAGGTAAAGGTCCGCTGCGATGTCATCTCCCAAGAGGGGACAGTGGCTCTTGGTTATGCAAAAGGCCCTAAGATGTTCTCGTGAGGCTTGTTTGACTGTGGACAATTGCTTCCCTCTTTCACTTCTTCCAATCGCCATTTCCTAATTTAGAGAGCAAAGGCAAATCTTGAGGGTGAATAACCAGCCTTTTACGTGCCAGCTTGTGTGCACGTAACCAGTGCAATTCAGCCAGCAGGGAAACAGCAAGGCCACATAGCAGCGAGAGAAACAGCCTAGCAATGGCTGCTCCAAGCTGAATAGCGAGGTACAGCAAGTGCTCTGTGGGTCCCCAGGAGGTGTTCGCATGAGTATGAGCCCCATTGCTGCACCAAACATTCGCCATTGACCTAGGAAGCAAAACAAGGACCCCGAGCCATGGGTTATTCACCCTGAAAAAGGGAGAGCACCTATGTAATATACCTTGTTTGGTCCCCCGTGCTTCAATAACACATTTCCTCAACGTCCATTTGCTGGTTTCCATGGCCCATACTTACAGACAGCCTGAATACAACCCACCAGAAGTATACAGTTGATAACTTCTAAGGTAAATTTACAAACTCACAGTAGTCATTGTTTCATATTTGATAAGAAATGCATTTTCTGGACATCAACAGGTACTGTTTTGTTTTGGGTTTTTTTCTCTAAAACATTATAGGATGGGGTTTATTTAAATCAAGGTTATCTCTGTGTTTTCTGTTCTCAGGGTTGGGTTGTATTGCTGTGGCCGTCTCTAACAGCAGCACCCTGAGGGGTCCGTAATCGCCAAAACTTACTGTGCCTTTTCTGGATGTGCCTGGATATTGGAGCAGTTAGCACTGGGAAATCCCTGTCCAGCTGAGAGCTGGTGGCAGGGAACGGAGGCGGCTTTCCTGAGGTCACTGTGTGAGCTTATGGCTGCACTTCTCTCACCCGCTCATGTTTTATGAACTCACTGACCAGCAAATTTTTCATCGTACCAAGGTTCCTCAGCTTCTTTCTGTCCTGTGAACAGCTGAAACTTCTGTTTGCGTGGTGAAGGCAATGGACATGATTTCCAAATTTCCTTTGCATGGTGCTGCTTACCCGTGTGACAGCTGCCTGGCTCGTCAAGAGAACGTTTGCTTTTCTTGCAAGCTCACACCTCCTCCCCCCATCCCTTGCCCTTGCTTGTGCAGTGCCATTGAGTAAAAAAAGGTCTTACGCAGCTGACAAAAATACAGGAGTTTTGTTCACACAAATATTTGCAAAGTCTCCCTTTGGGGTGTTTACTCAGGGCTTGTTAATTGGAGGGGTAATGATTATTTCAGAGCCAGCCTCCCATCTCCTTGCAAAGGTGTTGCAATTCCACTACAAAAAGATGGCCCCTTTTGCCCCAGTGCATGCTCATGATTTCACTCACCACGATACTCCTTTTGTTTCAGGGTCGATGTTATGAAACAAAACCATTCCGGCAAATCGCTGATGGAAAGGAGAGACTGGCTTCACAGTCAATGACTTTGATGCCTTGGGTAGTTCAAGTCAGGATCTGCCTCTGTCTTGCCTTGATTGACAAGAGCCTTTCTATAAATTTGAGCAATTAAGCAACCCAGTAGCAGCTGCTAGGGAGATCTCCGGAGCACAAAACTGACAAAGATTGCCGTGCAGGTCTCCTGCTGCTCACTCTGACATCCTGAAACTCCATCTGCAATTTAAAACTGCAAAGGGAGACCTGACTCCAACACGTTAGGTGAGTGTACTTCTGTGTTTGCTCTGTGTCATGGCTCTGGCTCACGAATAAAGCAGCAGGTTTTGCTAAAGTGGCAAAGAATAAATGTTCAATTTGTTCTGAAGTTTGTCTCTTTTGCTCTCAGATGTCTGCTTTTAAAAATAAGGAATTTTCACTTTTTTTTTTTTTTTTTTTTTTTTTTTTACTCTGTTGAAGCTTATATGCAAACGTACACCCATTTAATCACGTGTGAGACTGTAGTGGATGCATGGCCACGTATATGAAGGATTCACTGCAGCAAACTTCACATGCTGATCTAAACCCTTGATTTAGCAAATTTTAAAGCATTTGGTTTAACAGGAGGCTAGAGACTCAAACATCAGCCATACCAAAGGCAGGCCAAGCTCATTTAACCTCAATGTTATCCAGCTGAGGACACAGCCCGATGCACACAAGCCTGTGTGCCCTATGCAGTAGCTGATTTGGAGAAAGTTAAATGTCAAGCCTGGGGTTTCTAGGTGGACATTTTTAAATGCAATTCAAGTATGTGAGGTATAAAATGGATCTTGTGGCTTAGAGCTACTTTCCAGCTCTTTTTTTTTGGCAGAGAAAGTTTTCCAGAGAGGCTGGTTGCTTTCTTCACTAATGGTTTTGAGATAGAAGGGCAAGTATCAGAGGGACTTGGCTGATGCTGGGATGCTTGGAAGGTATGAGGAGTTCAAGCCTCCTCTGGTCTCCTTGGCCACGTCCCCTCCATCTAACCAGCTTTGTTCAAGGCTTAACAGCCTTGGTTGTGTCTGAGCTGGCTGGTAGGGCAGTGTGGGCAGGAGGGACAACCAGCAGTCGCATCTGCCTCGCTGGCTGCAGCCCGGGGAGTGGACTAGCACAGATTCACGCTCAGGGTATTGGTAATGGCAGCTCCAGTAACACTTTTGGGAAGTGCTGATCTCTCTCCAGAGATTATAGCACAAATTCAGGGATGCTTGGCTTCTAATAGGTAAGTGGGATAAAACCAGGATTAAGGGCTCTTGACAAATGCTGGTGTTACCCGCTGGCCTAACCCTGCTGAATGCATGGAGCTGCAGCCACGCTGCGTCCTCCCCATGCAGCAAAGTAGGGAACCTGCCACCTGCCGTAGGTGTGGGTGACAGACAGACAGACAGACAGAGCCCTTCCAGATGGACCCTGCCAGGGCCAGTACTGCCAGGGTCTTCAGCCAACAACATGTGTGTGCACTGAGAGAGCAACCAAAGGCCTACCCAACCATTGGCCTGTTGTGAGCTCAGGGCAACCCGACTGGGGTGGTAGGAGGGAGTTTGCTGCAAAGCAAACTTGCAATGTGGAGATTTCGGTGGGTTTGAGGCCCTGGCGGGTGGCTTTATCTCTTCGTGGCAAACCCTGCTGCTCTGCAGGGAACGTCTGCACGACGCTGCTTTCTGTTAGACCTTTTCACTAAGACTTTTCCCTTCTGGGAGTAGGTGACCCCTCATTCTTACATCTGCCCATCTTTTCTTGGGCTGAATGGGGATGGGGAGCAGCGTGTCTGAGGGGAGGAAGGGGCGTCCCAGCTCTGGAGCTGAGCCTGTGCACTTGCACTTCTTGCCTCTGGGGCTGCGCTTGCTCTCCCAGCCCTCCGCTTCTCTCCCTTCTGCCCCAGCATGAAGCTCCACTGCGTGATCCCGGGCACTCTGCTTCTCCTGCTGCTGGCCAGCTGTGGCGCCGCACTCAAGACCTCCGCCATTGACCTGCGCACCTTCATCGGCTGCGCCGTGCGCGAATTCACCTTCTTGGCCAAGAAACCCGGCTGCAAGGGGCTGCGGGTGACGACGGATGCATGCTGGGGACGCTGCGAGACCTGGGAGGTGAGGTGGGGCTGGGGGGGGGGGGGGGGGGCCCCCCCCCCCGGCTTGTGCTTTCCTTCCCTAAGAAAAGCCCTCAACCCCCACCCCCCCAAGCATTAAACAGCTTGCAGTTACCTACAAAAGAAGCAAGGGCTGTGTCCTGCTCCACAAATCCCTCGCCACCGCTGTCAGCAGCGGAGCACTTTGCCCTAAGTTGTTTCCTCCCTCCTTCCACTGCCTCAAAGGGCGATGCGCATCGTGTGATGATATTAATGAAGCACTTAGGTAATATTGTTATTATGGAATCTGAAAGCCTCTTGCAATTTAACCACTTAAGGAGAGGAGGCCTTTATTACTTTACTGGAAAAAAATTCCTCTGGGATTAAGATGGAACTCCCAATTGATGGGTAATATATTTTGCTCCAAAAATCAAATCCCAAAGATAACGTCTGTTTCTAATTTGGTCCTGTTTTAAGTCACAGCCCTGTATAAATATGAAGTAATTATGATTTGGGGGGGAGGGGTGTCAGGGGGAGAAGGAAAGTGCATAAGTACATCTATGCACACTTCAGAGAACAAGTTTCTGACTGTCTTTACCTTTCTGCCACTGGAAGGCTCAAGGGGCCAGACCCAGTTTAATTTATTCAGGGAAGCTTTGAGTGACTCCAGAAGGATTTTATCCACATGAAGCCAAGGGCTCTGTATAAGCGAGCAGAGGAGGAGCCAGGGTCTGTGTGCCAACTCTGAAAACGTGGTGGGATGAGGGGCAAGGCCACCGGTGGTCAGATTTCCCTGGTGGGATAAGGTTCCTTCGAGGGACCTCTTGTCACCTGGTTCCCCCCCCTCTCAAGCTCCTCTGGCAGCACAGCCCTTGCAGACTCTCTTGCCATTGGGATTGTATGTTATGATTATGTTATGTATATCTCATGCTATTGGGATGTAGTTAGGTTGAGTGCATCTGCTTGTAGGCTCAACAGCTTCTAGAAAGCACCACAATGTGCTTGGATGGGGGGATATTGGTAAGAGGGAGGGCGCCTGGATATCTTCTTGCCGAAATGTTGCATCTGTTCTTTTCCATGCCATCATTCTCAGTTCCCAGGGCAGGCTCTTTACACAGCACAGAGGAAAAGAAAGAAAAAAATAAAATGTCTCCTAGCTGTGTTACCTTATGCTATTTCCCATCTGCGCAAGGGAGAGGATTACAGTGGGTGCCCACACTGCAATGCTATTGGGATGTAGTTAGGTTGAGTTAGGTCTGCGCAAGGGAGAGGATTACAGTGGGTGCCCATTCCTGTTTGCTTTGCCCCTTCTTGGAGTCTTTGGAAAATGGGTGTTCCTGCCAAGGAATAACTCCTTTTTCACCAGAAGCAATGCTACCGTGATGCTGCACGGGGGTGTGGGTTTCAGGGTCTTTGGGCTCCCATTGTCTCCTGATGGCTGAGGTCTCTGGCCAAGCTGTTTTTCTCATGAGGAACTGTAGACTTCTATGCTGGCTGCTGTGCTGAGTGCACCCCCCATGGAGCACATCCATTGGGCTTTGTGGGACATGCAATCTGACTGGGAAGACTGGTCCCGCTGAGGAAAAAAAACCAGTTTGGCACCTGGATGCACCTCCACTCTTAGGCAGCTCAGCCACATGGAAGGCTTTCCAGCAGAAAGCATTTTCTTTGATGGAAAATTGATCCTTTTGGAAGAAAGCAGCTGCTTTTGGCAAACATGCTTATTTGGTCAAAACACTAGTATTCTGCTGAAAACCTTTTTTTTTTTTTTTTGGATAGGCTTTTGTCTTCCTTCAGCAGCTTTAATTGGAGCTTTATGCTTTAAACGAACAGAAACACGCACATACACCCACTCCCCTCCCTGGCAGGGCTCCAAGAGGCAGGTGCTGAAGGATGTAACCTAAAAATTATTTCCATGGCCTCTTACGGCTGATCCAGTGGCTCCCCTATTCACATTAAATCCCCTCGAAGAAGCCGGGGCTCCAGATGTTTGTCTTGCTTCTTGCCTGAGGCCAGCGTTTCTCTCCCACAGAGGCCGGTGCTGGAACCACCCTACATCGAGTCTTACCACCGCATTTGCACCTACAACGAGACCAAGATGATGACGGTGAAACTGCCCAAGTGCGCCCCTGACGTGGATCCCTTCTACACCTACCCGGTGGCCATCCGCTGCGACTGCGACATCTGCTCCACGACCACGACCGAGTGCGAGACCGCCTGAGCTCCGCTTTCCCAGGTCAGGCGAGGAGGGGCCGGATTCTTCCCTGGCTTCATGCCCCCGGTACCTCTAGCACTGCAGAGGGTGTAAGTCAGCCCAGAATTTGATCTCGCGCTGTAACGCTCCTAATCATTGACTTTGCTGGGTAGATGAGGCTTAATCCTCTCTCCTCATACTGTTCAAAACCTTATTGCTGTAGAAATGTAGTACAGAGCCTTGCAACAGCAAATCCTGTGGGGAGAAAAAAAAATGGGGCAGTTTCCCTTCCTTACAGGCTTTTCACACCTTTCTTCATGCACAAAGCACATGTGGACTGAACGGTCACTGGGGTGGAAACAGGCCACAAAGGCGTTACAGCTTCTTTATTCATGTGGGGTTTAGCTCCTCCCCAGCCATGTAAATGCAATTGCCAACATTTCTGCCACCTCGCCCCCACCATTCGTTCTACTTACCCTGAGGTCTCTAGGGAATAACAGTCAAAGAAAAGGCCTTAAGGAACAATGAGATGGAAATGGGTATCCAAATTGCTATATTGAAATTAGGGTGAATGCACACTCAGCCCCGACTCAGCAAAGTACTTAAGCTCATGATTAAGTGTTTTGCTTAATATCAGTGGACTTTTACAGTTAAACATATGTTTTGGTGATTGGCTTAATTGGAGCTGTTCTGTTGAAAAAAAAATCTTGCCTTACAAGAGACAATTCCTTGACAAAAGAGAGAAACACATTAAATCTGTAAAACCAAAAGTGCGTATTTTCCCATCTGCTTTCGTCCAGGGATAGGAGCAGAGTTGACTTCATATAAAATCAGTGAGACTCTGCAGAGCCCAAGGGGTCTCTCCTGACAATTTCCAGAGTTAGAGGGGCCAAGCCAAACATGACAATTGTGGTTTGGTTTCAGTGAGCCCCCGGCAGAGGTGGTGGGAAGGAGGGGGCTATGGAGGGTGTTCCCACATTTCCCCGTGCTTCTCAGCTCCATGGAGCCCTGCTCCTCCAAGGATGCACACAGAGCTGGGGGGCAGCCAAGCGTGCTCCCAGGAAAGCTGTGGAGTGGCCAGCAGCATGGCCACCATGGGTGAGACAAGCCCGGGACAGGAAAGAGAGCAGACATGCCAAAGGATGGTTGGCACCTCCTCAGACCCACTATTTACAAACTAGGACGCACCTGGGAGCTGCTGCAACAGCCCCCGGTGACCACAGCCACGTAAGTGCCTTTGTCCTCTGGTTCCTGCCTGGAGGAGGCCAGATCCATGTCCATCTCTCATTTCTCCCCTGAACAAAATGGGAAATGAGGTGAAAGCAGGAAGATTTGCCAAGTGAGAGGGGCTTGCAGGAGCTTACAAAACAAAGACACCTTCTCAGATAGCCATTAGGAGAGAATTGCTGCTGAGAGCAATATCTGCAACCTGCCTCCCCCCCAGTGCCTTGTCTTCTGGATGCTGTCGCCTTCATTTCCAGGGCTGCATGCTTGACATTTCCCCAAGTCTCCTGTCCTCACTGAGATAGATTTAATGGAAGCTCTAGTTTATTAGTTGCTGTCACTTTTTTTTTTTTTGTGTCTGTGGAATTGTAAAAGCTGCACTGTGGTTGGGTAGGAAGGAGGTGATTTTATCACTCTGCCTTCTGTAATTCTGAATAGAGACCGCTGTGTCAAACAGCGGCAGGAGCAGTTTTCTGATGATGATGAGGTTAACTGCCTTTAAAAAAGTCCTTGTGTTTTGTTTCAAATTGCATCTCACAATCCATCTGATCTTGTTATTGTTTTAACGGGCACCCCAGGGAATCCGCAAATTATTTTGTGTCCTTAATAAACCTCAAATTCGTAGTATAAAAGCAATTTAAAGCAATGTGTCACTCTTTATTTATGCATAAAGGTTTCTCATGTAGAATACGTATAAGCTCCTACAAACCCTTTGCCAAAGCTGTGAACACCTGCAAAACATCTCCTCGATGCTGATGTGAAGTCATTTCTGTCGCTGGATTTCTCTCACGGAGCCTGGCTGTGCTGTCATCTCAGGCTTCAAAGTAGGGTTAGAAAGTGGCAAACTTCCTTCCTTTGCAGCCAACAGGAAATATAGGCTGCACCCAGATCTGGTGAGATGGTGGAGACCTCAGCAAGTGTTCAGAAGGAAACACTGCTGGGTGTGAAGGAGGGTTTTGACTGATGCGGTAGCAGCCAGACTGGGAGGCGGAAGAGGAAGAGTGGGAAGGATGTATTGACTGAAACCGAGCTAACACTTCTAGCTGGTCTTTTAAGGAGGAGAGCAAAAGTGAATGGAGATGCTGTGGGTTTGCCGTGGGTGACAAAAGTACAGCCAACGCCAGAGCCCACCAACCTGTTTGGCTGGTGCACATCCCTCCCTCTGCTGGATTCCCACAAGCGGGGGACACTACAGTGAGTTTCAAGGAGCCAACTTCATTCCTGCGGCTGGTAATTGCAAATCTGGGGCTTTTTTTCCAGAAGTTCTTACACTACTGTGTCTTTATTTGATTGATTTCCCACCAATTTTGATACTTGTGACCAGGTCTTTTCATTTTTGTGGCCTTTATGCTGCAGCTGGGATGGTATGTCCTGCTTGGAATCTGCAGGCAGTCAAAATAGCCCACTCATTTCAGAGCATGAGAAGCCCCTTCCCAGGCTACCTTCATCTCCTTGGGTCATTTTAGTGCTCCTTAAAGCCACAGTTTGAAATCTTACCATCCCACCCGTCCAAAGCAGTTGAACAGCCCTTATGCCTTTGGTGCACAAGGTTGCAAGGAGCATTTGTCACTGAGGCTGTCACATCTCATGTATTACCTCTCCCATGGAAACCCCCACTGCTTTTTTTTGTAGCACATTGGTTGTTCCCTTCACCTGGACACTGACCACCAGCACCAGACAAAAATCCTCACAGGCTGCAATGTGGACCTCTTAAAGGTGTCATTTACGACTGCACATTTAATCTGGCACGACCTTCACTACCTAAAAACAAGGGAAAGAAATTTTGCTCTACATATATAAGGGGAACTTTACTTCCCTGGGAGAACTGTACTTGCAAAGCAGGGAGCAAAGCGTGGCCAGAGGGAAGCTCCTTCGCAAAGCCTGGGTGTTGAACCATTCACAGCTCTGCAGCCCCAGCTTGAGATACCTGCTGCAGTGAAAGGCTTTCTGTCAGATGGGAGATGGCTGCATCTGCCTGCTCCCAACGGAGAAGGTGAGGGTATGGAGAAGGTGCGATTGTACAGTTTGGGGACTGTACTTGGCTCTTGGCTCTGCCATAAACATGTCAGGTGAGCAGGGGCAAATCAGTGGATTTCTTTGTGCCTCAGTTTCCCTTCTGGGCACTGGGAGTGATGATACAGCTGATTTATTTTCTTCCTGGTGTATAGGCTGTAAGGTCCCTTTTGAGGAGTCGTATCTGTATCCTGCACAGCACCCAATTTCTCAGGTCTGTTGTCGCTCTTTTAACCTGAACAGCAAGAGCCACAGTCGTGCAGTGCTGTGAGTTTTGAAAATGCTTTCCTCTTATATGACAGCTTCAAAAAACCACTGGGTCCTGAAGTTCAGCTTCCCTCGCTGCTGTGTTGTAGTTGGTGTGCCCAGCTGGACTGCCCACGTCAGAAATCAGTACGTTTTACCCCATCTTCAAACCTGAGTTTGAAGGGGAAAGGGAGGGCAGGAAGCCTCTCCGGACGCGTGTTTCCTGCATTGCCTGGGTTTCTCTTTGAGGGCCGGGACAGGCAGCTCCCTCCTGCTCTCATTGTACTCACATGAAAACATAGGAACCGCCACCCTGGGTCAGAGCAAGGGGCTGTCTCGCCCAATATCCTGCCGCTGACAGTCGCCAGCAGCGGATCCTCCGGGAAGTGTGAAAGCATCAGGGCTGCACAGAGGTTCCCTTCCCCAGCTATATCCACCCAGCTTTAGCAGGCAGAAGTTTAGGAAGTTTCTGCTCTGGAGGATGCATTCAGCATCTTGTTGTTAACCCCAGATGCACGGGTCGTCCACATTGCTTCTTCCCGGACAAAGTCTGGCCGTGGAAAGTCTGGTGACCAATACCAACTTCCTCCGGGGGCAGGTAAATCAAATATATTCCAGGCCACATCCTCTGCCCTCTTGAATTGTCCTGGCTCTGGGGATGTACCCATTCATAGCAGCCAGGGATTTGGGCTGCAGTGTGTTTTTATCAGGAATAGACCTTGCCACCCTTTGTGTCTGCTCTGCCAGCGCGTGCCCCAGGAAGGGCTGGTTAAGCCTGCTGGAAGGAGCTGCAGAAACATGAAATGAGCCTTTCTGTAGCAAAACTTGCTTTAGCCTAATCAGTATTAGGGATGCTGTTCAGGAATGGTGGGATTTTATAGTCTTAAATTGAAGAGCAGTTGCCTTGCTGGTCAATGGGATTGCTTCTGGTCTTGAAACCAATGGTAATGCAAAGCTGGGTAACAAAGGCACTATCTTTTTTTTTTTTTAAATTTACATTTTTAATTTTTTAAAAAAAAGATCCACATGTCTGCATGCATCCCTGGAAAACTGGAGCCAGCCATATTCTTATTCCAGCCCAGCACTTAAGGGCTGTCTTTCCCCATGTAACTTCTTCAGCCCTTTAAGCATTTTGCTTGCTCTCCTGACCCTCCCTGCCCTGTCTGCTGGACTGAAGGTTACACAGCTCATCATCTTCCTTCCCATCAGCAAGAAGGGTTTGTTGGAGGTCTTTGTTAATGGTGTGTTATGTTTGTCAGGGGGTAACAAGCTCCCCTCAAAATTCCTAGCGCTCAGGCTAGCGCTTTTCCTAGCTGCTTTACCAAGAGCTCCAGTGCCTGCTAGGCTGCTGCACGCTGCCTTTAATATTTGCTTATGAGAGGAAAAAAATCCTCTTATGATGCCATGATATCGCAGTGGAGACCAAAGACAGCAATGCCAAGAATGCTTTATGGAAATAAAAAAAAAAAAAAAGAAATTCTATCTGAAAGAGCAACCAACTAACTACCTTAATATTGGTGGACGATGGGGGACTGAATATCTCCAGGCCAGTCACTGAGGGGTACCCTGGGACTGGAGTGAGCCGAAGGCTGAGTGCCAGCAGGGAGCCAGACCTGCAGGTCCCACATGTCCACCTTCCCACGTCTCCAAGCTGCAGAGAATTTGGTTAAGTGGCAGTTTCCCAAGAGGAACATGCTGGAGATGAGCAAACCTCTGCAGTGTCACCTCCTGTCTGGCTTTCTGCAGGCGACATTGGAAGGTGCAGGCAATTCCAGACCCATCCAAAAGCAGCCTTATATGTTAGCATGTGTTTTTCGTACATGAAATACCCTGCAAGGTATGTGTGATTAGCATCTGGGAAGATAGATAGACACAGCACCACATCTTCTCAAAATGATGCTGACAAAATACTTAGTAATACGTTTATTTTGTTAAAATAGACTATGTACAATAGATGATAGTAATGTGCAGTTACAATATACAATAATTACATGTTTAAAAGACGATAAGCAAAAGAGTACAGAATCGTGCTGTAAATAGGAAACTAATACTGTTTACATGATTTTTAAACTATGCAAAACATAATTGCTGGAAAACTGAATTTCCTTGGTTTGCAATTTTATTGCTTTGATGAGAATTCTGAAGATTTGGTTAATCTTTGAAAAAAGATATATCACTCAAAAGTCAGACATAATATTTTAGTACTCATCCTTTGGTTTTACCAGCCTCATACTCCAGCGATATTGCACACAGCAACTTTCTTATTAAGAGAGAAAAATTCAGCTGCTGACATCAAGTAAAGTAAATGACACTCTTTTCTTAACTCACTAAGAACTGACTGGTGATGTGTTAGGTCCTGATTTGTGCTGATGTCATTGCACTTGCTTCACAAACTCAAGTGGAATAACTTCTTGCGTTGTTATTTTTAAGTACTGCTGAAATACTATGCAAAAAGAAAGGAAAGGAATTTCCTTGTCTTTGTGTTCTCAGGGAAGCAGGGAATCTCTTTGCAGTGAAATGTGCATCACCTTCGTAACAGGTTAAACTGGATTGAGTTATCCTTGCACTCGAGGACAGTTCAGGTCCATCTCCTGCTCCTCTCTGCAGCCTTCTTTGAAGCCCTCCCAGTCTCAAGGCGCCGCTGAGCCCCAGGTATCCCGGTGTGTCTCCATGGAGGCACCTCCGAGCCCTTTCGCCGGGCTCACGCCATACTTGCTGGGGCAGCATGGGCACCGTGCTATGCCTTGCTCTGTAGCATTTCCCACCGAGCAACCTGGGCTCACCACCTTAGAGCACTTCTGCTCACGAGTAAAGAAGACTTTACTGGTGTCTTTCCCCTCTCACATAGCTTTATGTTATTGCTTATTAATGAATTAATATTTACAAGTTTGGGGAAAGTTTGGGCTCATTTATTCCGTACTGACAAGGCAGTTCAGTGCCTGCCAGTTCTGTAATGCAGTTAGAGCAGCTGCCTGTTTTGGGGAAGAGTGTTGGGAGAGACGGTATGACAGTCATACTATGGATATGGCTTACACCCAAACTACTTTGACAGACATCAGACAAAAATTTCTACATGTTATCAGTACAAATAACTGTTGTGTTGGAAGATCTGCAAACTGTAGACTGCTGACAACTGTTTACTCTGAATGCATTAACCTCCGATCAAAGTCAAAATTCACCAGAGCTGATATCAGCGAGAGCTCAAACTGATCTTTGGCAAAACCAAACACAAAATGAAACCTGGCATCCTGAATGGGATGAGATGAAATTAAGTGACAGCAATGAGTGCGGTGTCATTTTCAGCAAAGACACCCATTTGTCTTGAATATTACACGGTTCATGCAATCATTTTCATCTTCAGCCTCAGTAGTGGTTGAAACGAGGAGTTACAAATCCAGCCTCCAAAGCTCAAGTTAAAGATCCAATCAGCAAAGTCTCCAGATGTCTAACTTCTTTTGGGAGTCCACAACCAGCAGCCAAAAGGTATAAAAGATTTTTGGACCTGGCTCAGTGTATCTGTGTGCTCAAAGCTTGGTCAGCCACAATAAAGGGCAGACAAGGAGGAAATGTAAAGCCTCTCAAATGCTTTCCACATTAGTCATGTGTGGACCCCATTGAAATTTTCCATTGTCTTCATGAGAATTGAAATTAAGCCAACATACAGCATCTTTGAAAATCCCACCCTAAAATTATACTTAGAAGAAGCAGCCAAACACTGCATTACGGTGTGCACATTCTGGAAAGGGGTGGGGATCATGCCTAAAGTTATTTTTGTTAACATCTTTTGAAAGCTAAAGAGATTTTTTGCTATTGACAGCAATTCATATGGTTTTTGCTTGTTGCTCTGTGATATGTGAGTTTGTAAGCTCATTTTCCTTTTACAATGAGGTTCTGACTCTTTTTGCTGTTCAGGCGGGGTTCCTGGAACTGCTCAGGAAAAATAGATTCTTGTTCACATGCTCCTGAAAGCTTTAACTGAAACAAAGAAAAGAGAATTTGAAGAATTTTTTTTTTCATCCTAGTTATGGGTGTCCCCTTAACATCTTAAAATGAAACTTAAGTCTTGGGATCAAACTGACTAATTGTGGCTCTGGGCCCTGATTTTGCAGCACTTCCCCAAAGCAGCAGTGTAGGTGCTATTCTATTTCATTCATTACTTCTAATCGGTGTTTTTGTCCCAATTTTTTGATGCAAAAGTGTTTCTATTTGTGTTTTGTTTTGATAGGTGAAGACAGCTGAGATCACAAGCCACTACCGAAATCAGTAGGAGGCTTTTTCCTGCTTTCAGAGGGTCTTTATTCACTAAAAAGAAAATAAACATTTATAGTAGAGTTTTGTCTTCATTTTTAGATAGAGCTCAAATGTGTCTAGAAGTTATCTGACGTAGGTCGCTCCACGCTCACCTCCTGTCACAGCAGATGCTCCTCCAGTCCTATGGAGTCATGAACCAAGAAAATGTTCTGTTGTTTCCAGATTTGGTTTTCTTTTTTTTTTTTTTAATTTTTTTTTTTATGTAGGATAAAACACATTACAAATCCTCTTCAAGGAAAAGGGAAGTACAGGGAGAAAGGCATGTGCAGCCAGATTCCTGCATTCTACCTGTTTATTGAACAAATGGTCCCTGGGCCAACATGAACATATGTTGATTGCTTTGCTGGAGAAGACAAATGTGCTTTTAAACAAGCTTGGCTTGAGACAGACTGATGCCATTGCAATTTATTTTTAATCCAGATGAAGTTTCAGCGTGGTGAATCAAGAGGTGTTTGCTGTGCTACCTGAGGAAAAAAGCTACTGAAAAAGTCACAGACTGTAAGCAAGCTATGCAACCAAACGGGCACCTTTCATGGCTGAATTAGAGGGACATGTTGGTAAGGATGTGGCAGCTTGCATGCTGAAAATACATCTGCTAGACACATACTAGTGGTGTAATTGGCCAGTTGCTACATATGAGGTTGGGTGTGATGAGGGGAGGCAGCAATAGAAGTTGTTTGCAAGAAATTCTGCAACCTTTTCCAAGCCACTGTAAAGGGTTCTCAAATTGGGCCTCTGGAGACTTGGGACAATATTTTGGATGGCATCTTGACAGCTTGCTGTTGATGGGAAGTGAAGCCCATGCATCCTTGTCAGCAGACAGTCACTGGTAGTGAAATGTTCCTTGTTGCTCTGTTTGCTGTGGTGATTCTCCCACCCTTGGGGTTGGTTTTTAGCCACTTGCCTGGAGTTGTGTTGGAGCGATTGTTTCTGGGGGAGTCCTGCATGCCCAAGGCTCGTCTCCTTTCCCAACTCATTTCTTGGTTCTTCTCTATCACACTTCCTTAGAGATGGTGGATACCACACAGATCATGGTGCTGACCAGGAGAGAACACCAGGTGATTTGTACAGTGTGTGGGGAATGGGAAATCACTGCTTTTTTGCGGGGGGACAGGCCACCAACACTCGAGCAGCTAGAAGAGATTTTGTTATACGTTAACTACAAGGGTAGGTCACCAATGGCCATATTCAGTCTCCCTCATTTACATGGGCGCTATCATAGGGATTGAATGAGACACGAGGAAAACTTCACATTCCTTGTGAAGTAAGATGCTCTTCAGTATGAGGAAGACTGCCAAAATCCAGCCCCTTAATAACAGGATTTAATTCTGTGTTTATTTTGAACTGAAGCAGTGCTTTGAAAGAGAAAAAAGGTGAGAAATACCAATGACAGCTGCTGAAATGATTGTTTTGATTGTCATGCTGGACTTGGGACTGAATTCTGAAGTTCCCAACAGCAAGAAGATTTGCATCGGGACAAGCACGTGTGGAAGTTGAGGGAAAGATTCACATCATGCCTAATTCAAGACAATGCGAGGCAAGAGCTTGTAGTTGGTTCTTCATAAGCTACATACTGCTGTGACAGTAGATATTTACAGGGAAGAGAGAGAAGGTCTGTGAGAGTTTGGCACATAGGACAGCCAGGGGAAGCTCATCTTGAGAAATGCTGCCCACCACTCCTGGAGGTTATAAGTATAATGGACTTACACCCGGTTGAACAAATGCTCCTGGATGGAGCTGTGTGGGGTTGGAGCCTTGTTTCTGTATTCTCCCCAATTTTTCTGAGCTCTGGAAGGCACAAGACAAACTGTGGAAGTCTTTGTGGGACCTTCTGGTCATGCTGGAAGTGGTGTTACAGCACAGGGTTGCCTCAGTTCCACTGGCCTGGTGTTTTAGCAGAGGTCTGAAGGTTGTTTTAATGTGATAACAACTCTGTAATGTCTTGAGATCTCTCTCTAATACCTAATATCTCCAATGTCTCCTTGCAGGAGTTTGTATAAAAACATTTGGGAACTCTGAAACTACAACTTCAGGTTAATAACTCCTGGTAGAACATTAAGGTTTCAGAAGAGGCCAAAGGAGTTGGGTTCCACAGGATCTAGCAGATTTCTTGTAAGTTGTGAGTGCTTTTGAAATGATTGCAGACTATTAGGAAAGGCAGTTCTATCAGGAAAGGTTTTGATGTCAGCTGCATTAAGAGGACATTGTCAGATGGGTTCCTGGGTTGGTTTACAGCCTTTACGACTCTCCTAAGCATGTTCCTTTGAAGATGAAATCAGGGTCTGATTTCTAGCCCGTCTTACAATGAGAAAACCCATCTCCTTTCACCTGGCAAGCCTTTATTGATTTTCTTTTCTTGTTACTAATGGTGCCTGAAAATAACTTGAAGTTTATATCTGTTGCCCCTTATGCCTGTGCTTGCACTGTGTCTGGTGTTTTGATATTTCTGAAAATAAGCTTTGCTGCCTGTTCACACACCATCTGCTGGCTTTTAGAAAAGGTATTAGGTATGACTTGCCAGATAGTCAATGAGTCTCCTTACATCTGCCTACAATCCCTTTCTAAAGCCTATTGGCTTGTGCTATCCCTGCTGCCTCCCCCAAATAATAGTGTGACAAGGCAGATCCGTGAGTAAGTGCGTGCCACGTTGCATGGATAAGTGTGTGTACATAACCTAACACAGGAATAATGTTTATGGGACCTGCATTAACCATGGCTATTTTTAAAGAAAATTATTTTTGTTGGAAGAGAAATTAAACACAAATGGACTGCAGAGACCATTTCTCAGTGGCTTGTGACCACCCTCCCTCCCTTGCAGCTCTCAGATGTCAAATCTTGGTCACAGTCGACTTGGAAATCTTGAAATGTTACTGCCTCGCAAACCTGACGCGCTTGTTTTTGTAGCACAAATAAACACCTCATTAGTCTTAACTTTTTTTGTTTTGTATGCATGTTAATACTTTTCTATGTGCTTTCGCTGCTATGCAATTTGTGCAGGGTGCTGCAGTTTAATGCATTAGGACAGTAATGTTTCGGCTTCTACATCACCAAATGTGTTTTAGTTATTTTTCCTCAAATCACTGCAGTTACGTTAATGCTACAACTTCCTATTTGATTTTTGATTCTGTTTGCCTATCCTATGCCATCCCGTTAGTATTAATAGACACCCCTGATCCTTGGTGGCACACAAAAATATCATTTGATTATTTGTGGCTTCCTCTGAGGCATGCCGGGAATGCTATATTGCACTTCTCCAGCGTGCTCATTATTCTATGATAAGCTCAGCTGTCAGTCTGGATTTCTATTTCCTCTGTATTTTGTGAAGCTCTAAGAATATCTGGCAGCTCCAACCTGAGTGTTTGCAATGCGCTTCAGCTAAAACAGACTTCACTTACTTTAACCAGAGACTTGTATATAGGCTAGCGCCCTACAGCAACCTACATGAGCTAAAACAAAGTGATCATCCTATTTTATTTCCACTGAAGCAAATGGCATCACAGTGAAGCTCTAATTTTCTCTGAAATCTGCTGAAAGCTTTTTTTTGGTGGTGTTTTTTTTTTTTTTGTTTCAGTGGACTTCTGGTCATGTGGTAAGCCAACAAACATTACCTCAATATTTATTTATTTAACCCACTCCTAGTTTTCCTCACACTCCCCTAACATCTCTTTACACATTGTGGTTCAGCTGATTGCCAGTGTCCCGGCTGGGCAAACACTCACTGCTGTGCGTGGGGACGGCAACACAGCCCCTGCGGCGCAACGTGAATTCCTTCACCGGGCTGCAGCACCGCCCTCGCTCTGAGCTGGGCTTTATCAGCCAGTCCCTTTGAAGCAAATGGCTGGGACGTAATAAACCCGAATATAAAATATGCACAAAGAAGGCCAGCAGGGAGGAAATCTTTCTTTTGTCTGTCTTTGATTTAGCACAACTCTGTCTTCATCCATGCTTGCGTGCAGTGGGAAAGCGATGGTGGTTGAAAGCTGGCTGGGTAACAGGAACAAGGCATTTGCCTCCATTGGACCATGCTTGCCAGAGAGAGCTGTTGATTTCTACCTGGAAACATTCCGGGGTGTCAGATCTGGTTTCTGTTGGTGTCCATGATAAATAGAATTTGTGCTAAAGGACGAGCTTGGGTCCATAAGCTTCAACAGCTGCAGGATTCGACACTGCATCATGCCCGTTCCCTTCCCATGGTCCTGCTGATTTCTGGTTGCATGTGTGTACTCAGCCAGGAGACAGTGCTTCTGGAGAGGAGTGGGCTGGCAGTCCCCTGGCGTGGGGTGTGGGGGGCACCGGGCATGCGTCCCTGGGCTGGGAGGGTGCGCTGCTGCTGCTTGCTTACTCCTAGCGGGTCTGGAAATGCTGACTACAGACACTGCTTTTGCAAGGAGTGACATCAAAGGTCTTGAAATCTATATTTGCTGGCACTGTGATTTTTCTGCTGCTTGGGGAATGAAATCCATAACAAGACACTCTCATGGCATTGCCAGGGTACCTGAAGACAGATGCAAGTAGCAAGACGCCCTTTGAGTTCACCTCTGAGCAGCTGTATTGCTGTGATGTGCAAAAGTACAGGCTCCCCGGAGAGGCTTTAGCGAAAAGGCACTCTTTCTTCAACAGCAAAGACTGATAACAGGCAGCTTCCCTGCCCTTAAGGCCTGGACTTCCCACCTCTGCGCTGGCAGCTGCAGCCCATCTCTGCGACTCGTGTGAAAGTTCCCTCCCGAGGACTGCAGCCATGCTGCCACTTAAACCGCACTCACAGTAATGAGGATGGAAAGATGGGAGCAAAGAAGTAATGAGTGGGAGGAGGGAAACTACAATAAATCAACTACAATAAAACAACTCCGCTTCAATGTGGTTTTTTTACATGAGATACTCCATAAAAAAAATAATAAATCTTAAGGCAATTGGATCACCTTAAAGCACTTGAAAGCAGTATGACCTTTGGCTTTTGGTTTTGTTTTGTTTTTTTTTTTTTCCTATTTTCATCTGCTGGGTGAGATGTAGAAATCCAGCTGATCTATAAGGTAAATTTTCAGTTGCCATGGCAATGTGTCTCGTTCGTGTTCTCAGTTTGGAAGAGAGATTGTTCCACGCTGCTGTTTCGTGTCCAGGGCAATATTCTTTGGTGGCAGAATTTCTTTGTTTCAGTACATTAACGCTACAACTCTGTTCTTTTCCCAGCTTATGCAAACATGGCTCAGCCTGAACATTCCCCTGTTGAAATACAGTTATTTGCATTTTTTTGTTGTAAGAACATTCCTTAAGTCTGGAGGTAAATGTTGATCCATTTCGATAGCTTGGGTGCAGCAACATACTGACGCTGTGAAGTCTCACCGTTAAGTGGAAACAAACTGAAATCACTCCACCTTTGCTTCCACGTAGTTTGAACAAACTAAAGTATAACCTGAACTAGTGAGTCTTAGAAAAGTAATTTAAAAGTACATCCTACCTATAGTGTATATCTTACATGTTAGATTTCTACAGATCTCCATGTGCTTTCAGTCAATTCAGGTTCAATTCCTAAGTACTGCAAATTCCTAATTTTGATCAATACTTGCTTAAGGCCACAAATGGAGTTTCTCTTGTTTCTTTTACTGCCTTTAGTTCTTTGTTTTTTGGCATGCCACCTTCACCTTATTCCTAAGGTGAAGAGTCAAGCAGGAGCAGGCATCCCGGTTTGTGTTGGCTCAGGGCAGGCTGCAGTAGTGGGAGCAGGCTGAGTACAGCTCTGGAGGATTAGGAAAGCACATAGACGTGAGTCAGCCTGGTGTGATACACCTTGGAGGTTTCACAGAATGGAGGGCTCCTATATTTGGGTAAGAAGGACCCCTTTCTGGTCATGTTCCCCGCTTCAGCTGCATGTGACCTTCATTGCCTTTCTAACCTGCTTGGTTTCATTGAACTCCTCTCGGTTCTCTTTCCGAGCGACTTCACACAAGGGTGCAGCAGCTGTGGCACTTTGCACAACGCTTCTTCTTCTTCTTGGGGTGGAAAATGGTCAGGATTGCCTCATCAAAGACAGTCTTAAGGCCTTTCTGCGTGAGGGCTGAGCACTCCAGGTAGCACTGTGCTCCGATCTGAAAGAGAAAAGAGAAAAATGTGAGTACCCACTGTTGGGAGAGACAGAGCAACCCTGCTCCAGCATCCTTCTACATGCATACGTGCCCTGCCATGGAGGGAAGCCCAGACCTTTAGAAAGGTTCTCAGGTCACTGCTCTGTTTTGTATCTGGCTGCCTATGGGATTAAGGGACAAGCAAGGGAGCTGGGATGAGCATCAGCACCACAGGGCTTTAATGGGTAGCAGAACTCCCTGTGGGACCTGTGTTTGAATGCTGGACCAGCAGCTTGGCGTCTGCGCCACTGAGGGGTTTCAAGGAGGTGCTGGGTCATTAACTGAGCCCCTTCATATGCTTGGCTCTTTTCTCCTGACCTGTCACCCCTGTATCCTGCTTCCTGCAATGCCAGGGAGCTGCTACCTGGGGGAGAGCTTCCAGCTGCTTTCTGGGAACTGGGAAGCATCATCTTGAGACGGGAGTCTCCTGGGAGTGCTGGTATGACACAAACACACACACAGTGGCCCAGGAAAGCAGCCTCAGCTTGTTGAGCAACCCTGTCGCTTGTTCAACGTATTCTGCTAATGGATGCTCTCGCTGGCCTTTGAGGGCCAGGGCCTGTAATAGCACCATATAAGGTGGAAATGGCTGGGTCCAGGTGCCTGCATTTCAGGGCTTGGGAAGGGCTTTTATCTCCCTACCTTCCCAGGAGAAAAGTGAAATAGCACAGAAACCTTGGGAGCTCCTTCTCTGCTGCTTGAAGTGCAATGGATAAGTGAGAATCAAATTGTGCTTTTGTAAGGGATAGGGACGAGTTTGGGAGGAGGCGACTGCAGAGAGGGGTTTGTCACACGCACCTCCTGGCAGAAGCCTGAGCAAGAAGCACTTGACTCGGCTAAAGTAGGCCGTAAGATCTGTTTTGCTGCCTGTTTGCCACCTGCTGCCCTGTGTACCTTGCTGCTTTGCTTAGAGCTCCATTAGGTATTGCAGCAGAACAGCAGGCTGGGGAGTCGCAATTGTGTTTGGTTCCAGCCTGTTTGAAGAGAGGCTTTAATCTCTGGTTGGGACCAACCAACATGGCCCGGAGGAGTTCACCTTGAGTGAAACAAACCCAGTGGAAAGCTGTGATCAACCGATTTCATGGGACCTCAGAAAAAGCTATTACCTCCTTTGCTAGCTTCACTCCGTGCTCGTAGGTGAGTGGTTTCTCCTTCATGTAAAGCAGCCGAGCCAAAGTTTTGGGATCATCCCGGAGATCAATCTAGCAGAAAATGCAAATATCCTGTGTTCAGTACTGCCTTGCTGTAATTCTTGAGACAGATATTTGTAGCTTTACAAACCCACAGTCATGTCCTTGCATAAGGGCATCCTCCTTGCCTCAGATGATACTTCAGAAATGAATTGCATATGTATTTTCCTTTTTTTTTTTTTTTTCTCTTTTTTTCTGTTTAACATGAATTAGGTCTCATTGGCAGGAGAGACAGGCTGGGGCGGGGAAGGAGATGTCAATGGGAAATGTGTTTTCCTTGTCAAAATAAGAGGTGTTTTGAGATTTATTTTTTTTTGCCCTTTTTCTGTTCAAAAGAAGCTTGGAGAGCTGTGGTACAGTAAAGATGCGGTTCACGGTGGCTTTCACGACACATCTTGGAAAGCGTCGGTGGAAGCCTGAGCCACATTGGAAGGGGAGGCTGCTGCGACCCTGCACTGCATCACCCGAAAACCACCCTGACAGGCCAGACAGATGCAGCTCAGCCTGACTGACTTGAAACAAAATCCTTTATTTCCATGGAAAACATCAAAGCAAAGCATTCTGGCATTTCAAAGCTATCCATTTTCAGAGCGTGTGATCCAAAGGGTAATACTTTTATTTTAAAATGGGTGTTTTTGATTATTCCAGTGTGGAGAACAAAGCCAGTGTTTGAACAACTGGACTTTTCTATGGCATGAAGAGGTTGGTTTTGACCAGAATTTGATCTGCTTCCCTAACTTGGCTTAGGTTACTGTCCAGTGTTTGGACATTTTCCAAACGGTTTTATCCCTACTTCTCTCAATCTCTTGCCACTCTGTGTCTTGGGAGCAAATCCATATTTAGGGCATTTTTATTTGATTGATAGATTTATAGATTTTAAGGCCAAAATAAAGTGGTTGGATCGTTTAGTCTAACATCCACTATAACACAAGCAGGATGGTGAGTCACTAATTGCAATGTTGATGTAAAAGCACAAAGGGAGGCTATTTCCTTCCATGTCTCTAAGTAAGTCGTTTGGTTAATTATTCCCATTCTTAAAATTTAGTTTGAAGTTTAGCCTCTGCTTCTAACCACAGACTTCCATGGGTTTTTTTCCTCTCACTAAAGGTCTGTCAGGAATCTTTTCTCCCTATAGGTATTTATGCCTTCATACCACATTAATATTCATTTGAATAAGAAGTGGGATGAGTTTTGCCAGTCGTGACTAGCATGATGGAACATCTGCCTGTTGGTTTCCATTCCCAGTCCCTGAGTTTTCCTCCAGTGGGGAAATCTGTCTGCATTTCACACAAGAAGTTAAATAGGAAACTTTTCCAGAGAGCTCAGACTCCAGCCATCCCTGGGGTGGAGTAGGAGCCCTTGCGCTCTGAAGACCCCCGGAATGGCTGGCAGTGCCCTGCAGGAGCATTACCTGTGTTCCTATGAGGACGTAAGGCACGTTGGGCATGCAGACTTTCAGCTCGGGCACCCACTCCTCCTGGACGTTGTGGTACGAGGCGGGGTTCACCACTGAGAAGCAGATCAAGAACACGTCCGTGTTGGGGTAGGACAGGGGTCTCAGCTGGTTGTAGTCCTCCTGCCAGGGGGAAAACAGCAAGTGTGTTATGGGGTGGGGGGTAACTGCAGCTGGGGGCATCACGTTGAACTGCTCAGCGCTGGCCCTCCACGCTTGAGCACGCTCCTTACCTCTAGGGAGCTGCTGAGCAGAGCCACATTTCGTGGGCCAGGGCTGCTGTTTTGTCAGCACCTTTACCCAAAAGAGCTCACACATTTCGTTTGTGTGTGCGTTATCCGTGGTGATGCTGGTGTAGAGGGTAATGCTAAGCAGAGGCCATCACTGGTGGTGTGATAAAAATTGATCTTGAGGCTGTGTGTACTGGCCACAGCCCTCCGGCAATGTGATACCATCCTGGGAAGTTTTGTTTGACCAATATTTGCTAATGAAACACATCTCTAGGGGATTTTCTGTTAATATTATGGCCTTTCTATTCCCCAGTAGGCATTATAGACATGACCATATACAACAAAAACGGGTCTCTGGGCTATCTGGTGCCATCACAGTCATGTACGGTACTCAGCAATGTGTCAGTCAGCAGAAGACACTCATCTTGAAAGAACAAAGCGGTACAAATCCAGACGTCAGTGTCTGGCTGAATCTCTGGGGGTTATTTAATGTTTCCACAGGCCCTGAACTGGGGAAGGAGAGATGTCTTCTCTTGGTGCTAGTTGGGAAGAAGGTGAATTTTCAAACAGCTGTGTCATGTCGTGAGCTGGCTTTGATAGCTGAGTTTCAGGGAAGAATTTGGGTCTGTTTTCAGCCTGGAGCTGTTGAGAGCCAGCAGAGGTTTTGCAAGCTGTGTGAAAGGGATAGACTGGCTCTTTCTGATAGTGAGAGCGTACGTAGCTGTGTCTCGCTGGTACTTTTCAATGAAACCTGTTAGAAAATTTTAGTACAATGGAACGGGTGCTTTTAGAGGGGATACACCTGTTCTGAAGACTTTTTTGGTGGGTCCAGAATTAAAAAAAGGAAAAGGAACACAACATTGAGTGTGGGAAATGATAATACCTGTTGCTGTCAAGCCTAACTGAGACCTAGGTCTTTATTTCACAGTTTCTGCACTCTGGGTGAGCCTCAAATCTCTGCAGGTATGGTCTTTTTTGGTTATAATTGTCGGAAACTTCAAGTGGTGCAGTTCTGCTTTGCAGATCCCGAAATAGTTAATAACTCAATGAAAAGGGAAAAAAACCCCAAAAGAGATATCCAGGTGCTGTTGCTCAAACTTGAGAACATTTATTTGAGGTAGGGAAAACCCACATTAGGGGAGGGAGCAATGCAACTGCTGTCTGTCCTGCAGGAGAAACCGATGCGGGACTGTATCACTGTGGGCCCAGATAAGATGGTGGCTTAATTCAGTCTTCTGTCTTGCTTTGGTTGGGTTGTGGTGGGTTGACCTGGGCTGGACACCAGCTGCCACCAAGCTGTTCTATCACTCCCCTTCTCAGCAGGACAGTGGAGGGGAGAAAATGAGATGGGAAAAAAAGTCCCCTCATGGGTCGAGATAAAGGCAGGGAGGGATCAAATAGACTTGACTTGGGGAAATTAATTTATTACCAATCAAATCAGAGTAAGGTAATGAGAAAATAAAAACTAAATCTTAAAACACATCAT
>NW_009259590.1:102549-145743 GCF_000687185.1 Egretta garzetta
CCTGCTCCAGCGTGGGGCCCTCCCCGGACTGCAGGTGGAGATCTGCTCCCCCGTGGGCCTCCCTGGGCTGCAGGGGCACAGCCTGCCCCACCATGGGCTGCCCCAGGGGCTGCGGGGGAATCTCTGCTCCAGCGCCTGGAGCTCCTCCTGCCTCTCCTGCGGCACTGGCCTGGGGGGCTGCAAGGCTGCTCCTCTCACATATCCTCACTCCTATCTCAGGCTGCAGTGGTGCAGCAACTTTTCCCCCTTAACTATCTTATCTCCAAGGCACTACCACCATCGCTGGTGGGCTCAGCATCGGGTCCATCTTGGAACCAGCTGGCATTGGCTCTATTGGCATAGGGGAAGCTTCTGGCATCTTCTCACAGAAGCCAACCTGCTACCAAAACCTTGCTATGCAAACCCAATACACAGGTCAACAACCAAGAGGGCTTAATTATGAGTAGAGACCGGTTAATCTTCTTTCCAAAGTCTTTTGTTCACTGAGTATGCAGTGATAAAATGACTCAGACTACTTCTGAATCGACACTAGTTTCTGAAAAATACTAATGGGTTATGTAAAAACAGTCTGCTCCAATGTTTTCTAAACAAAAAGCCTTAATTATTTATTCTGAAAGGAAGTATGAGGCCAAATTTAGCTCTGTCTCATTAAAAAGAAGTTTAAAGAATCATCCTAAACCACAAACAAAATGTTGTTTTGTCTAACTGAATATTTATTGTCCCAAACCCACAAAAAAAAAATTCCCAGTTACCAGCCCCAGCCCCACAGCCACAATATTTGGGGTAAAGCCAGAGTGTTTGTCAACTGACCAAAGTCTTTCCAGTATCATAGGAAGTATTGATCTGCAGAGGGATTTACATGACAAAAGGAGGTGTTTGGACATACCAGCCCGAGAAAGAGTGGATTCTCCACTTTCAAGGAATTGCAGGAAAGAGGACTCAGAGATGTTTGTGGGAACATCAGTGATACAGGCCACGAAGAAGCAAAGTCACTGGGACGAGATTTATACGAGGCTCTGGAGATGTCACCTAGCTCCCACAGGTGAGTTACTAGAGGCAAAGTGGATGCCAACGTGATGGGAGCAAAGGAGAAATTGCGTTATAGAGACAGGCAAGTTTTACGCGGGTGCTGTGGGTAAGGGAGGCCTGGCCTGATGCCTGCCTGATTATGGGACGTTATTTTAACCCAGAACATCAAACCTGATGAATTCTCTGAGTTTACTCCACCGTCAACATGGGCTGACACCAGGTGCTTGGCAAAGGCATTTTCTGTGTTTTCGGTTTAATTGCTGCAAATCAGCCTCCTAAAACACCCACGCGGTGGCAGCAAGCCCTCGAGGAATCATGATTTAGGATTTTTGGAAAGAAATTGGCTAAATATAACCAGTTTCAATATTCCAGACATGTATATTTAGAGGGGCTGGAACTTACTGTACCATTAAAATTATAAACTAAAAGCCACGAGCGCTCTGCCTGGCGGCGACAGCTACAGGAGTGTGCATTTCATTTTATTTTGCTTGTTCCTTCAGAGCCCCTAGAAAACCCTTTTCCAGGAGGAGCGTTCCCAAATTATGTTAGCAGCACAGGCATTATATAAACCGTAAGGAGGGAGAGAGCCACGCATCATGTAGCAGAGGTCTCGTCTCCCATCAGGGCACACGGGAGCTTGCACAGACGTGTTAAAGCACCAGCACAAATGTCATGGGTAAGAGTCCATAGGAGCTCCCATATTTCCCTGTCTTTGTGGGCTGGCAGGAGCCTCCGGACCACATCAGGCAAGGGCCTTGTCTCAGCTCATGCCTGCTCTCTGGGAGAAGGCTACACAAGCTTGCAATGGACCGCTATGAGATACGGCACATCAGGGTCATTTCTCATTCACAGATTCATGAATGCTGAAGTCAAGCAAATAAACAGAATAAAAAAAGGGACTGGACATTTGCATGGGTATGGGGCATATCCAGAGGTGCTGAGCTAATGACAGCGATGTTTGGGAAGGGACGTGTGTCCTCATGGGGTTGGGCTGTAGCTGATCATTAATTTGTTTCCCTGACTTGTGCTCGCATCTTGCTGCCTGTTATTTAGGGAGTGCAAGGCTTCCCAGTTACACTGCCTGGCCACTGGTTTGGCATGGAAATGCCAGCACCAGACCTGGCTTCGCTGAATTATGTGCCTATGCCAGGGCCAAGAGGCATCCACTGGTGTTGCCCCCTGCCTCCTCTCTCCCCACCAGCAGCCATGTAGCACTTGGGCCCAGAAAGTTCAGCAAAACTTGCTTTTTTTATGTTGCTGCCATGCTGATCTCACGTACTGTCCCTGCCACGTCAGCCTGTGAAGGCACTCCGCACCTGAGTCCAGCCTGGGGAAAAAAGACCACTGTTTTTTTTTTTTCTCCTAGGGCTGTTTGTGCCAAGGATGCAGAAAACCAGATACCCTAGATCTGGGGTCTCTGCCAGCTCTCCCTTCAGGCTGACAGAGGGTCCTGCTGCAGGAGTACATTTTCCAATTGTTTTTTCATTAGCATATGTTTTATAGCGCCATAATGTCAAGTGCTATTTTTGGCTATGACTTCACACCAATGCCTTTGGAAAGCCACACAACACAAGGAGAAGGAGGGAGGAAACAGCCCAGATGATCTGTCCTTATAACTTGAGCATGTGGGAAGCATCATCCTTTCAGCCTCCACAGAGATACAACCCAGTCATCAAGAAGTGATTCCTGCTCTGAGCTTTGACTAGATGGCCACCTCCTCTGGACCAAGGTCTGAATGGGAAATGAGGCTGAGGAGTTAGAAATGGTGCCTGGAGGCAGGTGGTGCTCTGGCTAGTTTGAAGCAGGAGATGGCAAAGTGGTTGTGGAGGGACGGATGGAGGGGTGAAGTTTGTCAGAGAGACAGATCAGTGTTTCTTCTGGCACACAAGGGCAAATAAGAGGATGTGTTGCTGAGGAAATGGGTGGCAGGTGGAAGTGTCAGCCCTACAAAACAAGTGGAAATATTAAGGCACTGGGTAAAATCTGACTGAGAACTGAATACAATTCCAATCTCGTTGGCAAAGGCTTGCAGTGCTGCTGAATTGTGACAGACATGCTCCAAGCTCTGCGTTTGGGAGCACGGAACAGAAAATTGAACACACATGGAACATGGGACAAGGACTTGGGTCATATTTTGGGACTGGCTTTTGGATCATCTGTTTGCGCCATGTAAATAGAAAGGACGAGTGGACTGTAAGCGGCACCAAGCTAGCTGTGATGTGGCCGTCGCTTCCTACAGACTGGTGACTGGTAGGCTGCTGCTGGATTATATTAATTTTCTGATCTTGGAAATGGGATTCTTCTCTGCCTCTTCAATGCCACCTTGTGGTAAATGTAAGAAAACACTGACTTTATGTGAAATGTATTTGCAGTAGGAGGTGGTTATATGGGGGGCTGATCGGCCTCATCAGGCTTTAGTTTTTTGCTTAGACAAAATGCAGTCTTAGGGATGAGTGTATTTGTGTGTGTTTTATTGCTGACCCAGAATGGAGTCTCTATGTAGAAAACAAAAATGAGAAGGCTGGCAGTGCAACCGTCACAACTGATGGTTAATATTTGTAAATCTTACAAACAGCACAAACAGCAAACCCCAGTATATGGTAGTGACAAACAAATCATGGGAAAGGAAAATCATAAATATTTTGCAGTAATTTACCTGCCCAGCAGTGTCATATAGTCCCAGCAAGTGTTGTTGTCCTCCCACAGTCACAGTTACTGTAAGAGAGAAACAAGAGATGTTGTTTTATGCACAAGCCAGTGGCCTCATTTTTATGTGTTTTAGTCCTAAAATGGCAATACATCCCTGTGCTGGACACATTAGTGCATATCTTGCAACATGCATCTTAAACCAAGCATATAAATTCAACTCAAATTGAAGGCAACCAAAAGTCACAACAGAAGCAAATTCTTTATGCCAAGCTCTTAATTCTTCACAGCAGATGAGCTGCACACATTGCTGCTATCAGGGACCCAGACGCCAGTGGACATTTGCTTCTGCCTCTGCAGCCGCCAGCAGACCTCTATGAGGTGCTAGGACTTGGAAGCACAGGATTCCTGCCTCCCTGCCATGAGCATTGGGTTAGGTTTGTCATGGATCATTGAGAGGGGTTTTTTGTTATTTTATTCATTCCAGGCTGTGAAACAATGAAGCATTCAGCAGAGGTTGATGGGTCTCAATGGAGGTGAGCTGCCTCTTGGGCAACCTGTCCTGTCCCCAGGTCACGCAATCTCAGGTGGCAGTGCTCAACATACGGGGCTGTGTGGTGGATGCTTTGAAGGACGGGGAGGAAGAAGGACACTAATATTTGCAGGGATGCTGAACAGATTCTGTTGCAAAAGAAGGAAAGCATGGCTTGGTTTATTGGTCACACTCAGCATGTTTACTCCTTTAGCAGAATTCACTTTGAACTTCATTTTGAGCCCACTGACATTGATGAAAATGTTTTCTCATTGCCTTTGGATGAACCCGGTTATTAGCTGATCTCTGTAATCAGTGTTGTTTTGCATAAAGGATAAGATCTGTGTTAATGACATTTAGTTAACCAGTTAATCTGCTTAAATCATTACTACTCAACTGGAAAGAAAGGGGGGGAATCCAGTTCCACCCATTATTCAACAGGAACACTTCAAACATTCAACAGGAAAGATGCTCAAAATAATGGCCTTCTTGCAGCCCATGGACTACTACTACTTTTAAGCACAAGGGCAAACGCCTGGTATGAACACAGAGCTATGGCTGGGGGGAGGCTAAGGCTGGTGCCTGTTGGCCAATAATGACTTGCAATTAATGAGGGCTGGGAAAGATTAATAATTACTTTTGGCAAAATGGAGGCTTGGAAACATCACATAGGTTCTTACTGATTTTTTTTAAGTGATAAGACTTTTGTAGGAGAAAAGCCCCTACCAGCTTATAAAAGTTAATAGCTCCTGCACTGGGGAACAATGTCCTGTTTGAAATCTCTTAGACTTGAAGTCTCTGTCAGTGTGGCTGGACAGGCTGATTATTCAGCAGCTTTACTTGCTTGCAAAGTGACACGGTAATTTTGCTGGCATATAAAAAGAACAAAACTGACATCCTGAAAGCACAAAGGCTCAGCGAGGACCCGACTTGCTGATGAGAGCAGGACGGGCTGCCCTCACCCACTGCTGGGGCTGCCTTGTGATGTGCCGGGGCAAGAGGGAGTGGGAAAGGGGCCAAGAGCCCTCCCCCCCACTCCTCAGTTCAGGAGGGAGCTCATATATGGTGCAGCCCCTAGGGGAACTCAGAATGGGGCTAGCTGTTGACCATGGATGCCCATGGGTGGAAGAGCTCAGGGAGGGGAGATGGGTCCTAATACAGGCAGGAGATAGTCCAGATCATAGAATCATAGAATTGTTTAGATTGGAAAAGACCTTTAAGATCATCAAGTCCAACCATTAACCTAATACTGCCATTCCACCACCGTGAGGTACATGTCCCTAAGCACCTCCTCTGCCTGTCTTTTAAATACCTCCAGGGATGGGGACTCAACCACTTCTCTGGGCAGCCTGTTCCAGTGCTTAACAACCCTTTCGGTGAAAAGTTTTTTCTGAATGTCCAACCTAAACCTGCCCTGGTGCAACTTGAGGCCATTTCCCCTCGTCCGATCGCTTGTTACCTGGGAGAAGAGACCAACATCCACCTCACTACAGCCTCCTGTCATGTAGTTGTAGAGATTAGAGATGCCCTATCCCCTTCCTTCAACCTGACTTGAATAAACTAATTTGAACCAAACCTCCCCAGAGCCCTGGTTTTCAACTTTTTGTGGTGTAGGGAGTCTCAAAATGCCCCATTAGAGGTATGAACCGTACAAGTCTACTGACCCTATGTTTGCTTTTGTTAGATCCCTTCTCAGAAGCGGTGGAGGCCACAGGTGGTCCTGCACAGCTTACTGGAGGCAGCTGGGAAGTGTGAGGTTTTTTCCAGTTGCAACCTTGCCCAGCCTTCAACCTGCCCGTATGTCAAGAAATTCAGGAGCCAAACCTGCTCTGTTGATTTTACTCTGCTCAAGGACCAACTGTGGGCAGATGTACCCTTCAGCTGAAGGCAGTTTTCCAGCTGTGATGTGTTAGCCATGCAGTGCTCAGCTGGCCAAGGTGGTGTTTGAGATTGCAGGTGAGCATCAGTCACATCAGTCCTTGGCCGAATTTGTGCAGAGCACCTCCAAAGCAGGATGCTCATATGGCAACTGTGTGGCCATGGGATGCACGGAGGTGCAAGTGATGTATGTGTACGATGAATATAAAAAGGCATTTGCAGTATGTCAATACAGCTTTGCCCCTCATGCTGGCTAACCCTGAGTGCAGGCAAACTGAGCTGGGCCCTGCTTGCAAAAGGTCAGCTCAGGTATTCAGTGTTTTAAAAACTTAGAAGTCACACTGAAATTTATTCTGTCCAGGCTCAGGGTGCTGTGAAACTTTGCTGGGCCACCTGTTGGTGGCATCTAACTGACAGCTACACTGGCAAAAAGTCCTAGTGCAGATACAAGCAGTTAATAACAGTAGTTAATACAGTAGTTAATACAGTTTGGGGATAAGCTATTTGGATAGAGGTCCAGACTGTCTCTGGTGTGCTATGCTTTACCAGAAGGATATGCTGCAATCGCTCCTAAACTATTATCTGTGTTCTGTGGTCCCTGAAGTCACAGGGAATATTTTGCAACAGGTCTGTGGAGCCACACACCGAATAGTTATTGATAGTTGGTACAGTTCAGTCTGGCTCTTGGTGACCTCTGGGAAGTGTTGGGGGGGAATAGACTGGTGGTGCCCTACCATTACTCTTCACATACACAAGGGATAATTCAAGGGCTTTTGGAAAAATACACCCTGAGTCTACCCAGCTCGCACATCACATTTGAATTGTCCTTATAGCATCCTGCCTCTCATGGGTCCTGCTGTGAATTTTTGCACGGCATCAGTCTCTTTTTCTTCCTTTTTCTTTTTCTTTTTCTTTTTCTTTTTCTTTTTCTTTTTCTTTTTCTTTTTCTTTTTCTTTTTCTTTTTCTTTTTCTTTTTCTTTTTCTTTTTCTTTTTCTTTTTCTTTTTCTTTTTCTTTTTCTTTTTCTTTTTCTTTTTCTTTTTCTTTTTCTTCTTTGTCTTTTCCTTCTTCTTTTTCTTCTCTTTTTTTTGTTCCACATCAACCTTTGTATTTTCTTTCTTCTTGTTGATTGTTCTAAGCTACCTCATCATCAGAAGATATCCTTCCTCTCCACATCACCTCTCTAACTTTACAGCTACCACTCCAGCAAAACTGTCTTGTTGGCTAAACTTCAGCAACAGGCAAACTGCTGTCTTTGGATTCCTGGCTCTGAATGCAGTGGGGACCAAATGGCTCACGCTGACAATTCAAGTAATCGCTGCCTGACATTTCCACCACACTTTCATGCAGGCAAAACAGATGTCAAAATAAATGGCTTTTGCCTGTGAAAACGTCATGGTATTTTTACACTAAGCGTTTATCAGTCTGCCTCTGTGGGGCAAAAAGGCTGTTCAGCATGTCCACTTGGTAGGTCATATTTATGAGCTGAGATTACTCTGGCTAGATCTGTGGGCCTTACTTTTGGCTTTATCTCAGTTTACTTTTACTTACCCTCTTACTGTCTTTTCCTGTTCTCTCAGTGGCCAAGCGTATGGGAAGCCAACACAGAATTCCTTCCCAGTCACCGGGGTTACTGCAGGCTCCTTTATGGGCTTGTGAACTCAGCTTTATGAGCAGTCTTGGAGTAAGAAGATAAATACAAACTCTCCTTGCCATTTACTAGCTATATTGATATATTGATTAAGCACTGAAATGGCATGGCCTTTAACACCAAGTGCAGTGGGTTCTGCAATAAAATGTGGCTGAATACTTGCACAGCCCTGGTTCTCATTTGGCTCCAGTCTGGGTTGTGTCAAACTATACAACGGGGCAGATGTTTTCCTCCTTTCACTGGGTGGCTTTAACTAAATGCAGGATGTGTAAAACACTGCTTTTAAAATGTTAGCTAGATCATAAATTAGCTGGGTATTGCTTGCTAGAGTTTGAGTAACTCTTTTGGGTCACCTCCAGGGCTTTGTCGCAGGTCTGTGTGCCTGGGGGTCTCGCTAATGGGCTTCAGCATAGAGCTCAGAAACATGCTGTCCTGCCTGAAGGACAGAGCAGAAGGACAAGGTGCTAGGTGGAGGTATTGTGTGGGCTGAATCCAGAGTGTGGACCATGAACTGGTCTGAACTGTGAGCTCTGTTTTTAAATACGTGATTAGTTTGTGTTCCTGGGGACAATACAACATTTTTTGTCGATATTCTTGTTGCCCAGGTTGCCCTAGATCCACCTGTCAATGACCAGTCTTTGCCAAACTCTTCCCCCTTTGTATTTCATTTGCTTGCAGCAAAGCCCTGGTGAGTTTGAGGGACTGAATTTTTCCTTGGAAGAGCCCTTCAGCCACACACAGCAACATTCATGATCTGCACTGACAGAAAGAGAATGTAAATTGTCTGCTGCCTTCCGAGAATCTCTTAGCCTTGATTAATAGCGCAAAGCAACACGTGTCTGGTATGACACCAGACTAGGATGCAATAGCTCTAGACAGTTTAGCTGTCGTACAGGAGGGCCGATGTGCACATCACAGGGAATTTTTCCATGCCGGTGAAAAACTGCTCGCGGAACCAAATGCCCGTGAAGCCACTAGCCAGAATATACAACATAGCTTAGGCAATGTCTAATGTGATACCACATGGGAGAAGTCATCTGTTTATTCTAGTGCCTTCTTGCCAACAAATTAAGATCCAGCTGCTTTGGAGAGAGATGCCAGGAGCATGACAGCGAGCAGAGATGGTAGCACCTGCCTGGATGGAAAGGCTTTCTCATTTTTTTGGGGCAAATTAGTCTGCATCGAGCCTCAAACTTTCACAAGGGCCATCTTCTGACCTTGTCAGCAAGCTCTGACTATTAAGTTTGTGCATTTCTCTGTTCACTATGATTATACGTACCAGATGCCTGTTAGGTAACACAGACTAATGGCCACCAGTATAACAGCAACTGCAATTCTAGTTGACCTGCTGGCAGTAGAAATACTCAAGTCTCTTTCTTTTCCAGCTGGGAAAGAGGGTAAAATCAGAAGATGGACAAAAGAGCAGTGTTTGGTCAGCTGCAGTGGAGTTTAGATGGAAGCTTTGCGCTCTTACTGCTTTAAGGGATCGGTAGACACTTCACCAGATTTTTCATTTCTAGATAGGAAGCTCTTTACACGTGTGCCTTACAGCTTTCCCTTTGCTTCCAAAGGCACTTGCTCCTACAAGCCTCACTCAAGAGGAAGCAATGATGTGTCAAACTCCTGGCTTCAACCTGTGCCCAGTTTCACAATGCTACCCCAAGCCAAACTTCTCTGCTCCTACTTGTATTTGTTGGGTGAAGCTCTGCATGAAACTATAGCTGGTTCTGATCAGTGTTAAATACAGACGTGATACTAAGGAGGGAGGATAGCAGTGAGAATTAAACTAAGCAATATTTTTGTCTTTAAAATACATTGCGCGCACACACACGTACTTTATATGTATAATACACATATATATGTATTTTTCCAGAGTCTAATTGAACAAAACTTTCAGTCATAGAGTGAATTATTTTGTCTCGGCTTGGGGCAGCCTAATCATGCCCAGGACGTTTGGAAAGGGGAAGGATTCAAATTCACAAAGGAACATAGACCTTATTGGAAAAAAAATCACCTCAGAGAACTAGAGCAGCTCTCAGGGAGGTGAGAACTGAATATCCTTCTCCATGGGTCTCGGTATGTGAAGAAGCCAATATTCCTTCTCCCTTGTGAGTATGCTCTAAATCTGCTGCAACATCAACAGATAAAATCAGAACATTTTCAGCAGTGCCAGAACCATTTGTTCCCAGTTTCATCTGTGTTCTTTACCAGAATAATTGTCAAGTCATTCATATAAAGAATGAGAGTCCATCTGCAATTAAGAGATTTGGGTGGGGTTTTTTTGTGGTTTGTTTGTTTGTTTGCTTTCCTCGGCATAGATTTGAGATTTAAGTTGAACTCCTCAGAAGGGGGCACCAGTCAATGATTTCCCCAGGGAGTTTTACCCCCTCTCTGATAGAGCAATCATCTTTCCAAGGCATGCCTCAAGTCCAGACTGTATCTTCAAGAGCAAACACATTGCCTGTGGACTGCAGCAAACGCCAGGGTGTCTCAGCGACCTCAAGTTCTTTCCTCTGGCACCTTTCAGAGCGATTTCTGTGAAGTGAAGTTATCGATATACCAAATCTGGTGAGTTCTCCAGCAGCTGATATCCCTGGAGATACTGATGATACGTTTGCTTGCCGAGTAGCATTTTCCTTCCTTCCTGAATGTAGTTTTGTGAAAGCTTTCGTAATGAATCCCCCTCCTCTTCACAGATGTCTGCTGCTCTCTGGGGCTTAGTCCAGGCAGGACAGGAGTCTTTTTGTAGGAGTTTGTTTGAAGAGGAGCAATTTAAAAAATCTTGTTTATAGATGGTCTTATTTTCATACCACATAGCTCCTAAATAAGGGTCTCTCTGGGTGAAGTGTGAGGGTCCCTGTCACATTCCCTAGGGACTGAAACTCAAAAATGCCTCAAAGACATTTAGGTGCATGATTCCCTGTCATTCCTGTAAGAGTCAGGCATCTCAGTAACTGAACTGAAAAGACATATCCCAGGTTTTAAGAAATAGCAGCTCTGAATATTCAACAGGAAAGAAAAGTAAATGTGGGCAGTGCATTTTTGTAGCACCATCTAAGTGCTTCAGGTGCATTTATGAACCCTACCTTGGGTCATATTTGCGTTCAGAAATATCTATCTTTGGCTGAACCAGGTGAAGAAAATAGGGATAGGGCTGACAGGGATTAATCTCTCACATGCTGCTTTGGTTTTGGTTGGGTCAGTGTCTGGGGAACTTTATTTTAGCTGCTATGGACCTATCTTCAGGAAATATTGCACAGCTGCAGCTGAAGCTGGGAAAACTCAGGAAATCTGCAAACGAAAACCCTAGTGATGCTACAGCCTGGCACACACCAAAGGAAGCTGGCCAAAAAAAGAGTAAGAAAGATCTTAATGACAGGTCCCCATCATTCAGGCCAGGGATGACAATCAGCTCAGCTGAGCTCTAATGACTGTTTGCTGCTTTAGCTAGAAGGCTATCCCTGTAGCGTTCCTCCTTGGAAGTATTCCCTTTGCTTTGACCGAATGCAATGCTACAGCATTGCATGACCAACACACCCAGGGCAGATAAGCGCTGGTGTTATGGGACCCTTGGCTCACCCCGGGTCTGCAAGTGCCCCATGACTCATGCCTGGGCCATTCTTCACTTCCACATGTGAGGGTCATCTCCAGGAAATCGAGTCACATGTTGCTCATGGCATGTTCCTCCATCTCCTCCTTCATGACAAACAAGATTTGGTTACAGCCAAATTGATTTGCTACCTCAGACTTACCCTGCATCTTAACTATATTCTTTCTGAAAGAAAAATCAAAAGCGTGCTGTTTTGCCCTGTAATTGGCCTAAATACTTCACTTTAGATGTAAGTTGTACTAAATGCTTTTCTTTAATTGCTCCTGTAATCATCTACCACTACAGGCCTCCGATAGCCAGCATTTTTCAAAGGAAGGGCTCTGAGTAAACCTCACCACTTTCTGTCACCTCATCAATGGATGAGATCTATGTTCTGCTGAGCAAATACTTTTGCCCATCTGATATTTACAGTATCTGAAAAACATTTCCAGTCTGCTCCCCGCGGTTGGAGCACAGAGAGGCCTCTGGGGCCAGGATTCAGCTGATTTCACTCAGTGTAGGTCTAATGAGGTGGTGAGGAATTTTCTGCTTTGTCTTTAGGACACAGACATTTAGTGATTTTAAAGCCAGATAGGATTCATAGTATCATTTATTCTGCCCTAAATAGCTCATCTAGTGTCTCCCTACAAGGCATATTTTCTTGTTCTTATATCATTCTTGTAGCTCTTTTCCAAATTCTTTTTCAAGCAGTTGCTAGGACTATACAGTGTGGTCTAGCAATGGTTTCATTAACGATCTAGCCAGAGGTAACATGACTTTCCTATTTCTACCTGTCATCTCTCAACGGCTGATCTAAAGCTCGCATTGGTTGATTATTCTTGTTATTTAATGAGTCTTGCAGTACTTTATGCTTTTCTTAAGGCCAAAGTCAAGTCATTCTTAAGTTTTGTATTTGCAAGCCTTTTTATTTTACTCTTTTAAAGTCTGCAGTTGCATGGAAAACCTGGAGACTGTAACTCAAATGCCCACTGAAGGCATTTCAAAAAAGGGGAGGCAAATAGTCATGCTCCTGCAACCCTTTCATGGTATGGAAATCAATGTTAAAGACTTTTGGAAATCTGTGTAGGTACTTCTGGAAGTATCAGAGAAGCAGTATCTAAATACTTCTTAGTGTTTCCTTTCCAGACATCTCTCCGCTGCCTCCAGGGATTGCTCTTTGTCTTGGACTCTTATTTCTCATGTGTGGCAAGGGACATCCCCCTTCCCTCCCCACCCTACACCCTCCCCTCCCCTCCCCCGCCCCCTCTTGTCCATATGGGTTTGATGATTCCAGTGGAAATAGCAGGAAAATGCCCACCCCCAACTTGCATTGCAGCCGTGTTGGGGAAGCAGGCAGGCAGACCCCAAACAACAGCTCCTGCAACAGGAATAGATTCATCTAGACAGTGTCATCCTACAGGAAGATTCATGACTTGTACTATGTGGTTTTTTAGCATCGTGAGAGGAAAAAGGCTATAGCTCTTCCCAGCTGGGTGTTTGCTATGCAGTGACAGCAAACAGAAGAGATGTACCAGTCCACCAATCATTTTTATTCAAGCAGCTGATGAGAAATGTTGTAAATCTTTCAAAACGCACTGAGAAGTCAGACTTCAGTGTAGGCCATCTTACCTGACAAAGAACACAAAGGCAGTGGAGGTGGATTAGGAAGATCAAGCAGAATGAATCTTAACCAGAAATGGATGAAAGAGAATGGAAACTCCTAAAGCTTTCAGAACAAGCACAACACTTCAACATGAGCCAGCTTCTTCCCAGTCTGGGACATTACTTATTTATAGACAGCATGAATGAAGTTGATTTATCAGAATCATTGACCTCATTGTTTGTAAAATCAGCACTGGAGGATTTCCCTTGCATCCCAGTGAATTACTGCTGTGCTAATCAATCCTTGAACAAATTCAGCTTTGCCGACAGCAGAGTCCAAGGAACCTTGGGATCTCTGTTTGCAAGGAAAATAGTGCCCAGTTTCTCCAGTAATAGAGTCCTGAGGGAGCTCTTGGGACCTCAACAGAGTGCAAAGCTGTGCTAGATGGAAAAGGCTAACATGATTATAGGGCTTGGGGAATTGAAGAACACTTGACATTGTGTCTAAGTGTTTTGTTCAATTTCTTTCTGTCTTGAACAGAGGGCTGCACACTGCAGCAGACTGGGAGGTGCTTCCTGAGTATTTCAGCCCACCGAGCACCATCAGCTCTCTCCATGCAAGGCAGTTCTGCTCCTGAGTAAGAAACTGGTAATAACTGCCTAGGTAAATGCACTAAATTGGCAGGCAAATCGTCTCTGATGTGAGCATCTCAATGATCTCTAACTGATCGTCTCTCTACTCTTTACTGAAAGTAATAGCACTAAATCCAAGCAAATGTTAGACAGAGGAACAAATGTATTAAGTAATATAAATAGATAGAACCTGAACATATTATTAAAAATATTATGATTGTTCATAAACAATGAAGAGTACTAGATATCTTCTTAACCCTGATGGAGGGGAAGTGCCCTTCCTGAGACCACGTGATTGCCCTGTGGCATTGAGATGAATGAAAGAACAAAAATTTGGCTGTGACGGCAATGTGAGCCTATCCAAAAAATGAAAGGCAGAATGTAGATTATTATCTATAGCTATATTTTTGGCTCTTTGAAATATTTTTAAAGCTTCCATCATCATAGCACAGTATCTAGGACTATATATTTACCTAGAGCTGGGCTCAAGTCAATGGCAAAGATGGTAGTGCTCTGAGATTATTAAGAATAACTGATAATTGGAGTAATCTTACCAGTATTTTAACTATCTCTGCTGACTTGACCTGCAAAGACCAGATGCTATGGCATTTTCAGTTTATTTTAACACAGACAAAGTCAGTCAAGGTACTTTGAACCAACTGTTTACTGAAACCCAATTCTGTGAAGCATGTATTTGGAATTTCCTAACAGTGATGCTGAGGTGATGGTAAGCAGATCAAGGAGTGTGAATTTTACTCCAAGGAGAAAAAGGGGGAATAAAGGGAGCCTTTGACTGTTTGCCTAGCTCCTCTCTTCTCTCCATGTAGGGCAACAGGTCATTCCTCTAACCACAGCTGAGTGCTGGGGAAAAGACTATCTCCAAAGTTATGTCAAGCATCTGGTTATCAAGGGAACACGGGACTTGGTGAATAGCATCAGAATAAACGGAAGATTAGTGGCAAAATGAGACAAATCTCACTGAAATATGTCCAGGCAACCCACAGGGTGTTTCACAAAATAACTCCAGAGCATGGGAGGACAAGGGTCTCTGCAGGGTTGAGGGAAATTAAAGCACCTCTCTGCTACTTCTCTTGCACTGCTCGAGGATCAGAACTAAGGTTTTGGGTTTTTTGGGGTTTTTTTGCCTGGAAGGGGGGGGAAAGCAGTCTGTAGAGGCCATGCTGCCTAACAGCACTGACTCTTTGCTGTAACAGCATCTCCCTAAAAACTGTGGGGATCTGCCTCGGTCTGTGTTAGGTGTCAGTGGGAACAGATAATGTCAATGGAAGGGCATGAAATCTCAGCTCTGCAGTGGACAGGTTGCACTCACTGTGGGCTGGATCTTCAGTTGTTGGAGCAGCTATTTCACAGTGACTTATGCTGTCAGAAGACCCTATGCCCTGGGCTTGATGGAGGTCCCAGGGGCTTGCTGAGAAAGCAGAAAGCAGAAGCATTTTAATCCTCAGCAGCTACAACTTTAGTGGATTGAATTCTTTGAGGACTTTGAGGCTGACAAATTTGGGACCTTTCATTTCTTGGGTTCCTGAAGCATTCCTGGTTAAGAGTGGCCGAGGGGCCTCTTGGGCAGATGGTCTGTGCTGGCCATGCTAGTTCCCATTATCACCCCACATTAATCAGTGTTGGTAACTGTGATAGAGCAGCCAAGGAGTGAGGGGCATGGGGCTAAGATGGACCTGTCCTGGATGCTGGGTCAGGGTGGTGGAGAGATGCTACTCCAGCAGATTCATTAATGCTACAGCTTGCGGCGCACTGTAGCACATCCTACTGCTGCTGGATGTGATTCAGGGGGAAATGGCTTCTCTGTTTACCAGCATGTTCAGCAAAAAGTACAGAAGCCAATGCAAGAAAAAAGGAAAATTTATCTATGAATGATGTACACAGAAGGGGACAGGAGTGTGTTTTTCATAACAGCCTGATATTACAGGAAATATGATTGACGTGCAGAAATATAAACCAGGAAGCAGCCACTCGCTTGGCTGCCATCTCTGCAAAGAGCCTGGGTTCCCTCTTCCTTACACTCAGGTGCTGGGCGAGCTGGCCAAACCTGCCCTGGGCTAGCTGCTGTACCTAACGCAAAGATGTGGCTGGTGGTGGGCTGAGGTGTTTTGGGTGCTGCATTGGGGTGCAGACCTGCAGGGTATGTGTGTGTGTGTGTGTGTCCCAGGCATTGCCATGTGCATTTATAAAATCATAGAATCATAGAATGTTTTGGGTTGGAAGGGACCCCTAGAGGTCATCTAGTCCAACCCCCATGCAAGAGCAGGGACACTGCTAACTAGATCAGGTTGCTCACAGCTGATTCTGCCCCTCTACTCAGCTCTGGTGAGACCTCACCTGGAGTACTGCGTCCAGCTCTGGAGCCCTCAGCACAAGAAGGACATGGAACTGTTGGAACGGGTCCAGAGGAGGGCTACAAAAATGATCCGAGGGCTGGAGCACCTCTCCTATGAGGACAGGCTGAGAGAGTTGGGCTTGTTCAGTCTGGAGAAAAGGAGGCTACGGGGAGACCTGATTGCGGCCTTCCAGTACCTAAAGGGGGCCTATAGGAAAGATGGGGAACGTCTTTTTAGTAGGGCCAGCTGTGTTAGGACAAGGGGAAATGGTTTTAAACTAGAACAGGGTAGGTTCAGGCTAGAGGTAAGGAAGAAATTTTTTACAATGAGGGTGGTAAAACACTGGAACAGGTTGCCCAGAGAGGTAGTGGAGGCCCCATCCCTGGAAACATTCAAGGCCAGGTTGGATGGGGCTGTGAGCAACCTGATCTAGTTAGCAGTGTCCCTGCTCACTGCAGGGGGGTTGGACTAGATGACCACTAGTGGTCCCTTCCAACCCTAAACATTCTATGATTCTATGATTCTATGATTCTATGAGAGGAGCTCCAGCCCTCGGATCATTTTAGTAGCCCTTCCTCTGGCCCTGCTCCAACAGGTCCATGTCCTTGTGCTGAGGGCTCCAGAGCTGGACGCAGGACTCCAGGTGAGGTCTCACCAGAGCAGAGTAGAGGGGCAGAATCCCCTCCCTCGACCTGCTGGCCATGCTTCCCAGAGTACGGTTGGCCTTCTGGGCTGCCAGCACACACATGTCCAGCTTTTCGTCCATCAGTACCCCCAAGTCCCTCTCGGCAGGGCTGCTCTCGATCCTTAGCAAGGATCGAGATTTGAGCAAGACACCTGCAGTCAGGCCTGCTCTCCAGCTCAGACAGCAGAGCAGTGCCTCGGGCATCGTTCCTGAGTTACGGTAGCGTAGCTTAAAATAGCATCTGAGCCTCTGAGCTGTGAAGCGCTGGGGCGAGGACACGTTTCACACGTTGAACTGAATCTAGCTGTCTCCAGTGTAATGCGTTGCATGACTTGCTAAGCTAAGTGCGAGAGTTCAGGAGCATCAGGTTTGCCCAAACTCCAGCACTTTGGTAGCTGCCATTTTACATGCCGTCAAGCCTGGTTTGGGCAGGGGAAAGATTAAATGATGTTTCGAGGCCCCTTGCAACACCAGCCTCTCTGATGTTTTGTCTGCATCTTGTTTAAGTTTGACCTTAATGCTGGCTTTTCCAGTGCATATTTCCCCATCAGGCATTGCTTGAAAGGGCTTTAAAACGGAGTACCCGCTCCTGAACCCAAGGAGGACCGGGACACAAACTCTGCTTTGCATTTCCCAGAAACAGAATCAGGCCCATTGTACTTAGCACTAGGACCAAATTTCAGCTGCTATTTACCCTGCAGCTTGCGGAGATCAGCCAAACATCTGTGCAGCAGCTCGAATCCTATATGACTTAGGAAGCAGAAATGTTAAACACCATAAACAAAAATCTTGGAAATATTTAAATTTTCTGATAAGAAAATCTGAAGTTAGGAATTGTTTTTCTTTTCTTGGCTACCATGAAGGTTTTAAACACTGTTAATGTTTTCTCTAGATCCTGCTGAGAAGCCTTGCACTTTCCTCACCAGCGAGGCAGGTGCTGCAGACCATGAAGTGATTGTAATGTTGAAAAAGCAACAGATGCAGATGGGTGAAATGCCTGGTCCTAACCCCCTGCGTGTTTGTGTGTGCGCATGCAAACGGGAGAGACGGTGAGTGCAAACCTGACCATGGGATACCCTTGTCCTTCATTCAAGGGTAATTGCACCCATGCAGCTGAGCATGATCTAGGAAAGGCGCTTCCTACCACCAGGGATGATTTGGAGCCCTTTTCAGCATAGTCTGGGTCTTGCAGGAGAGCAAGAGGCTGCACGTTGGCTGCAGCCCAGCCCTGGATGTGCAGAAGAGGTGCTGAAGTGCCTGGCTGAGCTGAGGCCAGGGATTTTTTCCTTTGGACAGAAAAAATAAATCCAAATTTCTATATAGAGCTGGACAGGAATTTTCAGCTAGAAAATATGATTTCGACAGAATCAGAAGTTTCCATGGGAAGCTGTCACTTTCCACAGAAGAGTTCAGAAGTTTCCCCTGGGAGAAATGAAGTGAAGTGATGTGAAATAACTGACCCTGATCTGAACTGTTCCCTTTGATGGAAAGACCTGAACCAGTTTATGCAAAGCTGTTTCCCTGTTGTAAAGGTAACATGTGCTGAGAGTGGTGACTCCTGCACTGGGAGGAGTAACCCTGAGGGGACTCCAGCCACACAGACCCAGGACGCCAGGGAGGCACCATGGGCATCGTGGCAGCCGGTGGCTTCCTGGGCAATGAGCAATGCAGCCTGGCTGGAGTCTGGCAAAATTACCCCATGCAACGCTACAGGCTTGGGGTGGAGTGGCTGGAAAGCTCCCTGGCAGAAAAGGACCTGGGGGTACTGGTTGACAGCCGTCTGAATGTGAGCTAGCAGTGTGCCCGGGTGGCCAAGGCCAATGGCATCCTGGCTTGTATCAGGAATGGTGTGACCAGCAGGAGCAGGGCAGTGATCGTTGCCCTGCACTCAGCACTGGTGAGGCTGTACCTTGAATGCTGGGTTCAGTTTTGGGCCCCTCACCACAAGAATGACATTGAGGGGCTGGAGCATGTCCAGAGAAGGGCAAGGAAGCTGGTGAGGGGTCTGGAGCACAAGGCTGATGGGGACCAGCTGAGGGAACTGGGGTTGTTTAGCCTGGAAAAAAGGAGGCTGAGAGGGAGGCCTTATTGCTCCCTACAACTGCCTGACAGGAGGGTGTAGCGAGGTGGGTGTTGGTCTCTTCTCCCAAGTAACAAGTGATAGGACAAGAGGAAATGGCCTCAAGTTGTGCCATAGCAGGTTTCAATTGGACATTAGGAAAATTTTCTTCACCATCAAGCACTGGAATGGGCTGCCCAGGGAAGTGGTTGAGTCCCCATCCCCGGAATAAATAGTATGTTTTTTTTTTCCAGTGGATCCATTTATTTACTATTTTGTTTACAGAAAGTTTGATCTTATGAAAATTTTATGATTTTTAAACTTTCATTCTCATGTACAATGAAAATTAATTTTGAAATGTGCAGCTTTTCCAAGAGATGGGAATTTGTAATGGGTCTCTGCTCTAACCAAAGCTCTTTACATTTCTTAAGTTAGGATTTATTAATTTAATTTTTCTGTTAATCATTCTATGCTTGAACACAATTTTTGAATCAAAGCAAATGGTCTAATTCGTCTGAATTTCCTGGAATGTCTTGCACTCCCTGTTTGCTATAACTCCATTTAGGCTGTATTTAGTCTTGAAAAGATTTATGAGGTTTCATTCACCTTCTTTTCCACCTTGTGAACATCAGAGGCAGCTCTGCTGAGCTCAGAGGAATTGTTTTTGGTTGGGAGAAATGTCAATCATGTCTTGTAGCTGGAAAAAAACTAATTTTGAAATGAGCAGTGTATATTTTTATGCAAATTGCTGTTTAAATGTTTTGATCTTAAAAAGCAATGGTCACTACTTGCAGAAGAGCAGAAATTTATGATGAAATTATTATTTTTATAACATTTCCTTTCTTCCCTTAAGCGAGAAAGGAACATAGTCAGCAAAATACAGGGTGGCAGCATATGCCTCAATTAAAAAAATCAAAATATTAGGCAATATGAAATTTGACATCTCTGCAAATTATTCTTTCATCTGGCAGACATATTATTTATTTTCCACCTAGCTTTATTTAAGGTTGTCTTTGCTTAACAATTGACTGAAATACACAGCTCTTAAAAAGAGGCATTCTGAGAGGCCTGGTAATTTTTTCTATTTCACACCGCTCTCCAGAGAGCTGAGCAGTTCATTCCCCCTTGTTTTCTGGAGCTTTAATCTGTATTAGAAAATGTTGACACACTTCTTCAGCTACATGAAAGTGCCACTAATGGGGATCTCATCTGACTTCAGAGGAAAGGAACTTTGAAGAAAAATCACAGAACGTTGCAAATAAAGGAGAAATGAATTGAGGTAGAAAATCCAAGGCTAATTCCCACAAATGATTACCAAGTATGATATGAATTGCGCCTTTGATTTGAGTTACTGGTTAGCACAGTGAACGGATTTTAAGCAGCATATTTTACACAATCAGATACATGAAAAACCTTGTTTTTAAGGAAGACATTGTTCTCCATTTCTATTTTTACAACGGCAACACCTTGGATTAAGACTCCATTGTATTAGGCCGGTGCAAACAGGCGGGCAGAGGCCAGCCCGGCTCTGCAGAGCAAACACGCCAACAATGAAGGTGGAGAAAGAAAAATTTCCTGTCTTGCGGCAAGGGAAACAAGATGCACAGAGGGGATGTGGCTCTTTGGGGCCACACCGGGCAGCCGGGGGCAGCTGGGGTACAAATCCCCGAGCCTTAGTCTGTGGTGTTGTCTCAAACCAGAGAAGCCTTTGGGTTTGGCCACGGTTGCGTGCAGCACATCCCCTTGGGTGATGCTCAGAGCCTGGCCATTGTGTCCTGCTCATCCCCGTGGGACAGTCCTGGGTCCTTTGCTTTTGCAGGTGCTTGGGGCAGCAGGGAACAGGGCGTGTGGCCCACGTGCGCTTTCGGAAAGCAAGAGCGCCTGCAATATTTTGTTTGAGCTGATTTCCTTGACAACAAGATTAGAGTGGTTAAACATCACTGCCGCTGGAAACTGATTTTGAACATGAGCAGGGCAAGCGCCTGCCTCGGCCTCCGCTGCCTGGCAGGGATTGTTTCTCTTTAGTGGCTGGGATGTTGCTGAGTTTTCAGGCATGCTGTAATTTTGCATTGATTTTTAATGAAACAGTGCTGATGCTTGTATAAAAAGGCACCTCGGGGTCTTGCCGCTGGCTTTGTGCAGAGCCCAACTCATCAGATAACATTTTTTTTCTGGTTTCTGCCCTGTCAGAATAAGTGACTCCCAGAAATTCATCCACAAAGAAATCAGGATGCCAGATAAAGTAAACCAGATATTAAATCAGACACCTCCAAGCTCAGCTGAAGTGGACCCTTTCTTCCATGTGAAGAAAAGCTGAGCCGTGGAAAACATTTTTTTTTCCTTCTGCATTTTTGGCAGTTTAAAAGTGTTTGGAGGGTTTTTGTGCATGCTCATAGTGACAAATTTAGAAAACACTGAGAAACCCTCAACTCTGCTTTGGTGCCACAAAAGTGGAGCAAAGAAAATAACATGCAGCATTTCAAACCAAGCCCAGCAAAGAACCAGCGGCTGTTTGGAGGGCAGCAAGGGCAGGCTTGTGGCTGAGCAAGTGCCAATCCATAAGGTCATTTCCCTGCAGTAGTGGATGAGCACTGTATTATCTGACCCTAAATGTCCTCATGGTAAAAGCAGGTTAAAAAAAAGGCAGATAAAAGCAAGCTGTGAGATTCTTGGGTGGGTTTAGCTGTATTGCACTTCACCTCTTGCTCACGCCGGTGAGAACACTGGTTTTGCGGAGCTGTAAGGGACGGAGCTCAGGGCTGCATTGGTCATAGCCGTGCCAGGGCTCTCCTGAGCCAGCCTGAGGCTTGATTCCTGAGGCCTTTGCTAGCCCCACAGACTGGCATTATTATGGATATCTCTTTGGCTGCTTTCAAACCCCCAAAAAAGCTGCCATCAAGCTGTATTGGGACAGAAATGCAAGAGGGAGGTTTATACTGGTTTTAAACCCTCTCTGACGCTGCCTGCACGAGATGTAGGAAGCACCCTGTACCTCTGGGGTCTGTAAATCTGCCTGCCCAGCTGCCTGCTAAAGCTCTGACGCCTCAGGGCTCTCTGCTCTGCAATTACCGACCACATCATGTGCCCGGTTATGGCTTGTGGCGAAACAAAGTGGAAGGAAAGAGGAAGCAAGCATGGACCACAGACAGAGCTTTGTCCAAAAACCTGAAGACACTGCTAAAAGAAAGAAAAAAAAAAAAGCATACTTTTTTTGTTTTAATTGCTGATATTGTTAGTGCTTTGAGCAAAGCACCTTTTCTCTTTTCCTTCTATGTTTTTCTGTTCTTGTTTCAACCCGACGTTTGTCACAGGGAGGCTGGGTAGAAGATTTTCACTCTGCAAAATGCTGAAGGTAGAATAAATCCAGTTGCCTTCACCTACTGCACTTTCTGTCTTTCTGTCTTTTCCTCTGATCTCAGGGTTATCCAGAGCTCCTGCAATCATAGCAGAAGCAGGACAAATCCAGTGCATAAAATGGTGTCTAGATTTTGGCTGTAGATTTTACATGGCCAGGCAGGGAGCAGATGCAAGGAACGGGTTGTGCAATCTCAGCCGCATGGGAGCGGGAGGGCGAGGAAGGTGCTGCTGGGTGCCTTTATTCCAGGCTCAGCCCCGCAGCCCCTCCCCGCCGCTGCCCCTCTGCCAGCTCTCCTGGCAGCCCTGCCATCAGCCACAAGCCACAAGCCCTGCCCGTACCTGAACTGGCCCAGTGCTGCCCGACGATGGACACTTCACATAGCCAAGAGGCCACCATGCAGTGCAGACCGGAGAGGAGCTTCTCCTAGCGTAGCTTCCAGCGGCCAGCTCTGTCCGTGCACGCCCAGCATTTGCTTCCATGCGATGTGCTCCTTTGCCAAGCGGCATTTTCCACAGATGCTGGCTGAGATCAGTCTGCACCTGCACATGTGTGTGTAACTGAGGCTGGGATTAGCCCGTTTGTTTGAACAACTGTGGTTTCAGCCCTGAGCTCCTTTTTTATTTTTGCCCATACGCTTACAGCTCCCATTTCCAACAATTTGATCTCCTGCGTGTACCAAATCTGTGCTGCAATAGATGCGCTGCAGCTACTGCCATCTTCTTCTGTACAAACCAAATGTGCTGTTCTTCTCTTTCCCCTCTGGCATACAGCCACTTTGTTGTTTGTTTTCAAAGCATTTATCACCATAGCCAAAAAGTAATCTGTAATATGTGGGAGCTATACCTACGTTATTAAATAACACTGAGAATGCTCATGGAGAGCAGGGCTTTCTCTAGCTTGACACACATAATTTTATACCAGAGTGACAGAGTTGAATTTCATTTTGCTGTGGTTCTTAGAGGGATGCTAGAGCAAATGGGCAGCTTTTACAGTGAATATAAATATGGCAAGATTGAAATGCTTCTGGATCTGCCTGGAGAGCAACCATTTGGGGACAGAAGTCTGGGAGTGACTTCCTGGGTTCTTTCATCCTTGGAGTCAACTTAGATTGGAGCTAGAGGTGCCCATGTAAAGTAATTGATTAAGTGACTGTTGAAATACAGAAGTATTAGGGATCCTTTGTAAGTCAGAACCAAGATTTGGAGGAGGATGGAAGAGAGCACAGGTAGGATTTGCAGCCTTCTCGCCTTGTAGAATCTCCCCCTGCCAGCTGGCGTAACTGCACCGCACGGCATCGCTTTAAATCCAGCACAAGAAGCGTGGGTCACAAGCAGCGGTGGAAATCCCTCCGCCCGAACCCCACGGAGACAGCAGCTACGTGGCAGCGGTATGCGACACAGCAGCCTGGCACGGGAGCGGGATGGATGGAGCTGTCTCGCTAGCTGAGATGCACAGTGCTATTTTTGGCAATTTAACCGCACGGTCAGTGATGAGTCTGGTCTGATGCAAACCGGCATGCTTCACTGCTGAGGCTGATACGGCAAACACTGCTGCTTGGTGTATGTTCTTGAATCATTTCGCTCTTGACTTGCCATACTTCTGTCTTTGCTAGCTGTTTTTAGTCCTGTCCCTGCGTCCACATGCAGTGAGATGGCTGCACGGCAGTGCTAGCAAACACTGCTGCTTGGTGTGTGTTCTTGAATCATTTCCCTCTTGACTTGCCATACTTCTGTCTTCGCTAGCTGTTTTTAGTCCTGTCCCTGCATCCACATGCAGTGAGATGGCTGCACGGCAGTGCTGCCTGTGCCACCAGGAAGGAAAAACACCTCGCCCTCGATGCTGAAATATTGGTGCACCTTCTGCCATCCTAAAGAGTTATGCAGCACCTCGGCCTGGAGAGCAGGAGCCTGCTGTGACTCTGTGTGCCTGGGCAGGCTCGTAAGGTATTCTGGTCTTGGTTTCTACACACCCTATTTTTAGGAAACTCCCACTGTGTTGTCTAATGTAAAAAGGTAACATGGCTCTAATCTGGTTATTAGAAGATCATCCAGCTCCACAGGTCAATGAAGAGTCAAAAGCATCATTTAATACTTCAACTGTGCTGCTGGCCCCTGACCGTGGCCGGTGCTTGCAGGGAATCCAACGCAGCTGCGTGGCGAGGAGCTGCGATGTCTCCGTGCAAAAGGCAGCCGGGGGCCAGAGGCCAATTCTTGCTCTGAGTCGGTGGTGTTTTTTTCTTCCAGCAATTTCACTGCATCGTGACTTAAAGGTCATCTTTCTCTTGGCCAGGGAAAGGGGCTGACCCTGATCCCACCACTGCTCTGGGGTCCTCGCTCGGAGGGACTGACCTTATGATGTGGGTACAGAGGAGGGGACGACACTTCCACCAGGTTTATTCCCAGTTCAAAACATTACCAGGAAAGGCCTGATGAATCCCCTTTAAGGAGGTTTTTCCTCAAGTGCTGGTGTCTCATTTCCCCCCATCAAATTCCCCACGGGGTCATCATCAGCATTAATCTTGCTCTGGTGGTTCATGCTGCCCTGGCCAGCACCCCTCCCCGCTGGGGAGAGGCTTCCTGCGTCTGAGTCAGCCGGGCGGCAGGACTGGAGCGAGCGGATGGAAACAGAAATGGGCTCTGCTCCCACCCCGCGTCCTCCCCGCGCATACCAACATGGAGGGAAGCCTGCCCTGCTCCCCCACGCCGCGCTGGCCTACACGCTGCACCTTCACCCCGCAGCAACCCAGCCTTTTTCCAACACTGCTTGCTGGCTTGCAGCACCGAGGCTTGTGTTTAGGGAACGACGGGCTAATTTCCAGCATGGGGATCTGTAGGGCTCATATTACAGTGCTTAGGAAATACCCATAAAATCTGGGCTCATTAGATGCACGCGGTAATGGAGGTACATCAGCAATGAGTCAGATTTGCTGTTTGTCATTGCAGCTCGCTGTTGAAGCCCTCTGAGTAACTGCGTGGCTTCCCCGGCCGTGTTGTGTACAACGGGGAGAGGGAAACGGGGAGGGAGTTAACGTGCTTATGGCTCAGTCTAATGCAATCCACATCAAGCAACGCGTCTTCTGAAGTCCCTCCGACCAACAAGGTGCCCCAAGCGCCAAAACTAACTGAGCAAACGACTGCTGAAAAAAACCTTTCCCTGTGTCTTATGCTAGCTTTTTATAACATGTTCTTTTAAAAGAATGGCCATTTCCTAAGAAATGTCCCTTGAAATGCAAGTCTATAAAAGGGAGTGTTGTATTTGAAAGGTGAAACTGGTTACTTCTCTCTAAAGATAGACAAAGGAGGAGTTTTCGGTGTTTCTTTGGAAAACGCTGAATTGAATAAAATTATAGGGGTTTAAAAAAGGAAGCCTGTTTTTAATCAGTTCTGTTGAGAGCTTGCAACTAGCACCATTTCTTTTATTCATGCCCCAGAAGGAAGGAAGAACATCTTCTGGTCCTGGGTGGAAGATGTGCGACGCTTTCCTCCTGCTGCGATGCAGGCTGCGGGTGCAGTCCAAATCCAGTTCATCAGCAAACGGCTTCTGTGGGCATAGACTTTAAAACTGTCCATAGGAAGATTATTACACAATGGGACTTGAAAACAGCTGAGACTTGTGCTGACAGGAGAGTGAGAAGACAGTGAAACGTATCCGACAGGCACGTGCTTTCCTTGCACAAGGCTGAAGAAACGATAGCATTTATCCAAGGGGATATGGTCTCTGGATTCACATGGTTACGCTGCCGTCTTTACAGTTGCGTTGCTGGCTGTGTTGCACCATCTGTGAAAAAGATCTTTTGTCCCTTTAAATGTCACTTACTGTCAAATCATGGAAAAGCTTAGAAGCCAGTGTTGACGTTAATACAAACAGATCTAAAAAAAATTTCTGGTAAGGTTCCACTGATAAACACTTTGGCCCTAATCCTGTGGTTGGATGTGTGTGGGCAGATGCGTGTGTTCCTGCAGAGCCTCTTGGGCTGCTGGGAGAGGACATGTGTTTTTAAGACAGCTATTTGCCTTGAGTTTTTTGCTGGACGGGGTCTTAGTGAGGGGTTTCGAAAGGCAGCCGAACAACTGAAGAGCACAAAGTCACTGATTCTCGCTGGGAACTGTACTTCATAAGTGGCCTGGGCTCTTTTGAAACTCTAACGCCGCTTTATTATCTAAGAAGTATTGCCTAAATCTTTCTAATTTTCCATTTTTCTCCCAAACATGTACACTCTTCCATCCCACTAAATCCTACATCATTACCAATCACGGGGGCCTGAATTTTGCCCTCAGCTATTTGTGTAAACCCCTCATCTTCAATCAACCTGGTGAAGGATTAGCCTTGCATGGAAATCCACAGAGATCCATGGGGTTTGCACAGGTGTGCTGCATATGCAGTGAATCTTAGAGGATGCAAAATTCAATAAATTATCTAAAAATAAGATTATGTTTAAGTTAATATTGATTTCCACTCAAATCTTTTTAATGGCAAACCAGGCATTAAAATAATAGTTGAACATTTAGTTTCAGGTATTAGGACCTGTGGGGTGTGTGTGCACCCAAGGTTTTTTTTGGCAGTAATGGGAACTGAATGAACACGGTTCCTATAAGGTTTGTGATGGTGAATTTTAAGTGAGAACACACCACTTCTGTCTTTCTTAAAGGCACTGCTGTTAGAAAATGCCCCAGAAGTTTGTCCTGCCAAAGAGGCTGTTTGTCCTTCTGTCAGTGATCCATGTAGGAGCTGTGCTCTCAAGAGACGTCTGTTCCTAAAAGATCTCTTCCCTTCCAGGCTTTCCAAGGTCATGCTTCAACACAAGACTTGAAAATTTTAAATGTCAGCAAACAGTGGGACAATCTGTTGAGCACACTCAGAGTCTAAGTAAATTGTCTTTTTTTTCCATCGCTGTGTAAGCTTAAAAATGTAGAGAAAATCCATCAGCTTTGCTACCAAATTTAGTGTTATCTAGCCCGCTCTTCTCCCGTTGTGGTGACTTTTGCATATATGCCCAGAGCACCCAGCCTATCACTCCAGTTACATTTTCTGTTCTTTGGTGTTTCAGCATTTCTGAATTCTCTTGTGGGTTGAATCCCAGTGAGTCAATGGGAAAGTCCTGTTGACGGTATTGGAAGCAGGAACTGGTTTTTAAGAATCTCTTCCTGGTCTGAACTTGACACTGACTGTAATTCACAACATATGCAACTAGGAGGGTGATAACAGCCCAGTAATGAAGGTTAACCATCACCCTTAAAAGTGAAATCAGTGTGCAAAGTGGGCTGGTGTGTGTACACCCCCTCTGTTCTCCATTGTGCTCTGGTTTCAGGGATCCTTCTTTAGGATGGTAATGATACTTGGCCCGGAAGGTTTAAGAGCTGCCGCTTTGAATGTGAAAAAAAAATCATGAGCCTTGTCAGATGGTTTAAACCGGTGTTTGAGGTCAGCCAAACCTGAAGAAAATGCTAATTTGGATTTCAGTCCCATTAATAAATTACGGTAGCTTCACACTCATTGGGTACCAGCCTGATACGGGCTGATGCCCCTTCTGTGGCTGCATAAAAACCACCTCCCAAGCAGCCCATGGCTAGTGTGATCCAACACCAAATGACAGCTGAAGTTTAGGGCGCTGCTTTGAACTCTCAGATCGCCAGGGCAGAGTCTGCCCTTGCTTTGAAGGCAAGCTTACAGGCTGCACGTAGTGATGAACAAAGATGATTGCAGCTAATCTTGCTGGCTAGGATACTCTCCTGGCTTCAGCCCAAGTGCAAGAGATGTTGCTTGTCTCATACATATGACTGAAGAAAGCAGGGGAAAGGAAAAAAAAAGAAATGCTTCAGGAAGAAGCTTTCAGAAGTATTAAGTGCCGGAGAAAGTGGAGACTCATTTTCACTTCAGAAAAGAGGGGAATCTGGACTGTACACTGTACACAGATGTGTGCATACTGCATCTGGGATGGAACGGGGACTCTGTCTGCTGAGGGTAGCAAGGCTGAACTTTGCACGACGTGAAAACCAGCCAGTGCCTCCACTGTATACAACGTACTTAGGAAAATGGCTCTGTTGTACCCAGCATTCCATATTTAATAAAAAAAGACTGCATTGTCCTTTCCAGGCGCAGCCTAAATGCAAATTCGTAAGTATGGTTAATACGGCTGCCTTGCTTCCACAAGTTTTTTCTTACAGTCCCTACTTACTGAAATGTTAAGTCCTTAATTGAAATTCCACCTCCAGTGGAACAGCCCTCCATCAGCTGTCCCCGGGAAGATAGAGTGAGCGATGACAGCGAAAGCATTGTGAGGAGCTTTCCTATGCTCCCCTGGTGTTTTTTGAAAATTTTCCATTATTTTGGCTAAGAGGTCAGTGCTGCTCTGGAAACTCAGTTGTGCTTTTGATTCTCTATTATCAAGGAAAACATAACATCATTTAAAACAACTGCCAAAATCAGAAACAAGTCCTTGGGTAGCTTGGGAAGGGCTTGTTTTAATAATATTTTTTTTTCAATGATTCTGACTCAGGCAGCAATGAGTTACCATACCCATCTGGCCATACATATTTAGATATAAATTGTTTTTCACAGAGGAGAAGATTTGCACATAATTTCACAAGAAGGGGTGGAAGCTGTTGTAGTTTACTTGTCCTCCCCTCTCTCTCCTCCCTGCCTCTTTAGATCTAATTACTATCTTTTGTCCTTGTTCCTTCGACTAATAACCTTTAAAAGAAGGCAAATGCCTTTGGTGCTGCACTGAGATAGCTCTCAGCTCGCGCAATATGGTTCTCTAAAGACAACGATGTGAGCTGGAAGATAACTTCAGGCATGTCCATGAGAAGGGGTAGGGTCGAGACAGGGTCCTAGGAAGCTGCCTGACAGCTTCTTTACCTGCCAATTCAGGGCAAGCCGTCAGAAAGAGGAAAATGGCAGATAGCAGGAAAAAAACACACGGCAGATATCTCCCAGGTGTCTTGACAGGTAATTCAGGGGCTAATATGTTGCACACATACAACACCTTGTGAAGATGTGAATGCCTGGTGTATTTCCTCCTCAATATGGCAAAAGAAAATCTGCCGTAGGATCTACCTTGGATCTGGTTATCCTCATATTTTGTTAGTGTCCTTAAGGGACTCATTTGCACCAATAATTAGTATTCTAAAATTCCCTTTTTTTTTAATAGGCCCATATTTACACACACACACACACATACACATACAGAAAGATTTTCAGACAGGCTTTGCAGATTTACAGCACTCGCTTCTCGTGTTCACCAGCAGCGTTAACAGCGTTGCCCCGTGCTTGCTGCCGTTACTGGCCGTAGTCACCAAGGCACTTGCCATAAACTGGCTTTGACCTGGTCTCTGACCACGGGAGTCCCTCAACCCTTTGAAGAGATCCACACCACACCCCCCCCCAGGTTTGAGTTTGGTGGAATTGCTCCCAGTTTCCACAGTTTGAGGCAGGCAGTGATATTTTATAGCTCTGAAACTGGTTGGGAGGAGGAGGAGGAGGAGGAGGCGAGAGAAAGAAAACACAAAAGCAGAGGGGGAGGAGGTAGGCAACACAGCAGACAATGTGGACCGTTTCCTAGCATCATTTAACGGCTTCTTTGAATGGCTGAGAAATGACACCAGAAGTTTTACAAAGGCAGAATATGTGTTTCAATGTATAATTATATGGTTACTACGTAGTGATATGGATAATTATCACAATTTAAAAAACCCCTTTAATCCTCTCTCTGTCTTTTTTTTTTTTTTGTATTACAGCTATTTCATGGATCATAAAGCATTATCCACTACAGGATTTGGAAATTACTTGTTTTGTTTTGTTGTGGGGTTTTTTATTTTTTATTTTGCATCAATCTCTACAGGTTGTCGCTGTATATTTGTTGAGGACAACTCACTGGCAAATAATACAGCTGAAGATCAAACTAGCTCTACACCAAATCCCGATGCACATACTGACCACGACTGCAACCGCAGTCCCAGGTCAGGCGGACGCTGGCCCACGTGACTACGGCTGTCAGGATCTGGCCCGATGCACAACATTTCTTTCAATGAGTGGCAGTCTCTCATCTCATCCATGTGGACATTTTGTGAAGCAAAGTCCTAAATTTCAAGCCTTGTAACTCGCGCATATGTTCCTGCCGCCCACCACCGACTAGTAAGATTCCAGTTTGAGCAGGCACTCTTGAGTTTGCTTGCCTTGTTCTGGGAGGTGCATGAGCGTGCTTGCCTCTGTGAGATTTGGGAGAACAAAGGTTAATTCAATCCCACCCTTCCAAATAGGATATATATTTTTTCAACCCTGAAGCAAATTTTCTATGCCTGTGTGTTTTGGCTTTTAAACTCAATAACCTGCAGGCATCGACCACGTCAGCAAGGAAATGGAAAACTCATTATTACACTACTAGAAGGTTTAAAACTTAAAATCAGAGGCTATAACAACAGCAAATGCAGTATCAAAGACATGCCCTTCCACTTGAGCTTTTCACTGAATTCAGACTGGAGGGATGCTCTGAAAGTTGTTTTACTGTGCCTGTGCATTCTCCAACCATCACAGTATTTTGAGGGTATAATGGCTTTTTTTTTTTGGATATTATTGTAGATTCTTATTCGACCAGATAAAGAGAACAAAACCCGATAATATGACTTTTGGAGGTAAAGACATGCTGCGTGGCTGCGTGAACGAGCATTCACTCCCCACCAGTCTCGCTCTGAACAGCGCGTCTGCGATGGCTGAGCCACATGAATTTCACAGGGCAGTTTATTCAGTTTTACAGCTGGCCCACAGATTACAGTATGCATTTTGCTAAAAAACTGTATCCTAAATTGTGGGTTGTTGGAGGTCATCTAGGCTATTCTGTATGTATGAACTCCTTAAAAAAAATGTTCCCTTCTGCCGTGAGCTTCCCTTTCTCCGTTCCTCGCCGGTCCCTCTGGACTGTTACCTTGCTGCCCTGTATTTTATTTTTCCACACAATCCCCTGCCTTGATGTTTGCGCTACTGGAAGCTTTTTCCTACAGACCTTATTTCCTAAACCTGTTATTTTTGTGACCTTCTGGGGTACTTCCCATTTCAAGAGCATTCTTTGGAAGACTGATTCGATACAGAACGAAACAATTCCAGCCTTACAGGACATGTGTTTCCTCCCTGATACCCCGTCTTTTTAATCCTGCAGTGCCCTTTCCCGTGCTCTCGCAGGTGCTATGTGTAGCCCCGGTTGGCACCCACGTGAGCAGGCTGCGGAGTCAGATGGGGAGGGCTTTGCAGTGGTGCCCAGCGACAGGACAAGGGGCAATGGGCACAAACTGAAACATAAGAGGTTTCAGTTGTATATGAGGAAAAACTTCTTTATTTTGAGGGTGATGGAGCACCGGCACAGGCTGTCCAGGAGTGTGTGGAGTCTCCTTCTCTGGAGATATTCAAAGCCCATCTGGGTGAAGTCCTGTGCAACATGCTCTAGGACAACCTGCTTTAGCAGGGCGGTTGGACTCGATGATCTCCCGAGGTCCCTTCCAACCCTTGCGATTCTGTGATTCTTTGTGATTCTGTGAAAAGCAAAATGCCTCTGTCTGCCATCCAACTGTTTCTACATAAGCAACAGGTTTAAGGCTTTATCCGCACATATATCCTCCGAAGGAAGTCTCCTGTATCCTGCACTGTTGGTTTCCTAAGAGGAAAAAAATCTGCTTGGAGCAGATCTTTTGGGGAATTTGAAGTTTCCCTCGAGGAATACGGCCCTGAGCCAAAAGCGTCAGGTGCAGCTGATCCCAGTAAAGCTCGGGGCTTACAAGGGGCCAGGTTGGTCGAGGAGGGTGGAAGGGTTTCTGGCTGGAAGTCAAGCTGAGGCAGGCTGGAGGCTTACAGCACTGTCCTATCTGTACTGATTTCTTTGATGTGTAGTGGTCGCCGAGGTGTGTGGAGGGTGGTCAGGGGCTTTGGTGGTTAAACACAAACTGCAGGTATAAAATCTGCATTGCAGAAGGGAAACACTTTTCAGCTGCTGGACCTGGATGTATGGGAACCTCCCACATTTTGCATGATTTCTGTGAGCTCCAGACAAATATACTGATGCTATCCTTTAAAAGGCAAGCCCTAGAAAGCACGGCTGGTCGGCGTGGCTCACAAAGCCTTGCCGATGGTCTTTGCTACTTACACGTGAAAATCATGGTCAGTGCTTGGTATGCTTCTGCTGCAAACATCAGCAACAGTGCACGCGCCTTTGATTTTGAGACATGGCAGCAGTATTTAAAAAAGCTTTGGTCCTAGTGAGAGAGTCTGTGGGTCAAGGTACTGTTTCTCAGGGTTTGTTTCTAACCTTGCGGATGTTTTTTAGGAATTGCCATATGCCCTCCTGAAGTTTCCAGCTCAGGTCTGATCGGGCCAGTGATGCTAGCTGGTACCTGAGCTTACGCAGAGGGTACAATGCTGGATTATTACAAATGAATTTTGCTGGTACCAAGCAGTGCAGGGATTTTGCATCATCTGTTAAATACCAGGAATTAATTTGCTTTTCATTTCTACCCTAGCACCGAAAGAAGCTTATATATAAACCTTCGGCCCATGGTATTCGGTGGGCAAACCCTGTATAATTTGTGCAAAGCCAAAGGGGGAGGATGATAATTTCCACTCCCTGTAGGCCAGCAAACAAAAAGGTTTGGATTGCTTTAATGGGCCCTGATGAGACACAAGAACAGCATCATTTCATCTGTGCCTGAGTGCTGCAGCACAGGCACAACACCGAATTGATGGCAAAAGTGTGTGGCAGCAATTACTGCCATGAGAGTTGCTCTGGAAGGAAACACAAAAAATTCATTTAACTCCCTCACTCACCACTGTAAGTTAATTTGGCCATGCTATATTCCCAGCACAGTTATAAATTTAAAAATAAACACAGCCAGGGCTGTAGCTGCAGAGGGACTGGATGGTGTAAGAGATCAAAACGTGCTCCAGAATATACTAGAGTGTAGTTTACAAAAAGCTACCTTTTAAATCTTATGCCTACGATCTATTTCTTTCTGGAACAAAATATGGTGCTTCCAGCCTACAATACGGAGTGAGTCATAATATTGCCATTCTGCTCCCAGCACAATTGGAGCATACCTATGGTATGAAGTGGGAGAAATATTTGGCCAAGAAGAAAGCTCCAGAATTTTTTTATGTACTGTCAAGACATGCTTAATAAATGGAGAGTATTATTTTCATATTGCGTAATTCAGACTTTCCTCATTCTGGGGTTGTTTCAGCAACACATGCAAGAGTGTGCTTATCTTGAATTAGTGCTTAAGCCCAGATGTCTGTTAAGATATTTATGGGCAGGACTCTCCTAAGGATTTGGCTTCCTGATGTGCACGAAAGCAAGCATATGCTTACACCTGCACGGGGGCTGAATGGGGTCTTGCAGGTAGATATGGAGGGTGGGTGTTAGAGGCAGAAGGCACATGAGCTTGCAGTGGTCTGTGGTCCGTCATCCTGTATTTCTGCTGTTTCCCTCAGGACAGATTTCCGTGGCCTCTGACATCACTCGTGTGGCCACAGACTCAGCCAGGCTGTGAGAAACAGCCTGAAGAGGAGCAAACAAACGGGCGGCCCAGCTGGAAAGGCTTTGGGGCAGAGGATGAAAAATCCTTCCTGGCCATGGCAACAGGCATGTTGCCTTCAGCAGACCGGATCTCAATCTGTGTGTAGGAACAGATGCCGAAACAAAGAGAGAAGCAGTCACCTTGTATGTGGCCGGCTGGGAAGTGTTTTGGCAAAGGAAACAGGGCTTAAACATTGAACTCTTCCAGGTGAAAAATAAAGGCAGGAGCAACTTGCATGCACACGGGGGGCGGCAGGTGGGGTGGTTCATGGGTAAAGCTTTGGTCCACGACACAGACGATTTGGCCTTGGTTCCTGCCCTGCAGCTGTGTGACCCTCCCAATGCCAGTGTTTCCCTCCAAATAAAACATGACTATTGACACAAACCTGCTCTTATACAAAACCCGTGAGCTCTCATGTATTACTATGCTTATACTAGAGCCTGCTTATGAGTTGAACTTAATGTTTACTTAATATACCCTACTCCTTGATATTAAACACTGTTGCTATTAACTGCTCTGATGCCTGCTGCCCGCAGGGCTGTAATGATCATCTAAAATAACAGTGGTTCATTTTATTTTTAAGCGTTCAGTAGTGTGCAATGAATTGTTTAACATTAGGCAGCGTATGCATTATTATGCTGTGCTCATATATGAAGTGTGGTTTTTGACCCAGCAATCTCTCTTGCTTTTGGTAATGAGAGCTCACAGAATTGAAGAGCTGATGAACATTTGAACCCTCCCGAGTGTGCAGTAATAATGGCCAGCTGGTGCCATTTCAGTTGGGAAAGCAGTGAGTAAATGGCAAAGATATGAGACTTAAACCTTGTTCATACCACACCACTGAGGACCACTAACAAACTGGTTTCCATTGGTTTTAAGAGGATTTCAGAACAAAGAGGTTTCTCAAAATCTCTGCCCTTTCTGAACAGCAACGTTCCTTGGTACACACAGGATCTTCAGACTTTGAGTTTGGGAGCAGATTCTGTAAAACAGACGCATCTACCACCGCTGAGACCCTCCAGAGAAATAAAGATGAGAAAACCATCAGGAAATGTAGTCCTATATGTGTATTCAAATTCCTTCTGTTAAACTGCTGAATTGTTGCTGCTATGTTCATAAGTATTCTCCCAAGTACCAAGTGATAGGACAAGAGGAAATGGCCTCAAGTTGCGCCAGGGCAGGTTTAGATTGGATATTAGGAAAATTCTCTTCACCAAAAGGGTTGTCAAGCATTGGAACGGGCTGCCCAGGGAAGTGGTCAAGTCCCCATCCCTGGGGATATTTAAAAGCCAGGCAGACGAGGTGCTTAGGGACATGGTTTAGTGGTGGGATGGCAGGGTTAGGTTAGTGATTGGGCTTGGTGATCTTAAAGGTCTTTTCTAGTCTAAACGAATCTATGATTCTGTGATTCTATAAGGCAGCTTGAGGTATCTGAACAGACTCCCTGTTGTTTAACAAAGAGATTGATAAGTCAGAGACTTTGTAGGCTGTACCTGGTCAATGACAGATTAGTATCCAGAAAGCTGGTGCTAAAGTAATCTGGGGGCTGGTTATGGAGAAAATATGTGCCTTGTACTCACAGAAAAACACCGGGGACAAGTTAATTTGATCCTATGCATCATTTAATCTTCATAAGTTTACTACTCCCTTTGTAATTCTTTAACAAGGTGAAATAATACTTTCAAGAACAGTCTCAGGGCCGTATCCTTTTGAGCATTCCTACAGCCTGTGTTGCCATGTATGCCTATGTTCACTCACTTCCAAAAAGCGATTTCCTTACTGGAGGGTATGTGGATGATGGCAAACTGTGAGGTTTTTTGAGCAAATTTGCTTTCCTTCATGAACATTTTTTCTCTGGAGTTTTTCCCACCCCTCTTCCTTCAGACATATTGATCTCCATAGGCTTACTTCTTCCTAGTTTAAGATCTGTTTTCTTTTAAGCCAGCTACATGTCTGGGAAATATACAGTCTGCTGTTCCAAGAGGGCAGAGGGAGGTATTTCTAGAAACAGCAAGATGACAAACAAATAGAGAGAAATTCTGGTCTTGGCTACCTTACTATAACCTCAGCCCATAGATCATTTTTTTTTTTTTTCCCAGAACTGAGGTTTCCCATCTGTCAATGGGTGGATGTAAATCCCAGTGGATGTTGAAGAGACATCTGGAGTGTATCCATTGCACTCTCAGTGTCAGTGATCATTACCCAGTTACCATATATTTTTTGCTGAGCTAAGGGAATTTGTGGTCTTCTCTGCAAATGGGTGATTGTAAAAATTGTGATATGTCTAACATCCTCTTCTACAGCTACTAAGAGTCTGTGATACCCAGACTCCTGCTTAGTGCTTGTGTTTTCATAGCCAAAGGTTTAATGAGCATCTAAATGAATCATTTTATAAACTAATGGGGTGGGTGCTAAGGGATGGGCTTGCTGCCATCCTGCAGAGAAGACCGTGATGTCTGCAACAGGGCTGTTGGCCATGGAGGAACTGGGAACCTTCAGCAGCTCAGGAAGCTGAATGAGGGGATTTGAATCTTTTGGGAGTCAAAAAGAGAAGAGGGGATTTTCCAAGGATCCCAAAATGTTTATTTTCAAATTCAATTAGAATGGGGTCCCCAGCTCTACAAGGTGGCTTCAAAAACTCCAGCCTAAGTTTTCTTGAGAGGGAGAGAGATGGAAGATTTTCCATCCTCTCCTATCTGGCCACAGCCCGAGGTGCCCAGACAAGACAGAAAACTCCCAACCAGCTACATTTTTTCTACCCCAGGAACTACTCTATTGTACAGCATGAATGCCAGGATCCAGGTTCCTTCTGGTCTTTGCATGTTTTTGAAGTTGGTGTTTATCTTGCCTGATCTGTCCTGACTTTCTGGTTCCTGTTACTGTTTTCTCCTATTGTTGCTGGTGAACTCTGGCCCTTACGGGATTATGGTGGAGTTGCCTTTTAGAGGAGGTATACAGGAGATTTTCCCATACTGGAGTGCCAGGAGAAAAGCAGGGGCAGCACTTTTTTGCCTTTTCATCCCATTCTATCCCTCTCATCTCCTGCTCCCTCTGCTGTGGGCTCTTTCATCGGTAGCTGCCCTCGGGCTTGTGGTTGCTCTTTGCCCATTACTTCATGTTGGGGCATGGAGCAGCCAGACTTCTGCCCCATTCCAAGGTGGCATACACATTCCTCTGCTGATCAATGTCTTTGTCTTCTGTACGTACTATTAAAAAACACGGAGAGAAATAAAACTGATTTACTACCCCCTGTAATTAACAGGGGTTGCATCTGTGAAATAGTGAGTGGCATTAGGACTGTTGTCTTCACTTAGCAAAAGGCACCTGTGCGAATGATTTGGAGGGAAATTCCCTGAAGTGGAAACTATAGGCACTTCTCTAACTGATTATATAAATTAATATAGCAAAGAAAGAAAATTGGGGAAAAAAAATCCCCAAACATATGGCTTCTTCATAATCTAATAAGCCTTTCTTTGACAAAAATAAATCACGCAATTATTAATATATGAATGTTTCCTTGCATCTCCTGCAAATATATAAGGGGAAAACTGATATTTCCTCCTTGAGAAATTATCTGTTGTGTGCCATAAATATCTTCATTCTGATTTCCTGGGAGCTTAGCAGTTTGCACAGAAAGGCATTAAGGATATTATCTGCTTCTTTCACCTATTTTATTCATCTACTTGTTGGCCGTTTATTATATGCCATGCATTCTTTCACTTCAAGGGTTTCCTGACTTAGATTTGCTTGGCCCCAGCTCTGTGAGTCTTCCAAAACCAGATGAACCCAGCAGTTTGTGTGAGCATAGTTGACCTTCAAAAGGATTGCTTAAAAATCTACTATTTCCTCCATTTTCAATATCAGAATGTATTTACCACGATTTCCTCATACTGAAGATCATCAGACTAAAAGCTATGTATTATGGCAATAGGCATAAATATTTACAACTAATAGAGACTATATCTAATTTTAGGTACCCACACCCACCGTGCTCACTGGGAAATGAAACCAGTCTCGTTCAGGTTATGTTTCCAGCTCTTCTAAGGAAGAAAATCCGTCAGGCACTGTCGGTAGTGCCTTCTCATTACCTCTGAAGGCTCTGTTTTTATTCTTGTCTGACAGCTCACAGCAGGAGCGCATTAAAAAAGGTTGCCCATATAGGAAATCTGAAATTCAGCGGTCCTCTGACACCCCAAATGAACTTCCTTAGGTCAGATGTAATTCATACTAAGACAGGACTTTGAGCCCTCTGCTGAGAAGCTATTGGGAAGGACAGACTGGTTTAGCTTCTGGCTTATGGAATTAACCCTTTCTATCAAATAGCAGCATCTCGGTTTGTTAACATGACAGATCATAGAAATGCAGCTCTACGGAGGGGATCCTGAAAGTGACCCAACAGTAAATGATTGCAGAAGCTGCAATACAGGTTGAATTTCAAGTTCAAACTGATGGCACACAACACAATTCCCCTAACCACGATGGTGTCCTTCCTGACTTAATATGTCATGAGCTTCCAGTCAGGTCCTTTACTGTATATTTCTTCCATGATCTACAAGGAACTTTGCTAGAATGTGGCCACAGACACCTCCCTCCATGTCCACTGGGCACCATGGCTGAAGTCCTTGTTCCAGCGTCACTAACTCTGCGGACCACTCACTGGAGAGAGATTGCATCTGGCGGAGGGAGGAGGTACTTTGAAAACCTTTGAGAGCGCTTGTGCTATCTTCCTTCTTCTGGAAATCAAACCTATGTGGTCTGATTAATGTGGATTTATTAGACAATAATGTGATGATAAAAATCATCAAAGAAGAAGAGGAGCAAAAACTGTTCTGAAGGTAGCCTGTACCAGAGAGACTAAAGACACAGTGAGTGGCACTCAGTTCAAAGAGTGTTTTCTCTTCTCCTCAGCGCTTGCCTGGTTCTGCCCTTAGGTTTGCCAAGGCTTGCGAGTATTGCCAACCTCTCCCTGCAACCGTTGCAGCTCTGTATTGAGGGCGCCTAAAACCACACCTGAGCTCATGCTATTGGAGGCATTTTCCTTGGAAATGTTTGTCTTTGTTGCACAAATGTTTCTTTTAGAGGACGTGGGAGTAAGCCTGCCCTTGGATAATAATGATTAAAATACAGTAACTGTAAAATGGATAATAACAGTAACCAACCAGAACTGGCCAGGGGGATGATAATTCAGCTTTGCGACAACTTCTGAGGTTTTACAATTTGTTTTCATTTTACAATGGAATGAAAACAAAACCTTCAGATATTATGTTTTTAATTTGGGTCTTTCTTGCTGCACTGTCAGAAATAACCAGAGGGCCCTGGACCTCAAGAATTTGTCCTTCCAAGTATTTAGAAAATGCTTCAACTTTCATGAATCAGCATTTTCTACTGGTGGGATAGTTTGTCAAAAATGCTCTGGCCAGAACTTTTGCTAACCCCAAAAGTTCAAAATCATGAGTCATATCCCCCAAAACATAGTTGTTACAAATCACTTGTTTTGTGATTCACGGATTGTTTCTGGACTGTCTCCTCTTAAACATACCTTTCCTCTCCATCCTCTAAGGATGTACATTTCTTTCCCACCCTCCTGCACTTCTATTTTCTTGGGCTTTTTTTGTTTCTCATGCAGCTCCTTGGCTCTTTTGACCTTCCCTATCCTATGCACAAGAAGCAACACTGAGATAATGTTTTTGTGGTATGCTGTGGCAAGGGTTTGCCAGGAAAGAGGTGGCTGCTGGATGGTCTGTGCAATGGATAGTGGTCGCTGCGGGGTGGTCCCACTGCCATTCCGCAAAGCCCTGTCTGTCTGCCCGTTGGTTTTCACTCATCTCAGATGGCGTTTTCCATCAGGCAGAGCTGACATCTGTCAGAAGGCAAGAACATCTGCTCTCATGCCCTGGCCAGCTGCAGCCCTCACCAGCTCGGCAGCGCTTGAGGAAATCAGAAGATACACACGGTAATGATTATCACTCAGTGTTTGTGGGGCAGCCGCTATGTGTGCAATGTCTGTGGTTTGGTTTTGGAACCAGATAGCTCAGAGATGGCTCTGCAGGACCCATATCTAGTTCTGGCCAGCTCCATGTCCCATACTGCACCCAGGCATGCTTTGGAGAGACCAAGGTCTTTCTTTTTCTCTAACATTTCAGGTGGGAAGACCCTATTCTGTGAGAGAAAAAGAACATGAAAAATAAATACTGAGAAAAGGAGATGTGGCTATTCATTCTGAAAAATGGAGGGGACTGCAGAAAGGGGATCAAGACCTGGAAGGACTTAATGTGATGGAAGGTACAAGGTGCTCTCTAGAGAGGCAGTCTTTGTATGAATTGTCTCATGCACCTCACCATGACATAATGTGAATGTACTCAGCCAGGGACAAGGTTCCCTTGTGTCCTCAGGAGTTTCCACCCTGTTGGGCATAGTCTCAAAACACTGTTTTCCTTGCAAAATTGTCGCAAGACTTGGTTGGGGTTTTTTTGGTGTTTGTTTGTTTTTTGTTTTTTGTTTTTTGTTTTTTTTTTAATATCTCTCATGTTCATGCATTTAAATAGCGGGCAGGGGGAGAGAAACAGAGTTGGGAGCACCACATGGAGACCTCCTCTTCCACCAATTTCTTGACATAGATTTCCTCTGCCAAACATTAATTCAGATTGGGGACCTCATTCTGCATTCACACTTCTTGTTGCTTCTTCCTTCCTTGGAAGCATCAGGAGGGACTTATGGTATTGCTACAAGCAGCCCTTTACAGGAAAAGAAAAAAATTGGGCAATATGCTTCAAATAATGGAAGAGTGAATTATTTCACCATTTTAGCACTTTCCCAGGAGGGAGGACAGAGGGAGAAAATGCACTTAACACACTAAAATATTAAAATAACAAGAACCACAGCAACCTCACCCTTCTGGACTTGAACCAGACTGAATGGTTTAGGTAAATTCCCAGCAGACCTCCAAGTGGCACACTCCATCAGAGAATATTACTATGCATGGCAAGGGAAATTCTCCATATTAATGATATCATGAACTGGCTCAGCTAATTTGGACCTCTTCCGTAAGGCCTGGTTTCTGGCAGATTAGCTGAATATTTTTTGGAATATGAACTCCTCTTTTAATGTTGAGTTTGATCCTGTTTTCATGGATGGTATTACTGGAAAATTACTTTCTTAAAGCTGTATTTCACGTATATTTTTTAATGAGAGATGTTACTCCCTTGTATTCCTGGAACAGGCTTAAAATATTCCAAGCAGTAACTAGAATGCAACGAGATGAAGGGAATTGTACTGTATTGTTGAGATTTACTGGTTACATACACAGAACAAAGCAAAGCAGCGCTGTGAGGGTGAAGGGTCTTTCTAAGAGCTTAAACAAGAGCATACAAATGCCCTCCTAGATTTGGTTCATGCTTTTGCTGAAAATTTTAATGACAAGTTTTCACAGAGCAGAAATGGGATCAAACTAGAAAGAAATTGCAAGAATTCTATAGTATCCTTTGTGTTTTGATACAGCTGAAAAAGTCTATGTGCAGTTATAACTAAGCCAAAATAAAGTCACAATAACCTATATGTAGATTGACCCTGAGCCCTCAGTGAAGTTTGTGTGCCCATATGGGGCCATTTGGGAAGCAGCATCGTACAACCCAACCTGTCAATAGCAGCATGTTGTCCAAGCTTGAATGGACAACACAAGTCCCAGGCATTACTTCCATAAGTCATTTCTTGATATATATAGCATAAACCAGATGGTCTCAGGAGGCATTTTCAGTGTGAGTTTGTTCCAGAGCTGACATTCCCTGATGGAAACACGTCACCGTTTAAATGAAAAATCAGGTCTCTGCATTTCTGCTGCTCATGGACAGGGTATCAAGCAATGGGGCCCCCACAATCAGAAAAAGACATTGAGTCTATGCCTAATTATTGGAGGAAAACACACCAACGTAAGCTAACCAGTTCTGAAATGGAGCTGGGGAGATTGCTCAGAAACTGGGAGTGTCCAAGACAGGGAGGGCCTGGCCTTTGAGGACAGAGCTGCTCGCAGCAGCTGGACGGCTGCCCACTCCGGAGTTGTAGCATGAGACAGTTTGTGAACTTAAAACACATTTTCCAACCTTATGGGATTTTTCCTTATGGTCTGTTCTCAGCAAAGCAGCATTACTATTGTAAATAGATGCTCTTTTTGTCCCATCTCCCAGGGGATAAAAATTAATGTTATGTTTGAACATGTATGTTTTCCCACTCATTGCTGAAGCTGTTCTTTTCCTTAAAGTCTGCAGAAAGCCGAGCATTAGCAGATACTGTTAATATCATTACTTCAAAGTTATAGCTGGATGTCTATGCCAGAGTCTTTAATAAGAGACGTGGCCTCCGTCCCTTCAGAATTGCAGGGGTTGGAAAGCAGTTTCAGTGAGTCATCTCAGGCACCCTCCTGCACTGTGGCAGGCCCTTGCTCTCCAGCCCCTCTGCAGTCCTCTTTAACTCTTTCAGATGCCTAAGCGCTGGCTCCTGCGCTCATCACAGGGACGGCGATTTCCATGCTGCACTTGCATACCATCCTGAACGAGGAGTGAGGATCCTGGGACAGCGCTGTGCTGGTCTTTCCGTCCTGCTCCCAAGCCATCACCCTCCTGGCTGTGCCTCCTGTGCCACTGTGCTTGGGAATATTTTTACAGCTGTCCACCTCCCTGCTTTGGGAGGGTTTTTTTTCTTCTTTTTTTTCCCCAGTGCTTCTCCTGTCAGTGAATGTTTTTTCCAGCCTTTTCTTCCCCTGAGGCTGGTTGGTGCATTTCATATTTATGGATCCATTGCTGTGCCAGTCCCCGAAGCAGAAAGGCAACCCTCGGGCAACCCCGCTGCTGGATTTGCCGGTGCACTGGACACACACTAAGTTTGGGGAACTGTGCTAGCTGAAATACCAAGCTCTCATGGTCTTTCATACCTTTGCCTTCTCTGGGATCCTAAATACACCACTTTGGCTACAGGGACTAGCTAGGGGCATCACTTCCCAGGAGGTGTTACTGAGTGCAGATGGTACTGTGTCCCCCATGACCTTTCTGAGCCACCTTGCTTACTCTCATACGATGACTTTCCATGCCCACAGTGCTATCTGTTTAAAAAGAGGGTTTTGGCCTTGGTCACAAGTCTATGAATATGTATGCTGCAGAACACATACTAAGGAAAAGCCATCACTGTATAATGAGATCTGCTCCGTTTCACCCAAAGGTGGTAACAACCACCCGGTGGGATTGTATCATTGGGTCCACCCTCGTGCTACGCTCACCTGGCTGTGTCCTCACTGCTGAGACATGATGGATGCTGCTTGGGATTGCAGTGAGGTGTAATGATTCACTCCCAGATCTGGGAGAGCTTTCCTGTCCACCTGGGTACATGGGAAAGTCATCGGCTGATGAATGGTGCTTGAGCATTTTAGCACATGTAGAAGTTGCACGTAAGGTCTAGTCCCCACATTCAGTCAAGGCTGCTGGTAGCATGGCTTGTCTTGGGTGAAAGATTTCTGAGATTGAATGTGAATAATGCTTGGCAATAAATAGGGTAAATTCACTTTTTTGTTAAGCTTTTAATTATTAGACATTATTTTAAAACCCCTTTTTCCTGTTCTTATTGGGGGTGGGGGGTGG
>NW_009259590.1:145878-154067 GCF_000687185.1 Egretta garzetta
ACAAATGCCAGTTTATAAATCCAGTCTAGAATTCATTCATTAAGTGGCTCTTGGGATAAAACTTGGGGTGACAATTCATAAAGCTTTCATTCTTCAGTAACCTACTCCCTGACTTAGCTGGAAGACCCATAGCTTGGGATGCATGAACAATATATCTGACAGGAGACTGGTGAGTCATCGCTCCTAAAAGCAGACTAGAAATACAATAACTTGGATTTTTTTCATTGCAAAGATAAATAATAATTTGACAGGAGATGTCATTACTGTTTAATGACTTTGTCTGAACAGAACAATTGAAGGAAATATGCTTGCTCTTCCTCATCCCTTGCCATTTCCATGATGTCATTAGGTCTGGCCATAACAACTGGAAAGTTAGGACATAGGAAAGGCACTGCCTTCAGAGCAAAATATACACAGTAATGCATGGTAGCAACGATGTGTGTCACTAGTACAGACATTAAGGTATCAAGGTTTATCAAGAGAACAGAAAATGAGAAGGAAGTTTTAGTGGAGGTATTTTGTGTTAACTTAATCCATAACTAAGCCATCATAACGATCATTTAGTAAAAACGCTGCCACATCCTGCAAAATGAAGAAGTTTGTACATGTCTAGGAATTTTGGTTGCTTAGACTTTGCTAAGTTTTTGTTTTTCTTTCCTACATGTGGAACATCTGCTGTTGAAAAGCATCTGCCAGGCTGTCAACACTGCCTGGTCTGGCACCACCTGTAAGTGGTTTTGCCCCCTGGTGTGGGTGGCTGGCCGTGTGTACTGAGTCAAGCGTTGATTTTAAGATAATGGACGTGATTGTTAGCTCAAGCTGTAGAGATTGTCCTTCAAGGGCCAGAGGCCACAGTTTCGGTTTTGGTTTCCTTGGCTGATGTCACCTCCTGCAATGTTGCACTGATTAGAGGGAAAGACTAAGACTGACTGTCTTGGAGTAGTGGAGGAGAAAGGGTCATTTTCTCACACTTCCACTGTTAACTTTTTTCATGCTCCAGACAAATCCCTCCATGCCTCTTTGCAGCAGTGCATTGCTGCACAAGCAGAATTGCAAAATCTGTTTGCCCATCCAGAAGAACTCCAAGAAGCCCCTTTCTACAACACTGAGTACAAGCGTGCTGGACTGGGCCAGACTCACTGCCCAGGGAGTCAAGTCTTCATCTCTGATGTAGCAATGAGCAGATTTAAGATGATTTGCCATTCATCAGATGAAATTTAGGTCTTATGCTGGCCACAGAAGGTGGTATCAGCTCACACTTCTCTTGCAGTCTTTTTCATTAGCTTATGATAGCGCTCAATCTCCCTGATACCTGGTCCAACCTCCCTTTTTGCAAACCTTGTTAAGATTTTGTCCTCAGTAACTTCTGTACAGTGATAAGTCCCTTGGGTTAATCACATACCATGCAAAGAAATACTTATTTTTAAGCCATTTGACTTTCTCATCTTTCCATCCCATTCCCTCAGGACTGTGGTTGACCTTAAAAAAACCCCATCATTCTACAGCCAAACCACCGATACACATTCAAATGGTCTAAATCCTTGCTCAGTATGCTTTGTGTTTCCTATTGCCCTTCAAACACCACATAGCTAATACAAAATAGCAGACAGGGGGCTTAGGTGGAATTTAGGGTGGATAAGTCTGGATAAAGTAACATGGCTGCTTCATCTACACCTCTAAATCCTTGCGCTATCCTTCCTGATGTGCATTGTGGTTTGCTTATTCTCTACATCTAGTTTTTAGATTATAAATGTTATTCATGGTGCAGTGTTGTCCCCTGCTGTGCTTGACGCACAGGGACGTCCACTGACTGCTGATACCGGCTGAAGAAATCAGTTCTCTGCATCAGGCTGCAGCAGCCTCTGGGCTGTCAGTTGAGTCCTGGATGATCAGCTGGTGGGCATGGGAAGGATCGGTGCAGAGCCCTTTTGTGCCTCTTTGTAGCATAAGGCTTTTGTTGGTGTAAAATCAAACCAGGAATGGCAATAGTACAAAGCGAAGCCAAATAACTGAGCCAGAGGCAAAGGTAGAAAGCAGCTCAGGTGCTGGAGGCTCCTCCCCAGCCACAGCTGCATTTCAGTAGCGCCAGGGGACAACGGGGACTTTGTCACCGCAGGGCTCAGAGCACTGCTGCAGAAATGATCTGCCCTGCATAAATAGGATGAGAAAGCATGCACACACCTCTGGCTCCAGGGGCTTCAAGTGGATTGTGCACCCGCAGGACAATACAGGGATGTGTGTGAGGAAGACAGATAGGAGCGATAGTTATCTCAAGTCTTTGCATACCATAAAACACCTTCAGAAGGAAAAGGTCTTAAGATGCTTGGGGGTGTATATGGTGCCTGTTTCATCTGAATGTGGAACAACCATGGTGATTCAGGCAAAAAACACCTATATCAACTATAGGTATATATAGTCTTCAGTATAAAGACTGTCTAGGCTTCCTGGATGTGAAAAAGCCTGAGGATCACTAGATCTCCTCTGGCTTATGTGACACGGGACACAGAATTAAACCTTTTGTGGGGAGCCTAAGAATTAGTGGTTGTGAAATTTATCTTCAAAAAAGCCAGCCATGAGAACCTTTGAATTGCACTGGTGGGTTTCTGTCATGTCGTACCTTGAATATTTTATTGAGATCCCTGACTTATTCTGATCGTACCAGGAAGACTGCCAGAAAAGTCCTGTTAGCTCCTGAGAGACAAAATGAACATATCTATTCTGTGGCTGCTAGTCCAAAGAGCCAAATCTTAAAAGAGTCAATGCTTTCTTGTCTCAAGGATGAAGTTCAAATCTGTATGATCAAAATTGGATGAACATTAAAAGGAAAAAATCCCCACTGCAAATATCCATGCAAATAAACATCACAGCTCTCTTTCAGTGCTATTTATAGCTCTTTCAGTTTAATGACCCCAAACATTGCGTGAAGGGTTTCTCTAATGTACTACCAAGATTGTTTATAGGAGACAACTGTCTCAAGAATGTGGTAGTGTGAAGACTCCCACAGCAGCACCCATGCAGAAATTCCAATTCTCTAGTCTCTTCCTGTCTAATAAAGTTTCAATAGGGGAAAAAAGTGATGGTATGGGGTTTAAGTCATTTCTTACACACCACAGCAAGCAGAGATGGGTCGAAACCAATGTGCATCAGCAATCAGCTAAAAATAACTAGCACATCAAAAGTGTGGACAGATGTGCTATTGTGCCTGTAGCTGGAGAAATTTGGGATGTTACAGCTCTTATCCGGTTTCTGCCATGTCTTTACTTGGTGGTTCCTTCCCCATGGGAAGAGGCTGCAAGGCAAAGCTGCTTGGTGCATGGCCTGTGGATGGTGTCAGGCTGGTCCCAAGTCTCAGTTGGGTGCTCCTGCCTGCCCCAGGACTGAGAGTGGCCAGCCACGGGCAGCCCCGTGATCAGTGACAGCCCAATTCCAACCCCTTTCTTTCATGGGAGGACACGAGGAACAGGGATCTGAGTCAGTGCTGTGGCATACAGGCAGGATATGATAGATTTCTGGATTTGCCTGGGGACAAGCTGACTTCTTTGGGCAAGAGCAGTAGTACTGCTCCTATGCTAGTAAAAATTCCAGGGCAGAAGACTCTCCCTTCCTGCATGGCTTGCCTGGCCAGCAAGGTTGGGATCCCTTCTCCACGAGACTGGTGAGTGCTTCAGCCCGCTTCAGTGCAAAGTTGGACAAATTAGATTGAATCATCACTAAAGAACAAAAAATGTGTCTCCTAACTGTAATTAATGGCTGTCTTCTATATTGCTTTTAATTTACGGAGCTTCAGTCATGGCTGAGCTATTCTGTATGCTATTCATTAGCTGATCACATGCCACCGCTAATTTTTTTCAAATGGATTCACTATTTATAAATGTTCACCATTTTGTGCCGACACACGAGGGGAGGGAGGGACATATTTATGCCATCTACTTTATGTCTTTAGTGCAGATGCTCTGCAATTCTCCTTTGGAGGGATTAACCTCTCTCATTTATCAAAGATGCAACTTTGGTTCCTAAAGCAATTTGTATGACATTCATCTATGTGCTATGCCTGAACTAGACAGCTTAAGACTCGCCACCCTCTTCTGCTTAGACTTCAACCACCTAATGAGTCCATTCACCTTTGTCTGCACAGTGGCCTGAGCTAGTTACACGGCATTGGTACTGCTCCTCAATCCCTGAGCTTTTTTACATTTAAAAACATGCACTTTTAGAATGGAATGGAAGAGAACAGAAAAGAATAGGATAGTTCCAGTTGGAAAGGACCTACAGCAATCATCTCATCCAACTGCCTGACCACGTCAAGGGTGACCAAAAGTTAAAGCATGTTGTTAAGGGCATTGCCCAAATAAAACACTGACAGGCTTGGGGCACCGACCACCTCTCTAGGAAGCCTGAATGTAGATTTTAGGGTTAATAAATTTCATGCTAAAATTTTCTGGTTTTTCTAGAGTTCACGAATATCAAATGGGATGCTCGGTGGCTGCCTAAGTAACAAATAACACGCATCTCCTTTCTGTGTTTCAGAGAGCAAGCCAGTTAATTTTAGTACTATTAAACCAACTCCGCTAGTAGTTGAATTGAATTTTTTTGTTGGTACAACCTCAGCCCTAATTAAACATTTATAACCTCACATAGCTAGACACAATGCAAGTCACCCTGGCTGAGGGACCTTTGCTCACGGAAAATCAGCATTTGATGTTAAAAAGATGGAATGGAACCAGCATGTTAAAGCATCAACTCACTATCCAAACAGTCCCTATTGTTACAGTTATTACCAGTAATATCCTGTTTGTCTCTGGGATAGCACTTTGGGTAGCCTGCCCTAGAAATAGCCATCTACCTTGTGGCTGAACCCTTTCAGTGTGGGACTTAGAATTTCATCAAAGGTAGAGGAACCTGCTCAGGGCTCTGGCCTCCAGGAAAAACTTCAAAATGCCTTGAGAAATAAGCATACTTGTAAACTTCCACGTACCCAACAAAAGAACCCAGTTTCGTATCCAAACAACAAATTTGCCTTCCCCATCTGTCTGGCATTGCTGCTGACCCTTCTTTACATCCATCACATCCCAGCCCTGGCAGCAGGCCCTGAACAAGTTCATTTTTGTGGACTGTGGGTGAAATCTGTGGCAGAATATTACCAGTGTGGTGCTAATAACTGGTTTGGACTCTTGTACAGTGCAGCTGCACACAGGGTGAAACATCAGCAGCCTTCCATCCCAGGCATCATGGTATCTGAGTTGTAAGTGCTGTGTGTGAGTTACCTGCAGGAAGCCTCTTCCTTCCCTGGGTGAAATCCACATGTTGCCTTTGATTTTCTTAGAGGTAGGTTGGGCACAAATTTTATAAAGTGGTTTCAAGCCATTTCATGTGAAAGGCACTGAATAAGTACTGTACAGATGTAACCTATTGGAGCTCAGCCCTCTGAAAGGGCTTCCTCACTGTTGTCAGTACATTCATCTGTTTCACCCGTGCCTTTGCAACCTGTCCCAGGTACACAGCTCAAAAGCTGCAATGCAGCAGGGCAAGCAAGCGTAGCTGGTGCTGCGGGACCATGAACGGTTAACGCCTTGGCCACGGCAGTGGTGAATCTGGAGCTTTTCCCAACGCTGGGCTGGATAGCATCACTGTCTCCTCCGAGTCGCTGGAGTCACAGCAGTGAGAAACTGGTCTGAGATCACCACTGGAATCCTGGATTTTTAATGCTTCCCTCCCTCTGTCTTTTTCCATTGGAAAGAAGGAAATTGGTAAATGCCCTGGGACTCACAACCAGGTTGTGACCTGGTGAGGCAAGAGGAAGCGCTGGCTAACACACCACTGCTGGTAATAACACCTGGGTGAAAAACCTTCAATGGAAAGTGCAGCTTTGCAAAAATCCGTAGCAATTAATTGCTTTTGAGCATTTCCATCACAGAAGAACTGAATCAAATGGTCTCAGATTGTTTGGGAAAGTTGAAACAGTTGGTTTCGGCAGGGGCAAGGGCAGGGGCAGGGGCAGGGGCAGACAAGCTAGTTCCTAGGGGTGAATGCAGAAGTGATTTTCCAGAGCCTCAACCACCCTGGAGGATCTTTCAATGTGTGAATTCTGCCTGTGGTATCCCCATGCCCATGGTGCCACTGTGCCCATGGTACTGCCGTGCCACCTCTCCTCTTGACCATGGGCTGCCAGGCAGGGACATGTGGAAAGGGCTGTTGCAACAGAATATCCTAAAGGCTGTAAGCTCCAGGGTAAGGTTGCTCCAGGTGAGCTCTTTTCTCGCTCCATACCCGCAGTATATTCAATAGGTTATGTTATACTTTGTGCCATGTAATATTTTTATGTTATATGAGTAGGATTTTTTTCCAGCATTCTCCTCCAGAAGTAATTTCCACTGCTTGGTTCTGTGTGCAGTTTTGTAGTGAAATTGGTTTAATAAATGATGGGGTCATTCAACAAACTGAAATTCTATTTTTGATCAATGCTAGTTTTGACCACTGCTGCTGGACAGGGTTTGTCTCAGAATAGCAGATTAATATGCAGTTATTTTTTTCTCTTATCTTTCTGAACTTTCTCAGTGAAAACATTCTTAGTTTATGTTTATGTGCTATAATAGTTAAGAAGGCAAATAACAATAGCTTGAGATATTTTAGAGGTTTAAATCTTCAAACCCTGAAAATGTAGCTTGATTTAAAAGCACATGCATGCTGCTTTTACCCGGCGCCCTAAGACAATAAGGATTACGCAGTGACACTCTTCTTCGTCCCATGCTTCTCTCAGCCCTCCTCTCCCTCAGTAACTTCTGAGCCCACTGGCAGTTTCTACTACTTCTGACAGAGAGGCAACGAAATCAAAGCAAGTCCCTACAAGTCACCTGCGGTGGGGTAGGGAAGAGAAACTCTGAATGATAGCCCTACCGAGTGCCTGTCTGCCTGGCTGGCATCAGCGCCTACGTGTGTGTGCATGCATGCGTGTGCCCCCACGCCCACACCAAACCCACCCAGCCTTCAGGACGATGCATGCACGCTCTGGTACCGGCCACTGTATGGGTTTTTCCATACGCAGAGGCATTCACAGGGCATGGGAGAGAGTGAAGGGCAGTGGGTGCTGGGACTGGGGAGTGAGGTTGTAAGGGACAAGCACGTGCTATTGCAGTATACGACATAGGCCAGCTGTGACAGGACAAGGGGTAATGGCTTTAAACTGAAACAGGGTAGGTTTAGACTGGATAGAAGGAAGAAATTCTTTACAATGAGGGTGGTAAAACACTGGAGTGGGTTGCCCAGAGAGATGGTGGAGGCCCCATCCCTGGGAACATTCAAGACCAGGTTGGATGGGGCTCTGAGCAACCTGATCTGGTTAGCGGTGTCCCTGCTCCCTGCGCCGGGGTTGGACTAGATGACCTCTAGGGGTCCCTTCCAACCCAAAACATTCTATGATTCTATGATTCTATAAATTCATGCAGCCAGGATTCTTTAGGGGTTTTGGCTCATGGAAGTACTTATTTCCACCATGCAATATTCTTATATCTTGTCTGGGTAAAGTTTTGTTTTTTTTTTTCTAAAATGGTCATTTATTCTATCTGGTGGGAAGGGTAGAGGAAAGAGAGCGTTGCTTGCATTAGAAGTGATGCTGCCCACTCTCGTGGAGGAAAACGTCTTCACATTTCCATGGATCAGATTCTGCAATTACACAGCTTTCTTGTTTGGCCAGTTCATCTGTTAAACCTGACACGAAGCCAGAATGAAAACAGAGATTTTCCCATTACAGAATACCAAATCTATGATAAGCCACACCATGAAAATTCAGTTTTTAAGGAGGTGGGGAGAGAACGAAGGAAACTCCAACTGCTGCTGCAAGATAAGCAATGAGTTTTGCAGTGCTTCTAGAATCTGTTTTTCAGGGATCTCATAAACAACAACAACCGTAAGCCAAAGGAGCAGTGAGAGAAGAAAACCAGCAGAATTTAGGATAGGAAAATTTAAACAGAAGTTTGAGCAACAGTTTTAGCCTATCACACCTTCTGCGTGATAACTTTGGACACAGCTGGGTAAAGTAAGTAACTGCTACAGAAAGAGGCCTGTGAACATTGTACTTAATCTGTGGGTCTGTTTTGCACAGCGATGCAGTGAACATCATCAATGATCTTGATTTTGTTCGTATCTTTTTTTCTTATACTACAAATTCCCTCACTATAAAGTACTGAAACCAA
>NW_009259590.1:154115-154945 GCF_000687185.1 Egretta garzetta
AACAAATGTCTCTGAAGGGAGATTTATATTCTGACAGCACTGAAAGAGACTATGCTGGTTTTCTCAAAGATTACTCCTTAAATAGGATATAAATATTGTAATTCATGCATCATTTGCCATGAGGCACAAGATCACCAATAGCATGTATTTTTTGTATATATATATATACAGTCTTCATCATAACTGCAGCCTGCAAAGTTCAGAACTTCAGAATTTCAAAACCAAAGCAAGAATACAAATCGATGGAAGCTGAATTTTATTTGTTGTCCCAAAAATCCAGTAGATTTCATTGCATTCCTAACGCTGCTTACTTTGCCAAAACCAAAATAAAAATCAGAAACAAACAAATAAGTTCTCTGAATAAATCCTGCATTGCCCCAGTTGTATGAGCTGCCATCTAAGCTGCCTGGCTACCATCCAGGCCCGAATCACATTCCCGGACAAGAAGTAACCCATGCATCCCCTTTGAACCATCCTCTCCTCTCCTTGATCTTCTTTTACCTGCTTCCTTACCGCCCTCCTTACAGCTCTCAATTAAATTTCTCTTAAAGCACTTTCTTACCTGCATAATGGTCAAACACAGTAGGGACGTACTCCTCTGGGAAGGCATCGTTGGCATAACTCATCAGCAAACAGGTTTTCCCAACTGCACCATCCCCAACCACTACGCATTTTAACATCTTCTTCGTGTTATTGCTGCTCCCGTCAGTGCAGTTGTCATCTTCTTCCTTGCAGTTCATTCTTGCTGCTGTTGCCGCTGCCGCTGCTCTTGCTGCTCCCGGGACTTCCAAGTGCACATGAAGGAAAAATGAAGTGAAATTGTATTGACT
>NW_009259590.1:155023-161197 GCF_000687185.1 Egretta garzetta
TCACAGCCGCTTCTAACAATTACCAGATCAGTCAAGAAAATCATTGAGGTAAATAAATTAAATATACAGAGAGAAATATCATAAAAAAAAGTGATCTGTCCTTTCTTGTTCGTCCGAGTCAGGAAATCCTCATCCTGCCCTGGAGTTCTCAGTATTTATTGCGACTTAAAAAATATCAGCAGCCTGCAGCTTTGATTCGCGTCTCCCTTCCTCCAGCGTGGCTGCAGGAATCAGGGATTCCTGTTAAATCCACTCCATTTTCCATTTCATTTCTAACATGGAGGAGAGCCTGGAGGTTTTTAATGGAGTTTTTCCTTTCTTTCTCCAGCTTGCTGTGTTTCAGGAAAACCAGTGGGCTTGTGAAGGGCTGCAAACAATGGGAGCTCTGTGTGTATTTGTACTTTGGAGGAACTCTGCCAGGACATGGAGAAAGAAAAACACTAGAGGTCTCTCTGCAGACCGAAGTTTTTAGGCTTCCTGCTCCATCCTGCGCTCGAGCTGCTCTCCGGGCTGCCGGCACCGAGACCGGAGAGAAGGATTTTGGGGAGGCTGTGAAGAACACGGGGGTTGGACCCACATGGCCAGGCGGGGTACAGGGAGGGTGCCAGCTGTGCCCAGGTCTCAGGGTTGTCTGTTGTTCCCAGGAGAAATCTCCGCTGATCTCGGGATAGGTATTTTCTTGCATTTGGGAGGGGAAGGAGGGAGGTGGAAAGGCAGGCAGGAGGTATAGTGGGGAGGTAGAGTTTAAAGTCAACTTACTCCGTGTCTATAGCACTTTAAAGAACTCTGTTAGCTATAATAAATACTTGGTTTTTCAATTCAGGGACTCAGAAAGTATCTCTTGCATTTACCCTCATCCACCCAAAAAAAAGAAAGAGGGGTGTCCCCCCCCTCCCCCCAGTGTAAATATGTAAACACAGACAGAGATAGAGAGAAAAAAGAGGAATTAAGAGTTACAGGAATTTTTTAAAAAAATTAAAAAATAAAACCTTCACATAGCAATCTTTGGAAAACCAGCTTTGAACTGTATGATTCCTGCCCCCTCATCTGTTTTGTTCTGGTGTTTCACGTGCCTCTTAAGGCTTCTCTCAATTTCGCTATATAACTATAGCTTATATATCTTATATATGCACATGAAAGGCCAATCGGCCTGCTCCTTCCACAGGAAAGGTTTTGAAGTTTCCAGCAGAAATGAGCCAGACGTTAACATAAACCCCAGTACCGCAGCCCAGCACGTCCTGCTGGCTGCATTTCCCTTCCACGAGACTCAAAGGTTTTGAAAGGGGGAAACAACTGGGGAAGCAAACTGGTGCTAAACGCGTCCCTACCTTGCTCATGCCTGGCTGGAGAGAAATGCCCAAAAGCAGACACAGGCTTGGAAGGATGCACACCTGGAAGCATGAAGACCAACACAATCTTAAAAAGGAACAGTCTTAGCCCTGAACTGCTAAAGATAAACTCAATATTAATAATGAGCCCCCTTAGCCACAAGCTGCATATCCTTTAATGTTTGCAGTGAAGGGGCTCAGCAGACCCATCTGCTGTCTTCCCTGGACAGGCTAAGCCCCATGTCTATCAGAGCCCTTCAGTGTGAGCTCTTCAGCTCATACATTTAACTGGATCAGCTCTTGACACCTTCCCCAAGAGATGGTAAGTGGATAAAACATGTGAACAAGGTTGAACAGGGCTTTTCTCTTTACCTGGAGAGCGCCAGGGCTTTGTTTGGTGTCTCTTATCAGGAATCTTGGTCATTTGTGCACCATGCACCATGTTCTTCATCTTCTTCATGTCCTCCTCCCCATTGACAAAAGGGATCTTAGTAGGTAGCATTAGGCCCAGCACCACACTCACTGTCACAGGACATCACTAGAGGTTTTCCCCAGTTAGGGTTCAGATGGCACCCTTTTAGCTTCAAAACTATAGCCCAAGGCTCAGGTTTATCCAACAGAACTTGTGAGCTCTGGGCACCTAAACCACCATTCTGCAAGCATTTACTCTGCTGATCATTTCTGCCATCAGCCACACAGCTGGGTCATCCTGGGGACATCAAGTATTGCAGGGTTTTGTTCGTTAAATTTCTTTCTTGTTGCAACTGGGGCAAACTCCAAGCTTGTGCCTCGGTGTGGTTATTACACAGCTGAGTAGGTGCACTGATACCCTCTATGCCTTTGCTTACCAACTTAGTGACCTTGTTGCCAAATACATGAGTAAGTGTATGCTGTTGCAAAGTAACAACGAGGGCTTGAGGAAGCAGAAAATTCCAATAATTCATGGTTCAGTTCTCCACTGCATCTATCAGACCAAAGCAACAGCTATCTCTCTGCCCATTTTACACGGGCATAATCTATCTGCAAGCTTTTTCAATATCAGACATACCACAGTTAAGGCAAGCCTTAATGCTAGTTAGGGCAGATTTAGGCCTACAACAAAATCCCCATGGCTCATTCCTCCATGCTCAGCAGAGCTGTGTTGTTTTGACCATAGATCTGGGCAAGTCTTAGCAGGACTGCGTTCCCTTGCTTTTTCTCTAGAGGCTTTAAGATTTTTTATTCTCCTCTCCAACTTTTTTTTAAAGGGTCTTTCAAAACTGCTTAGGGGGTTAGCTTTTGTGATACTCACCCTATCAAGGGCCTGAACCAGAGGGTCTTTGCGATTCTAAGCTCTGATGTATGGGAAGCTTTGAGGGGAACCTGTTTTAGTTCAGATGCATCAATAAAAGAACTTACATCCCTTAGCATGCACAATGGGGGTGCAGCTACGCTGTTGGAGCCTATCGAAAGGCTTGCCTGAAGAGGCCAACAAGATGAGTTTATCTTGAAGGTGAGGAAGGCTGACATCTTGCCTGTACAACTCATATTCAACGCTACAGTTTTGCTTTACTTATATAGGTGATACACACAGCTTTAGAGGAGTTACAATAAAGTTATAAAGTAAGACCTGGATCTGGACTAAAACCATTTTTTCTTCAATCTTGTTACTTTAATTTGGTCTGGCATCATTCAAATCAGCTGGACCAAAACATCTTAAGAGCTTGTTTAATTGCAACAAAGTATAATCACACTGGTTTACACTTTTCTTTCCGGAGACCGAGACAACATTAACCCATCTGCTACTCCTGGGTTCTACCTTTCACTTGCAAAGTTGGCCCTGAATCTGCTGCGTGAATTAACAGCCAGTCCTGTCATCTAGAAGCCTAGCAAAGTTTGAGACAATCCTATTATGTTTTTACAAAAGATTTCTTAACCTGCAAATTGCAAGTAGCAATGCTTCAGGTTAAGCTGACCCTTCTGCGGTTGCTGTGCAAGTATCAGCTCCCCTAAGACTGATTCTGCACAATGGAGTGCCTATGAGCCCCAGTGTGGAAATCACAGGGTTATTGGTAATGATTAGCAAAGCTCACAAGGCCCGATGATTTAATCTGGATCCAGGGCGTTTTTGCTCGTTCACTAATCGGGTTAGAAATGGTCATATTTGCTCACAGATCTCAGCCTTTCCCATCTCATAAATCCAATAAGAGCAGGCTGGTTCCAAGCCATGAAGTTTGGAAAGATGTGGCTGAGGTAAAAAATTGAACCCAACTGGTCTGAATGCTTGGGAAGCTTGTTTAAATGCATGTGGTTCTCTGTTATCCAACGCAGTTTGTTTCATACTCATTTTACAAGCTTCTAGCCAAGACCACCATGGCAAAAGGGAGACCTAAAGAGACAATGATAGATACAGACAGGTGCTATTGGCATTGTGGAGTGAAGATGCCACCTGAGGTATTTTCTAGCAAAGTTTCTCAAGCAAAGAGCTCTGCTCTAGCTGCAGTGCCCCTGACCTTTTGTTAATTAAAAAATTAACTGGCAGCAGATCTATTCCTGGGACTGCAGAGTATGTCCAACTCCCGCACATCTGTGTGGAAGCATCAACTTCATCTTCATCAGCACAGGCCTGACAGGGCAGTCCCTGGAGCTGCTTCCTTGGGGATTAGCAAGTTCAAGACTGGTGCAAGAAATTCTGGTGAGATCTGTAGGAGATGAAGGACTTCCAAATTTGTTAGTTAGCTCTGCAATGAGCAATATGTTTGCCAATTAACTTTATTCTATATCTCTGCAGGCTTTCAGAGGGAAAAAAAAAAGGCTATGATGCTGTATTTCGCTTTCCCTGCTCTCTTCACAGAATCATAGAATAATTTGGGTTGGACAGAATGTTTAAAGGTCATCTGGTTCAACCCTCCTGCAATGAGCAAGGACATCTTCAACTCGATTAGGTTGCTCAGAGCCTTGTCCAACCTGACCTCAAATATTTCCAGGGATGGGGCATCTACCACGTCTCTGAGCAACCTGTTCCTCTTCCCCTGGCCAACCCTGCCACTCCCATGTTTTTTCCCAGTGCAGTGGTCTTCCTTTGTGCAACCTTATGAGTTTAAAACTTGAAAGTCAGAGGAATTTTCTCCATTAACTGTTTTCCTCACCAGACCTGACCACCTGCATTTGGTAGGGCCTTCATGTTTCCTTAGGCCTTGTCCTCCTAAACCCTCTCCTTCATCATCCCTTGGCCTAAACCAAGCAGATCCGTCTCTCCATTCTCACCCATAAGAGGCAGCTCCATGGGGTGGGGGATTTTGAATGTGACTGCACCGCTGTGAAACTTTTCTCCCTGCCTCTCACTGCTAGAAACAGCCTCATCCAGCCTCCCTTCTTCCACCTACCAGCGTTGACGTGGGAATGAGGCTTCTGGCACTGCTACTGAACTGTAAATTGACTTGAGGCAAATTTTCTCACATTTTTTCTTACCATTTATCTAATCTGTTTAGATTGTCAGACTTTTTTAGGGCAAGGATTATGTCCAGATTGGAATGAGCGTAGCAGAAGCATATTAAGCCTACACTGTACTGTTCAAAACCAGGTTTCCCTGGCCACCAGTTTAAGGACCTTTCCTGGTCTATGATATGGTAAGAGACAGACACTGGCAGTTAAATGAATTTGGGACTTTAAGACATCCCTATGGTCACCATATTCTCAGGGGAGCCTCCTGGCCCCCTTGTCCTAGATAGAGCAGCCTTGGGGTGGCTCTCTTTGTTCTTGGGTTGCCTGTATGGCCCTCCACATTGGGCTAAGAATAATTGAAATGAGGACACCTAACCCTTATTCCCTCCATCCTCTCTTCCTCTTCCTTCCTGGCAGCCCCATTCATCACCCTCCCACCCCAGTGAAGTGGTCATTGAGACCTCAAGTGAATCTGATATATTGAAAAGTAGAAGCAGTAAATGAAGGAGGAAAAATAACAGTTTAACAGTGACCACAGGAGGGGTGGAAGTGCTCTGTGTGAAGCCCTTTTAGAGGCAGCTTGCTGAAGGGCAGGTGCTGAGGTTCAGCTCTGAGGCTTGTTGAGTAAGAGCAAGCCTCTTTATAGCCATCACACACCATCAGTCATGCTGCCACCATCACCACCACCATGGTGGTCCATGCCAGAAGCAGGGGTTCCCCGTTTCATGCTGCTGCCATGGATATAATTAGTGTCACTGGGCTTCCCTTTGGAAAGATGAGCTTATAAAACAAATGACTTTTGGGAGATGAGGTCAAGCAAAGGATGTTTCATGTCCTGTCCATCAGAGTATTCTCTCGCTTCCAAGAGACAGCTGCTGTATAATGAGAATTGCACATGGTGTATTTGTGTGTTTCATGAATGGGGAGGGCTGTTTTCAACTAGGAGAGATGGTGATCAGCTTGTGACCTTACAGTTCATTCTGCATCACTGACTGCAGATAGTGCTGTGTTGCTTACCCACCCATACAGCTGGTGGTACTTGTCCAGGGTCTGTATTTCCAGCTCTTCTGTTCATAGCTATTTGTATTTGAGCTTTGAAGATGAGTTTTCCTTGGAGGTCTGAAAGTTGCCTCTGGATGGTGGAATATGTGCCCCTGACACATAGTCTAGTGCGTCTCTCCATTTGCATCAGGGTTCTCTCATTTCCTTCCAGAAAATTATTGGCTGTTCTCTCTGCCTTCTTTCTGGTTTTGTTCTTGCATGGCAGTCTCATAATTTTTTTCTTCTCTTCTCTTCTCTTCTCTTCTCTTCTCTTCTCTTCTCTTCTCTTCTCTTCTCTTCTCTTCTCTTCTCTTCTCTTCTCTTCTCTTCTCTTTTCTCTTCTCTCCTCTCCTCTCCTCTCCTCTCCTCCCCCTCTCCCCTC
>NW_009259590.1:162005-176481 GCF_000687185.1 Egretta garzetta
CCTCCTCCCCCCATCCTCTCCTCATCCTCTTCCCTCTCCCTCTCCCTAGAGTACAGCTGATGTCTAACAAACGCTGTTTACCCCTCTCCCTGTGACAGTGGAGAGAAGTGGACTTAGGTAAGCATTCAGCCTGGGATTAGCATAGCAGGAAAAATACCGCTTCAGGTACTTTCTTCCTCCCTACCTGTGGTGTTTTCCATAGAGGATTTTTTTCTAAATTACATTTATTTTAGGATGAGCAGTACAGCAGGAGGTTAAACAAGGAGGAACCTCATCTATGCCTCTTCTGCATTTGCCTCTGCAGATGGTGGACTGCTGGGAATGTAAAAGGGCTGCAATCAGGAAATCAAGCTGCACCGAGGGCACCAAAATTATGACCAGTTAGCACCGTGTGTGCATCCACTCAGTGGAGTCATTAAAGGGACAAATCTATGTTGTTCACCTTTGAGTAATCCTTGGGATGTAATCTGCAATTTTTTTTTAAAACCAGAGAAACTTCCCCAAGTTAGAGGTGACCAAATGTAATGTCTCCAATGTGTGTGTGTGTGTAAATTTGTGTCTAAAAACATGCCAGTTGTAATCTGTAGGTTTTCAGCTTCCCCCTTTTCAGGCTAAATTGCCAAGCTGGCTTTATCATTGAAATGAACACACGGCTGATTCATAAAACATTCATGCAGACTTTTTACTCTCTTGGAAAGAAGGGAGTGAGCTGCTTCCAGAGAGGGAATGTGCTTTTGTGCTTCATCTGATCTTTTTGTCTCCGCTCAAAAGCAAGCAGAAGGCTGGCACTGCCTCCACATTCCAGGAGAAGGCAGAGGGGAGGAGACCAAGGTGGAAGGCAAAGGGATGTTGAGATTGCAATGGGCAGTTTTTCTGCAGTGTCTCCTTGCTGAACCTACTCTCAGCGAAGCCTTGTGGCAAAGGGACTGCAATGAGACCTAAGGACCACCCTGTCTCCAAACCTGCTGCTCAGACTTGCACAAGCAGAGGAGATCATTTAAGCGATGCCCATAACTTGTATGTAAACCAGGATTTTTTTTCAGTCTATTTATACTGCTGATCTTCAGGGCAGGGACCAGCTCCTGCATTGTTTGAAGGATGTGGGTTCATGGCAGAGCTAAATCAACTTGCTGACTGTCACCAAGAAAGTGTTTGGTCTCACCTCATAGTGAGAAACTCTTCTATTCTTTTTTTTTTTTTTCCTTCATGTTGGTTTTCTTCTGTCTGAACTCCCCCGGCTCGCTATAGGGACAGCTTGGCTTTCCACCAGTGACAGAATTATGGGAGGAGTGCTGGTAGCAGCAGGCTACTTTACTCCTTTTGTAGAAATTATTGGAGGTTCTATTTGCATCGCCAAATCATCCTCTTTAGTTAAAGGTGTCTGGGTGTGGTGGTCAAAGAAGCAAGGAATGTGGGCACCCTATGTAGGCTGCTGAAATGTGTGCCCCAAATTGCATGAGGCCTAAGGTTAGAGCGTTAGGTCAATGCCTTAGGACCTACAAGCACACAAACATGCAATGGAAGGGTGAAAAAATAGTCAAAGTCTTAATTTGCAGTGTCTGCTTACTACTTGCAAGCAATTTTTGCAGCCACAGCAAATGCACTTCTTGGCAGCTCGCCACCAGGGGAAAGGGGTCAGAGCATGCGTGTGGATGGGCTGATAGCTCAGTGACTGGTAATCTTCTGCTGTAATGAACTGCATGCCAAGACTTTCTTGTGGCCAAGAGCCATCAGACACATATTGAGTACCTTGGGCTGCAGGAAAGCGGTAGTTGAGAGCTCCAGGGAGTGGCTGCAGTGATTCTCCAGAGCTCCCTGCAGAGGGGACAACCAGAGGCCCCCACCTTCAGCAGGTCCTGGTGGCTCAGCCTCTCTCCACCGTGGAGGCTCATGTTACTGACCCGATGGCAGCAGCACAGCCCTGCATCCCTCCTCAGCAGCCTGTGAAGGGTTTACAAATTGCACCTTGCTCCAGGGCCACAGCCTGGGCTCTCTGAGCTCATGCCATGGAAATGTGTTCCTGTGCTCTCTGTGGCATATACCCCAGTGCTTTCCAAGAGGTCTATGCGGGCTTTGCAGTGCTCAGTTGAGCTTTTGTTGCAGGTAACACAGCTGTTCATGTACCTGTGCTAACATATTTGGTTTGTGTGTGGCACAAGCTGCAGTCACAGCTTTGCAGACATGCCACAGTAGGCGTTCCTGGTGCTCTCAGACTGATCCAGAAACTCTTCCACCCATCTGTGCCTCCTCTTTCTCATCACTGTCTGGCTCATTCCTCCTCTGAGAGGGCACTGACATCTCTCAGTAGGAAGCTCTGCTTATTTAGCAGTGGCCATTTGTGAAATTTAGGCACAGTGTGTCATTGGGGATCTGTGACTGTTAAATACTGCGGTACGGTGCTCTGCTCTGCACTGCGCTCTGATCAAGTGATGCAGCCCCATGAAGCTTTTAAGGGTAAGGGCTCCATTTCCCTGTTCCCCCTTCTCCCACAGTGGCATGTTTAGGTAAAATGAGCCTCGCTGCATATTTGCCACCATCTCTGAGCTGTCTGGGTTTGCTTCCACTGTCTGCCATTAAATGGCAGGACTCCCTGTGGGTTGTTTTCCTTAGTTCAGGAGCACTTGAGACCATGCTGTCTTCACGAAAGTGTATTTTGCAACGGTGATATCTCAAGAGATTTAGTGAGCAAAGCTGACTGCTAAGATTTTCCAATGTTGTTTGACTTTATTGGAGTCAAAGGTCCTGTAATAGATCAGAGAGGTTGTGGAGTCTCCATCTTTGGAGGTATTCAAAAGTTGTCTGGATGTAGTCCTGGATGACCAGCTCTAGAGGGCCCTGCTTGAGCAGGGGGGTTGGACCAGATGACTTCCAGAGGTCCCTGCCGACCTCAGCTACCCTGTGATTCTGTGGTCAGACGCACCGTGGAGCTTGACCTCTTCCTCTGTCCCAAAGTACAATGAAGTGCCATCCATATGTATTTTGTGTACTTCGTCCCACATCTACCTCCGAGGACCTGCACTGCAGCATACTTCAAGAATTCGTACAGACCCCTCTAGTCACAAAGGAAATAATGACTTTTCTATAATTAGAATCTCATTAATATCATTGTTTCTGTCAAAACAAATATGATGTAGACTAAAACTATGGTGAATAATATGAGGATCAATTCCCAGTGAATTACTATTGACTGAACTTGACTCCAACCTAATTTCTTTGCTGTCTTCATGACATACTTGGTAATAGTCAGATACAGGTTGCTGTTTGTTACAGCAAATGTCTAGGATGTGATCACGGGGATCCGTTCTCTTTCTTGTCTCTCTGATTTGCACCCTGCAGGCATCAGACCTGATTATATGGCTTGTGCTGGGATGAACTCTACACTTTTGGATATACAGAGAAGCACATAACTTCTCCTTGCCTGTGGAAGAGGCCTCCGTGTCCTCTCTCCAGAGGGGGTCAGTACAGTATGGAGATGAACAGACATCTCGAAACAAGTGGGTTTACTTAACATCTGAAGAAAAACAGAGGAACTAACTCGAAAACAGCCAGCAGCTGATAAGCATTTGTAATTTAAACTTCAGCCTTCTTTGATGGACTTTGCTCATCAGCAACAGGAGCAGAAGAGCCCCAATTTACGTGCTTTAACTAATGCAGGTGATCTGGAGACAGAGCCTGCTCTCAGTAGGCATCACCCAGTAGGACTTTTTCTTGGAAGAGCTTTTCCCAAAGCCCTGGGCCTGCTGTGCTCATCTGAGCCCTGTGACCATATGTTGCCCTGGCTTTTGTCAGAGGACCCAGCTGTGAAGCCTTCCTTTTGTCACAGGCTGACTTCTTTTTCCACTCAGGCATCCAAGCAGCCTGAGAGCACACTGCTGCAGGAACCACTCCGTAATCATGCCCTCCAGAGCAATTAATCTTTAACACTTTGGCGACAGAGCTTGTGACGACGGTGAAGCACAGCCATGCTCTCATGTCCAGTCCTGAGCCCACCAGCCTTCATCGCCATCATCAGCTGAGCTGAGCCCCTCACACGATGGTTGCTGTTTAGGTAGACAATAGCAAAGAAATGGCTTCCAAAAGCATTTCAGTTCTTCCTGTCCTCTCTGCAGGTCCATCAGCCATGTCTCAGCCCTACCTGTGAAGGGAAAGCACGGGAGCCCTGGAAGATGTTATGCCCTTCCCACCGTCCCAGGTGAGACCCCTCTCTTTTGGTGGTAAATGAACACCAGGAGTGAGATGCTTCATTTCAGCCTGTTACCATTACACTGTTTGAAATGCTCCAGTGATTTTTAATCCTTCCTGTAAATCATCTTCAGAGCTTTATCCACTTTCAAAATGGCCATTGAGACCAATTTTGCTGTGTTAGTCACTGGATAAATAATATAAAAGATAATCCTCAGTTGAAGTAATTCACTAAAGATCAGAATAATGGCATGGTGCTTATATACATCTACTCTTTCTTAAGAGTCTTGAGCACTGTTAATTTTTTTACCAGATTGGAAGTACAGCTCAGATTGCCACCACACATTTCAATACCTCTTTTGATTTCATCAAAACCATCTTGGGCCATATTTTGATTATTGCTGGGGAAAAAACAAAAAAAAAGACAAAAAAAAGAGAAAAAAAAAAACCCAAAGAAAAAAAAAAAAAAGAGCAAACTTACTTTACAGATTTCCCCAGAGAAGGAGCTGCCAAGCTCCTCAGAAAATCTGTCCCCATGAGATTTCCAAACTTTTTTGACCAGGTTCAGCTATCAGTCCTTCCCCAAATTTGCACTGAGGTAAGGGGGATTGGAAAAGAGTCTGTTGGGAAATCAGACGAGAGTGGGTTCATGTGACAGATCTTTCTGCGACTTGTCATGCCGTGAATAGCAGAGCAACAGCCTTTCAGCCCTAAACAATGTCGCTGCCTGCCTCGCTTTTGATGGAACTGGGGTGAGTGCATGCTTGTGGAAGCAAGGAAAAAGTTAACTAGTGCTTTTTATCTCAGTAAAAAGTCTGGTTTGTGTTCTCATTCCATGTTTGCATAATATCTTAATTTAATCGCCCTGCTGTTATTGTGGCCCCTGCTCCAACTGCTCTGTGCTGGCACGTAGGATTTGCGTTCAGCGGTGCTTGGAAGACCACAGTGGAAACATGCTCCTGTGTACATTAAGCATTATACAAAGGTACAAGGAAACTCGGCAGCCCCAGCCTCACAACATTTGCAGTCTAAAGGTGCAAATGACAGTAGGGGAACCAGAAGGGAAAGCACTGTCCAGCTGACGTGTGAGGTAGTGGTACTGCTAGAAATAGCAGCCCATGCCCTTGACTCATAAATCTCTGGTTATCTCCTGCTAAGTTAAATGCCTTCGAGTCATGTGCTGTGCCTACAGCAGGTTGCTCCGAATGCAAGACCAGGGCCAGGCTAGCTGTTTATAGGATTTTCCCACTGTAGGATCTGTCACTCTGCAGCATTTGTGGAGGACTGAGCGTAAGGTGCTAAAACTGTCCCCCGGGTGCCACTTAGCTGCAGGGCTGACAGCCTGTGGGCTCAGGCTGGGAGTCCTCTGGGCCTCCCCATAACAGCAGAGATGTTTGCTTGGAAATGTCACTTGGAAAAGTGTATTCTCTCTCCCGACCCATCTGTATCAAAAACTGTATAGACATAAGTAATGAAAATCGGATGACACAGGAGCCTTTCCTTAGTTCAGCTCTTTCATCTTCCTGAGGCCATCCCCATTGCCTGGGCTTGAATTTGGTTTTGAAGTTGCTGCATCACACGGCTCATGCCAGGTGCAGCCGTTCTGCCCCAAGGGGCAAAGTCCAAATCTGGACACTTGCCTGCAACTGAATTTCCTTTGCTGGCAAGCCCCTTGGCTCCCAGCTGACACAGATCAGTTTGGGAACCAACAGGCTGGCAGATCTTGGGTTTTGAGAAGAGTGGATTCAACACGGGCTTGAAACACAGGAGCATGTAACAATACAGCTAGGAGATCTTCTCAGGTGCACAACCGCATCCCACCTCTTCTCCTGCCTTCCAGAGCATAGAAACCACATTTACATCTAAGCAGGACGGATCTGATCGGGTAAGCAACTTCACACAGCCATGAGGTTCCTTCTCACAGCTGCTCACAGCTGTTGTTTCCCACTGTGGATACACACAGCTTTGCTTTAACGATGCAGGGGGAAAACTTGGGCTTTCAAACCCTAACAAGCTATTTGCTTTGCCTTCTCTGTCTCTTCACACAGCTGACCTCCGCATCCAGCCGCAAAGGCATTTGCTGGTTTAAGAGTACCGTAATGCCGAGTGCCAGCAGGTGATATCCCAGCCTCTCCTGCCACTCTGTAATTAGCAGCCCCAAACATGGAGCAGTGCCTGACCCTTTGACACTTTTTGCTAAGGCTTTTATTAATTTGACACCAGTTTTCATAGCAACTCATAGCAACTCACCAGGGAGCTGTAACAAACATTCAGCTCTACCTGACAGAAAATGGTGGGTTTATCTACTCAAAAGGTTATACTGAGCGTCAGAGGCAAACTGCGGCTTGAATCCTGGGGAACGTTCCAACTGTTTGATGGAAAAAACATGGAGAATTCAAGTGGGAACATTACAATTTAAAAGCAGGATTTGTGTCACCTTGAGCTACCGAGCTCTGTTATTGTGGTCTGTCAAAACTCCTGCTCTCTGGGGAGCAGGCAGGTAGGAGACTTTTAACATCCCTAATGTCACTGTTCCCGAGGGGACACTGCCTTGTCACCTGTAAACTAACCTAAAATGAAGTGTTGTTTCTTTTGTTACTTGATGGAGAATTTTTTTCATCTTCTGAAATGAGCTTTTCCATTGTTTCCATGAAAAACTGTTCTCAGTGCTCTTGTGATCCCTTTGCTCCTGTGCTGCCCAATTCTGGTGCGAGTACACTGTTGCATGGTGATGCTTGGACACCTCAAATTGTCTTTTTTTTTTTTTTTTTGGCCAGACACTGTGATGATGGCCACGCTATATGCAAGTTTGTGTGCTGGGTTTTTTTGGGACTTATACTTTTGGTTTCCTGTGGTGTTTTGTCTCAGGGTCCTTTACCCTAATGCAGCTTGATGGCAGTGTTTACCCAGTGTATGGTCTATCTGGACAGGGGGTTATCCATCCTTTCTTTGACAAACCTGTAATGCTCTGTTGGAAGATGTTTCTTCATTCCCAGAGAGTCTTTTGACTGTACCCCAAACTCCAGCCATAACCTGGTTGCTATATTAAAGGACTCCATCCTCCCTATATTGATTTCTCACTCTTCAGTAATTTACAGCTTATTCTGTCTTTTCTCTTGTTGTTGCCCAGTTTGCAAACACCTCCTTCATCTCTTTCCCCTTCGGCACGGAAGGGGGCATTATTCAACATGAAAGCATCGGTAAGTGCTATCTAGTGGCTCAGCATTGTACCGTACGAGCCTCTGTCCAGCGGCGGATATTGTATAACATCAACCAGTTTGTTTCACACATCACTTGCAAGGCTCATTTCTCCCACCCACCCGCTGAAGGTGGCTTTTAGGTATCCATGGTACTACCTGCATTTTCACCTGTTCTTGGTTCATGCCTTGGTTCTTCTGCCTAGGGATTTCTCCTCCAGCACAAATGAAAACCTCTAATTCTTTTAGCCTCATGCCACTGCTCTGTGATATTTATCCTCTGAATCTTGAGTAAAACCTTTATGGTTTCTGAAAAGCTTTGGATGCACTGGACAGTTAGGTGGAACACCATGTCAGTTGTCAGTGTGTGTTTAAGAAGCACTGTAGCTGTTAATGCTGCATTCCCCCATGCAGATTTAATGGTGGTGGCCCCAAATCTGTACATCCTATGTTTTTATTATTGTTGAACAGATTGATCGTCCATTTAAATTCTCTTGAAAACTCACTAGTTTCTGTTTCAGATCCACTTAAGATCTCAGTGAAGCTTCCATAAAATGACTTGCAGTTGAGACAGGAGTTCCTTTCTCTCTCACACCCTGTGGGGACAGCACTTATGATTACGTGTGCTTGTTAACTGCAAGTGCTCTTACCAGCTCGCTAGCACCTGCTGCTGACTTTGGTGAGTAGGTAAATAGGCCCATGCTGCTGTTCTTCCCTGCCTGCTTCCATTTGCAGTGAGGTGTAATTTGAGGGACTGCCCCTTGCGCTCATTTGCAAAGCAAAATCATCCCTAGGTGCAGGCAAGTTTGGGATGAAGGAAAGGACAAAGAACATCCAGACATCATAAAGCAGCAATCTGTGTCCAAAGCATACCCCAGTGCAGTTTCACAGCTGCCAGCAGAGAGGGGCAGCCAGCCATGGAGACAACAGCTGCATTGCCAAGGAACAAAATTACAGAGCCAGATGTTCCTCTTGGAAGTACATTGCACTGAACTTGGCAGATGAGTGCGGTTGCTGCCAAGTACATCTCTCATTTGGTCATAGGTAATGATCCCTCTATCAGGGAATGTGAAGGGAAAAGACCACACAGAATATCCTCATCAAACTGTTACAGTTGAAACATTAACTTCTCCTCCACCAAAAAGATTTGGGAGCTCCATGGCAACCTTCACATCTTGTTTGAAGGGTGATGTTGTTTACTACAAGGCGTGAGGTCCCTTCCAACCCTTGCCATTCTGTGATTCTGTGATTCTGTGTGAAGTGAGAAACTGAAGCCAAGTGCTTTCAAGGTATTTGTTACTGAAAGGTGACTAAGAGGCTGATACCATTTTTATAGCAACCACAGTTGTTTGTGGGCGCTGTTGTAGTTCTCAGCTGAGACTGCAAGTGAGAAGGAGAGCTTCTGGTTCTGTCTCTAAAGTAAATACCAGGAGTTCGGGTTTCTGAGGACACGTTTGTGCTGCAGCCATGTCTGCGATGCAGAGTGGTAGAGACAGACCCAATCTAGCTGTAAACCCGCCAGCTGGGTGTGAGTGGAGAGTAGCCACTGCGATGCAGAGCTCCGGCATCAGCTCACTGCTGACACGTCTATCTTCACTGGGAAACTCTGAAGCTTGATGTTGCCTGTATTGCTGCCTAGAGCTAACATTGCTAGGGTCCACGATAATCTGTGTATGCACATAGGCCCAGGTTCATGCCAACTAGCGGGATGCAATTCATAAAAGTGCCTGTCTTGGGGGTCTGGCTGTGACGTTGCCAATGGAGAATGACTGATACCTCCTTAGTGAGATCCACCCCTCCAAAGACCCCGGACACCCCTGTAAGTACTTATCTAGTGAGAACTTAGATGACTGAATCTTTGGAAATAGGTAATATTAGCATGTCTGAGATAACTGGAGAGATAATTCATGTCTTCTGTCTCTTCAGTCATCTTTCTTAAGCTTTCTGAATTTGACCCTTCTTCCCTGGGACTCTCAAGTTGCAAACCCAGGCAGGTCTTTCTTTAAAGCACCTTCTATTTAATAACCAAAGAAACTAACAATAGCCCAAATCCCTCTGCCAAATAAATATCTCAGTAAGGAACTTATCCCTAACAGTTTCTTTGGCCCAACATTTCCCATGCCTAATATTAAACTCACTCCTGCCCCAACAACAAATTTAAGATCAGATATCTCAAGGATTGCAACATAACTCAGAGAAGCTACAGATGGTAAAGGAAACTTGCAGATCGTACCGAAGGATTTCCTTGTCTCTGGTCACATCTAGGGCACGGCCCCCACCGCTCATCTGCAGCTGAGGGAGGGAAAAGGTCGGGTTAAAAACTGGGTTTGGAGCGAGAACGCACCGTGCTGCTTACACATTTTCCAGTGGCTTAGGGACAATAAGTTTCTCTCCCCACCTAGTGGTCATTAAAAGATTTTTAATAGAGCAGTAGCCTGAACAACCCTCTGTGAGTGATGCATTTTGCATTTTTTGCACGCCAGTACAGGGAGGAGACGGTTGCTCCCTTCGTTGTAAATTATCTAGCTGAGATGAAAGCGAAGGGGAGGATTTCTGGAGAGTTCTCTTTGTTGCTAGTAAACTGTTAATCAAAATACGACGAGGGTAAGCAACTAAACTGATGGTAGGAAATGATTGTAACAAATGATTGAGGAGTGGCCGCTAATTTTTCTTTCCTCTGTAATCCTCCTTCTGTGGGTTTTGCGGCTAGTGAGAGCAAGTTTGAAACGTGACAGGAACAGAAACATCTTCATCACTCGGCAGCTTGTTTGGCCTGGCTGTGGTTAATTCTTTCTGCAAACAATGTGACATTGGGCAAGGGAAGAAGAACGTGAAATTAAAATGAATATGGATGTTAAGCAAAGCTGATACCGCCTTGTCTAAATTTGACTAAGGGAGCTAGGACAGTTAGGAGGGAAAGCAAACGGAGTTGTTTGAATTCTTCCCATTCCAGTGCCCTAAGGTGTTATCAGTAACACGGGAAAAAATATATATGAAGCAAAAACGTGGTTGTAATATTAACACAAGACATTCCACTACCTTCCCTGAGACTACTCATACAAGCACAGCCTGCAGGGCTGTTAAATGGGGAGTGATCCTTTTTGGGAAAAAGAGATTGGGTCGTGAAACAGCAGAGAGAGCAGCCCCAGAGGTACCTTGCGCTGGCTCTGGGTTACCCACGGATGGCTCCCTGCCTCAGTGTTAGGTGATCTCTCATCGTGTTTTCCAGGACTGCATTGCAGTTTTATTATTCTGTAACTTTGAAAAGAGGGTAACGATATTTTTATTTCTGTGAATAAAACTTAGAAAACGAAAGCTGAAAAGTATAATTAAAGACTGCAACTGCATCAGAAGTGCTGGCTGAGGCTTATTTGAAGGACAGCTCGCATGTCCTTCCCTCCAGCTAGACACGCAGGGAAGACCTGGTGGCCGAGTCCTCCTGGCCTGCGTCCCAGCTCATGCTGCTGCTGTTTCCCCCAACAGACAAACTTTCCAGAGAACTGTTACAGAAATCCCTGGAACTTAAGGCTGCACCAAGCTTTTTGTCGCTTAGCTATGAATGCAGACCCAGGTGACCTGTGGGGACACCAGGTGGAGGAGGGACTCGGAGGATGCTCTCTCATGGTGCTGCTCCAGCATCTCACCTGAGATACCCGTTTCAGCCCTTGCTGATGAGCCTTCCCCTCCTGCACACTAAGAAAGCCTTTTAACTGAGATTTGAACTGCCCTGAGCTCTAGCAGCTCAGGACAAGCTTCCCTCGAGCGGAGACAGAGCTTTCCCCTCTTAGAAAAGGGGTCCCCATTGCTGTGGACTTCCCATGGACTGCCTCATCTATCTGACTGAGCTTGCTTTAAATAAACCCCTAAAATAGGAAGGGAATCTAAAAGCCCCATGGCATCATGGGAAGGGATGAAATTGTCCCGTGGCTCAGGTGAGGAGGAGAAAAAAGTTTGGCAGAGGGTTTCTACATGTGACACCACCTTTCTGAAATGTATGGTGGGATGAGTTTGGGATGGAGGAAGTGCAAGTTAAATTTCTTCCTTATCTCAAACCTAGTTATTATTTCCTCCACTTGACTCTATGGAAATCTTTCATGCTGTGCATTACAGTGGTGTAATGAAGCAGATGATAGAGAGAAATGTGTGTCTTCCCTCTAGCTCTCTTATCAATATGTCTGTACAGCAGTAAATAATAGGAAAATGGAGGTTGCTTGTCAATGTTACCAGCTGCCATTGTTTTCTTTAAACATACAGTCATATATTTATTGCTGACTTTTCTGAAATAAATAACAGCATGGGACAGGGCTGTGGACACATTTTCTTACCTAAATAAGACCTTAGTGGTAGCCAATGTTAGATATCTTGGTTTTTTAAATTTTTATTTTCAGTAGTTATTTCTTTTCAGAGGGCACCAGAGAAGCTAGTCAAAGGCAGACTAGGTCACTAATTAATGTCCAGTTAGGTTAGGTTGACAGCTAACCCTAATTTGCACCTTGACATACAGGAAGTATATTTATAGGGGTGTGTAGTTGATGATGCATCATTGGCCTGCCTGGCATAGCTCTATAAGCATGGTAGGGTACATCACACTCATGTCCTGCCCGCCTGGGTGGGTACAGCTTTAATTGAGGCCACCTGCATGTTCCTGAAGTTTTACTTTCCATCATTAACAGGATGAATGGAAAAATTGAGTACCATTGAATAGGACAGACCACTTCAGGAACCCAATGGCAACATGTGCTGTCAGTCTCAGGACAACTTGTTGTGCCATGTTTTTGCAGGCAGGTGCTCCTGGAAGCCGTGCTTTCCAAGTTTCTCATGACTGAGAGCAAGACATTCAACATCTACCACCTCCCCCTTTCCCAGTCATCCTGTCAAAGAGGGTAATGAGTTTGGGTCTGGTACAATGTGTTCTTGACGCATCCACTCTGGCTTTTTTTAATCACTTTGTCATTCTCCTGGTGTTTATAAATGGATTGGTTAATAATTTGCGCTAGTCTCTTTCCAGACTGACAGTTTTATGGTTCCCCAGTTTCTCATTTTCCACCTTTAAAAGGGAGAGGTATTCTGTTTACTCTCCTGGTATTCACCGCAAGTGATTTCATGCGAAGAAGCAGCAAAATGATATTGCATTGTGACAACTATTTTGAGCCTTCCTGGGGATTAAGCAGAAACAACGGCAATGATGGGACTTGAACATTCCGAGCGATAACAAAGCAGCAGGGAGAGGCTGTGCAGGTGGCGTTGTCCCACCTTTGCAGAGGGTGCACGGCAGCAGCGAGGGCTGAGGAGAGCCAAGCAGTGGTGGCTTGGTCAGGAGAGGCTGCAGAGAGAGAAGCAGTCATCAGACAAGAATTGCAGACACTGGAGTATTGCTGGTATCCGAACATTTGGGTATTTGGCTCCTGGTATTTTGGTGTTTTGGTATTTTGGAAGGGCAGTGTTGGCTTGGTGCAGAGCTGTCCATCTCCCATGGTGGAAAAACCAAACTTTCCTTTTCCAGCATGCACTGATGGCCTGAAAGGACTGAAAGGCCAACGTACAACATGTAGCTTCCATCATATCCACATTAATCCCTGGTGTTCAAAAAAAGGAAAGAACCCTGTAGTTTAATAAAAAATGAATTAACTTTCCAAACAGCTTATTTTAAAAAAAAGTTTCTTTTTTCTGGCATTGCTTTATTGACCTATTTTGGTGGATTAGGTACCGGGACATGATGCTTACATAAACTTTCTCAAAAGCTATGTTAGGCACAAACATCCCTTAAGAAAACTATTCTGTTCTTGCTGCTGATAACTATATCCTTTTTATTATTCAGAACATAAGAACACAAGGCAAAAGAACAGAGAATCTAGAAGATACCTGGATCATTAATAACTTCATAATTTTCCCTATGTCTGTCTCTGCATTTAAGAGAGAAAATGTTTAAATCCGAGCGTACCACTGCTAGTTTGGATCTGTGTTTATAGTGTCTGTTTCTCACAGCTTAGAAAATGAAAGTTTGGGGAAATCCCATTATTCTGGTGATAATGAATTTCATTTTCTAACACCCTTGATGTGTAATAGCACATGAAATATTTGTTCATTTAACACTGAGCAGGCACTGTGATGGTATTGCAGTGGTTCTTAAGAAAGCTTCTCTCTTTACAGTGTAGGATTGTGGCTCAACCTCATCCTCTTGCTATGAAATGTAGGTCTTGTGCGTGGGCATACACGTCAATACACTAAAGAAAAGAAAGGGATGACTGAAGTCCTGAAGGCAGGGGCATATTTAAGTGTTTGCAGGATTGATCCCCGAATTTTGACATTCTCCTTTTAGAGTGAAAAGTTAACACCAGAACTGCTAACGACAGCACACATTGCAGTGTGTTGGGCTACTGCCTATGCAGTGAAGAAAGCCATTGAAAAGACATTGCTCTTTCTAATTATCAGTTTTATCTGTATAGAGAAAACAATCACAGAAGAAACCACTATCTCATCGATAGAACCTGGCTTCCCTTTTTCTTACTGTAGCAAACAGAGAGGAGCTGCCTGCTTTCATACTAATTATTTGAAGAATATAACTTGATTATTTGCTATTCCGTGCTGGGTTGCAGCACAGGTTTGCATGACAGACAGACTACAGACGTTTTTGGCATAGTCCCTGGAGTGGCTGTCATGTTCTTATTGTTGCTTGTAAATCTCCCATCCCATGTCACACATGGAAGAGTATTTGGGGCCAGGTCCTCACCTGGTTTAAAGTGGCCTGGTGAGCTGAGGTTGTGCTGAAGTTGGTGGGTGTGGGGTGGTTTACATGAGTTGAAGACCCGTCTCTCTCCCCACCCATCTACTCCCAAGCACTGAGCACTTCCACCATGACCCTCCCTTCCCCCTGGCAGAAAAATTTTTTGAGGTTCAACAAGGCCAAGTGCCGGGTCCTGCACTTTGGTCACAACCACCCCACGCAGCGCTACAGGCTTGGGGAAGAGTGGCTGGAAAGCTGCCTGGCGGAAAAAGACCTGGGGGTACTGGTTGACAGCCGGCTGAATATGAGCCAGCAGTGTGCCCAGGTGGCCAAGAAGGCCAATGGCATCCTGGCTTGTATCAGGAATAGTGTG
>NW_009259590.1:176697-192448 GCF_000687185.1 Egretta garzetta
GGTCGGCCTCTTCTCCCTGGTAACAGATGATAGGACGAGGGGGAATGGTTTGAAGCTGCGCCAGGGCAGGTTTAGGTTAGATATTAGGAAAAACTTCTTCACTGAAAGGGTTGTCAGGCTCTGGAATGGGCTGCCCAGGGAGGCGGTCAAGTCCTCATCCCTGGAGGTATTTAAAAGAAGGATAGATGAGGTGCTTAGGGACATGGTTTAGTGGTGGGATGGCAGGGTTAGGTTAAAGGTTGGACTCGATGATCTTAAAGGTCTTTTCCAACCAAAGCGATTCTATGATTCTATGATTCTATGACACAGCTAACTCCTGTGCCCTCTCCCCTCCGCCACCTTCCCTATGCCCATCTCCTCCCCAGCCTCTGGCACCTCTTGCTCTGTGCCCCCCAGCACTGCCTGCATCCCATCAGTCCACTTTGGGCTGCCTCTGATTTGCACTTAATAAGGTATAAGCAGATATCAAACGCTCCTTGCAGAGCTTCTCTCCTGAGAGCCGCCAGCGGGAGCATTGCAGAGCTTGGTGGGCCAGCCCACCTGCGTACATCGTTTGGCAGTGTTCAACTGACAATAAAGAGTGCAACTGATGCTGAGGGATGATCTGAGTTACCTAATCGATTCCCTCTTCTAATTCTGCCATCACCTTCTTTCCTTTGCACCATGAGCTTTAAATAACCTTTGCTGATGGCATTTAGCTTAATTTCCCACTGACTTTCTGCAGTGCTTTTTCACTCTACACACAAAAGCATTTTAAAATAATAATTTTTTTTTCTCAGTACTAAAGCAGCTGCATCATGTTCCCAACTCAAATATCCTGATTATATAAAACAGATCCCTTCTTCGTTCCTTCGGTATTTTGTTAGCAGAAATTAAGTCAGCAGAAAAATGTGATGGTCACAAAGCCCAGTTTCCATATATTTCCATTACTGAGAGCTCTCTGTCCAGTGTCTGCAGACATAATGAGCAGGAACCACAGCCAAGTCCATAGCATATCACAGGCAGTATAAGGGAGGCTCACAGGAGAGCCTGCAGCTCAGCTGGGCAGGTGTACCTCTTTTGTCCCTTAAAAAGTACTTAAAAGTGGAAGATTTGATTGTAGGGTCACTAGAAGTATTGAGAAAGGAAAGCCCTTTGGAAAAACCTATCAGTGTACCGGTGTACAATAAATGGTTGGAGGTCAGCTGCAAAACATACACACCTTGGCTCTTGGGGAAGCGACCTAAGGGTAAACCCAGAAAAAACAATCCTCTGCTTTAAGTGGGAGCAGGGTTACCGGCTTTGGTGCTCTTATATCCTGTTGTTCCCTGATAATGGAGAAGCTGTGCAGGTCCCCGTGGTTAGGAATGACTGTGATCATAGAGAGATCTACTCCAGCTTTTAACAAACCATAGCTGTGGAGGTATCTTGCAAGACATACACAGTCACTTTTCTTTCTGTTGTGGATGATAAAATGGCCCTGACTGAGGAGACAACACATTGCATCCTAAGAGTGTAAATAAAAAAAGAGTGTAAATAAAAGTGAGGCAAAAGTAGGCAATAACAGCAATGTTGCCATAGTGGCACTGGCATGACTGGGATTTTAGGATACCCTGGAGGTGTTGAAGAGCCTTTGGGGCAGAGGGTCCTCTGTTTTGGTACCTGACGTCACTAATTTAGTGGTGCAACACTTCTCAAAGGTCTCAAGAAAGCATCTGTCCCTGATAATGTGAAACGTCAAATAAATAACAGAAATCAGCCATGGAGCTTTACTTGAAGACACTGACCACCCAGAAAGAGCTGAGACTGAGCAAACTATGTGTTATGAAAGAGAGTGTTGAAAAAGCTGGAATATGTGTAATTTTTCCTACATGGGAGAGACGCTTTGCCCAGATCCTAAATCAGTGAAAGGGATGGGAGGAAAAGGTACATTTTTTTTCCTCTTGGTTAATTGGTTGGTTTGCCCTATCTCAGAGAGTTATTTTTTTAAATGAAGCCTAGTTAAGGGATGTTGGTAGTTGAGCAGTCTGGCCATCTATAATCCAGGCTGACAGGTTGCTGGCCCTCTGAAGCTGGCTCAGGAAGGTACATATGGTATAAAATTCGCATTTTACAGAGGGAAGTGAAGGGACATTTCTCTTTGGCTTGGTGGAGGCATAGAAATGCACAGCCCCACAATAACCTACAACGGACAGGAAAGCTGGAGCTTCTCCTTCACCAGCGGGTGGAAATCCATTAGATACCTCCTGAAGGCAGGCAGCAAGCTGTTTGCTGGGACTAAAGCTTTGCTTCATTTTTGCTCCCTTTGCAAGAGTTGGTATCGCTGTGAAGACCAAGAGGGAGCTCTGGATAGGAAAAAAAATTAAAAGGAAACTCTAGGGTATATTCAAATGCTAAAGGGTGGTGTCTGAGCCAGAATGTGTTTAAAAAGGGGAAAGGGGAAATGTATCTAAGAAAATAAATGGGCATTGACAGAAGATTTGAAGGGGGGACTAAACTGACCCAGGGTGTCATTTCACTGGCTTCTTTTGTGTTGCTCCTGGGATGAATTTGACTCAAACTCTATAAATGTCAAAAACAGGTCAAAAGATAATTTTATATCTTATTTGTACAGAGCATCGCTCATGGTGGTTGCTGTTCATAGCTAAGGCTCCCAGGTTGTTTAGTAATACAACTAACGAAGATTAATAATGCAGGTAAATTGTTTTGCATCTGATGTAAAAGACTATTTTTAAAAATGTAATGATGTAACTGGGAAATCTGTGCTCATTTAAAAGTTCCAGATAGTTTTAGAGTTAACTCTGATTTTCTGGAAAAAATGCCTCCGATGCAGCATCTTCAAAACATCTGTATTTAAATTGGGTCTGCCTTGTCACTTATGATGAGCAAGGTATGTAGTTTCCTCTACTCTTCCAGGAAATGTGATTTACAGTTTTATACTGTGACCAGCAATAACAAAATGAGAGAGCAAATGAAGTCAGGAAGAGGCAAGCTTGGATGCTGTGCAGGAACGTGCTCCAGATTTGGTTAATTATTTTACACTGAAGGGAATGACCACTTTAGCAGTGAAATCATTGCCTTGCAGGCTATTTGGCAAGTCTAACAACCAGTTCATACAAATGAACTGAACTCTTGACACTGCCTGTCCACCGATGACTGTACAGTGGAATTTTTCCCTCTCAATCCCTGTTTTCTACATGCACATTGTGTTCTTGGCTGGTGCTTGGGGTCTTGGTAAGATCCAGGCTGAACTTCCTTTCAGCTTACCGAGTTTGGATAGATAGTTCCCCCAGGATGGCGGGGGCAGGCAAGCAGAAAAGATGAGACTGCAGAGCAACACACCCTCATCTTCCTTCCTTCAGGCTTTTTTCAGGGATTTGATATGGGAATAGGGAACACTCCCACGTTGCCTTTCAAGAACAGGATTTTTCAGCACTTTTTGTCTACAGATTCCTATAGTTTTTCTCTGAAAGTGCATTTAAATGCTCTAATGTTAGTCTTTTTCTCTTTTTACCAGTTGTGACCCCTTAAAATTCATCTGCAGGTGCCAGGCAGCAAACTGAAAGCCACCAGCTGGAGTATATCCCATAACTATATTGTTTGAAGCAGCCAACATCGTGTCTGCAAGCTTGGCATGTCCTTCCCATCTCTGAACACCTTGCAGTGGTACAGCAAATAAACCAACTATTGCCTTTGTATAGATTGCACTCTCGGCCTCTCATTGGGTAGGAAAAGTGGGGGCAGAGCAGTGCTTTTTTTCAGTTGGGGTTTTGTGAGCGTATGTATGTGAAGTCTTTACGGAAAGTTCTTTTCCGGCAGCCAACGGCATGTGTGTGTGATACACATCCAGGAAAGGACTTGCAACAGATTTCCTTGTGCTCTTGTTCATGGACCCCAAACACCCTCACCACTGAAAGAAGGGCTTGGTGGGAACTCTGCTTCGCAAAATTCCTGGATGCTTTTTTGCCTTCCTGGCATTAGCTTACAGGAAAGCTCGGCATGGCCCTTTGTAGTATTAGGAAGTTGTGTTGATTAATATGAGTTACCTGTGTGTTTTAGTTTCATTTCCATCCCCAGCTGAAGAACAGAACAAATTATTGCAAGGAGACTAGTAAACTCCTGTAGTGTAGTAGAACTGCAACCACCAGGTCACCGAGCTTTTAAAGCCAAAGGTGTGATGATCAGAAGGTAAAACCTCAGGTGGAATAACAAGAAAAATTTCCCAACGGTGTGTTGTACCAGGCCTTTGAACAATCCATGTAAGGAGTGTCAAAAGTCCAGTAAAAAGGGTTATTTGATCCTGAGGGAGAGCAACCTCTTTGAGCAGGCACTGGGGACCAGCCCCATACACGGGGATGTAATATGGCTCGTGCCCCTTTCTCGTGCGTCTGATCTTGTTCATGAACAATGACTATGGAACATCTTAATCTTTGCTTAATTCGGGTTGTTTTTAAATGATTTCTTCTCTGTCATTTCTCCAGGGAGATGTTAAATTATTCTTTTTTTGCCCATCTGTCTACTGGTGTTTATCTCTTCCTGGAAGAAATCCAAGTTTTGTAATTAAGGTACTGGGAACAGTAAGAGGTTTGATCAGTAGATAAAACGTAATTATAACAGATCCGTGAGTCTCTCTGCAGTAAATATTTTAACACCTTGGGCCAAATCTTCCATTAACATAAACAGAGTTATTGGAGATCACACTGTCTTACACCAACTGGGGATCTGTGTAAAACTGCACAGGCAGCTCTGTTGTGGTTGTGTGGGAAAACTTAAAACAAAATTACCTTAGGAAGATGATGAGGTGCCCAACAGGCAGTTTGGATGAAATGTGGGGTTTTTTTCACATCCTGTAACATATGCTTGCCTATCTTTATCCCATGGCTATTTTCAAGTACCCTGAAATAGAATTATGTCTGTACAGGTAAAATTTTCAAAACTAATCTCTTCAGTCGCCACAGTGAGTACACTCTGTCTCGTAGTTGGATTACATATATTAAATAGGCAAGCAGTGTAACCTATTCCCTAATTCGGGTGCTTAGGTGAGGGTTTGTGGTAGAACCATTTCACAGACAAAAATCACAAGGACATCGTTTTGGAGAACAGCACCAAATTGGCTGAAAATTCCCCAAATTCCACCGGTTCTGGGTATCTTGTTTACCATCCTGATGAAGTTTAGAGCAGGTTTCCATAGCTAGTAGCAGTCACTATTTCTGGCCTCCCTGACCTCAGAAAATGCTCTAATGGGACATTGGCCATGTTCCCCAAGGTCTTCTTCAGCTGTGAGCCCTGGGGGAGCCTGAGGTCAAGTAGTATTCACTGAACCTTCAAAGTACCAGATGTCCTGCTGACTCCTCATCCCTCCAGGGTGGATTGAGGGCTGTAGAGGGATGTGCAGGAAGGTCACCTGCCACAGACATGGGAAGAGAAAGACTTTTGGGCAGAACAACACCCTCGCATGTCACAGAATCACAGAATGGTTGGGGCTGGAAAGGACCTCTGGAGATCATCTATTCCAACCCCCCTGCTAAAGCAGGTTCACCTAGAGCAGGTTGCACAAAACATCGTCCAGGCAACCATCGTCCAGGTTTTGAATATCTCCAGAGAAGGAGACTCTATAACCTCTCTGGGCAGCCTGTTCCAGTGCTCTGTCACCTTCAAAGTAAAGAAGATTTTCCTCATATTCAGATGGAACCTTCTTTGGTTTATTTTGTGCCCATTGCCCCTTATCCTGTCACTGGGCACCACCGGAAAGAGTCTGGCCCCATCCTCCCAACATCTGCCCCTAAGATATTTGTAAGCATTGATAAGATCCCTTCTCAGTCTCCTCTTCTCCAGGCTAAACAGATCCAGCTCTCCCAGCCTTTCCTCACAACAAAGATGCTCCAGTCCCCTAATCATCTTTGTAGCCCTCTGCTGGACTGTCCCCAAGTAGTTCCTTGTCTTGAACTGGGGGGCCAGAACTGGATGCAGTACTCCAGATGTGGCCTCACCAGGGCAGAGTAGAGGGGGAGGACAACCTCCCTCAACCTGCTGGCCACACTCTTCCTAATGCACCCCAGGATACCATTGGCCTTCATGGCTGCAAGGGCACATTGCTGGCTCATGGTTAATTTGTTGTCCACCAGGACTCCCAGGTCCTTCTCTACAGAGCTGCTTTCCAGCATCTCAACCCCTAACCTGTACTGGTGCATGGGGTTATTCCTCCCTAGGTGCAGGACCCTACACTTGCCGTTGCTGAACTTCACAAGGTTCCTCTCCGCCCAACTTTCCAGCCTGTCCAGGTCTTGCTGAATGGCAGCACAGCCTTCTGGTGTATCAGCTACTCCTCCCAGTTTTGTATCATGAGCAAACTTGCTGATGGTACACTCCGTCCCTTCATCCAGGTCATTGATGAGTAAATTGAACAAGACTGGACTTGGTACTGACCCTGGGGAACACTGCTAGCTACAGGCCTCCAACTAGACTCTGCACTTGCCAATCAGAACCCTCTGAGCCCTGCCATTCAGCCAGTTCCCAATCCATCTCATTGTCCACTCATCTAACCCACACTTCCTGAGTTTCCCTATGAGGATGTTATGGGAGACAGTGTCAAAAACCCTACTGAAGTCAAGATAGACAATATCCACTGCTCTCCCCTCATCTACCCAGCCAGTCATGCTGTCATAGAAGGCTATCAGATTGGTCAAGTGTGATTTCTCCTTGGTGAATTCACGTTGACTACTCCTGACAACCTTCTTTTCCTCCACATGCTTAGAGATGACATCCAGAATGAGCTGTTCCATCACCTTTCCAGGGATGGAGGTGAGGCTGACTGGCCTGCAGTTTTCTGGGTACTCCTTCTTTCCCTTTTTGAAGATTGGAGTGACATTGGCTTTCCTCTGGTCCTCAGGCACCTCTCCTATTCTCCATGACCTTTTGAAGATGATGGAGAGTGGCTTAGCAATAACATCTGCCAGCTCCCACATCACTCACAGGTGCGTTTGTGGGTGTCCAGTTTGCCTAAATGATCTCTAACCTGATCCTCCTCAACCAAGGGGAAGTTTTCCTTTCTTCAGACCTTCTCTCCTACCTCCAGGGTCTGGGATTCTTGAGGGCTGGCCTTAGCAGTAAAGACTGTGATGGAAAAGTTTCCAAGGAGACTGTACGGATGAACCATTAACACAGTTTGAGAACTGTCCCTACCCCAGGCTGTGCTGACAGTCCTTTCAGCTAGTCAAGACTTACTTCCTAAAGGATTTTAAGATTTTACTGCTCAAGAAATAAAGGGAGCTGGTGGGGAGGATGAGCCATGCTCATGTGCCAACCGCTGCTGCCAGGTAGAGAGGCTGAAATGTTTCCACCAGTGAGACCGTCACTGAAGGAAGGGAGCTGAGCCGTCAGCTTTCTGCCTTGTCACAGGCGGCCTTTATGGGATTCAGGATCATGCTCAGAAATAGTGATGGGATCTTATACAAAAATGAGTGTTTAACTCATTGGGGAACCTACTTGCTTCAGTCCTGCTTCAAGCAGTTGCTTGCAGAAATGGGCTGAGGAATGTTTCAGAGGGTGCTCTCCATCTGATTGCATCTTACTCTGCAGAGGTTGTTCAGAAACTAAAAGGCATCGAAAGAAAGACAAAAGAGAACGAAGATGAAAATCAAAAAGAAAGTGGATTTTAAGGCCATGGAAGCCTGAGGTCAATTCCTGGTCACCGAAATCATGTGGCACAGGTCCTGCAGGATGGGTTGTGCAGCGAAGGCAGCAGCAGTTAGTTGGGAACAGACAGCTTATAGCGTAATAAAAGAAACTTATTTCTCAATGTGTCTTCCTTCAAAAGGAGAACCAATAACCTAATGTCTGCCAAACAATGACAGCTCAACTAACACAATAAAGAGGTTTAAAAAAGCATTGACTAAGAATGTAACATTATTATAATATGAAGAAAAATAGCCTCATTGAAATGTTACATACTGCCTTGATCCTTTAACAAACAGAGGTTCCAGGGAGCCGAGGGTAAAAGTTGAGTCTATAAGTCTTCCTGTATTAAGATATGATATGATATGATATGATATAATATAATACAATATAATATAATATAATATGAAAAGGCTTACTTCTGTTCTCCAAAACCAGGGTCCAAGGCTCAGCTGGCCCTTCTGGGTGGCCTCTTTCCTTACGTGGAATCGATATGAAAACCCTTACCTCAAGTTTATGTCTGCACTCTGTGTGTGATCAAAGAGTAAACCGCAACCATCTTTAAAGTCATCGGAAAGCCGCATGTCTATAAAAGAAGTATTTCATTATGATTCAGAGATGCCAAAAGCATCATTTCCCTTCAAGGTTTGCCAATTCATTTGAAATAAGACGTAAAGGATGCATCTGTGCAAAGGCTTGGAATTATACAGCTGCAAAAGGGGGAAACCAGTTGTTTATCCCCTCAGAAGTCTTGCATTTGCAAAAGTAAACAATGCACAGATTGGAAAGGATGTATCCCATACCATACAGCGACGTCTGTCTACATCTTGCTGTGAGTGTTCGTACGGGAAAAGCTGTGGTTGGCTCTGACCATAAGCTTTTGGAAGCAATAATGAGAAAAGCTTGTGGCAGCACCAGCACATCTATAAAACATAGTGATGTTCCTGTAGAAATATGCTACTGTGGTTAAATACAGACCAAGAGAAAATATACCCGATACAGATTTCTTGATCAGATGGTTTCTGGCCCCTGGCAGAAAACACTTAGAAGGAGGTATTTTCAGGCGTAAATTAACTTTGTTCAGGCTGAGCAGCATTTGTGAGGTAAGAAATTTAGAGCCCAACCATGCCAGATGCTCAGCTGTCCTTGGCCATTTCATTGCATTTCAGTGGTACAGGGGCTGTCCTGGGAGGAGTCAGCAGCTGTGGGTTACCTGGGTTTTGGGGATCCACACAAAGTTTGTTCATTCTGGGAACATGAGTTTCACAAACAGCAAAGAAAGTTCAGGAAACACAGAGTGACATTATATCTCTGACAGCTTTCATTTCTATGGGATATTTTTGTCCTGTGAGACAGAGCTTGGGAGCGCTGATTGAAATGGGATGCTTTTTTTTGTTGAAACTAAAAAAAGAATCAACTGTGTGTGATTAGAAATTTCAGCTGGGGAGTTTTGGTGGGTTTTTTCCCCACTAAGCTCAAGGATTATTGTTGGAAATTGCCAGTAGGAACTATAGAAACGGGTCTTGTTATTACACCTTGTTATTTATATGTGTAAGCATTGTCTTTGAGAAATGTGTATTGTTTGGCATGGTTTGTTTTTGTTTTGTTTTTTCTGGAAGCCAAGTGCATCAATAATGAGACTTATTATACTTTTTTTTTTTTCTTAGCTAGTCTTGATAGCAGCTGCTGCCCTCAGATTAGCTGTTACAAACAAATAAAACTTTTGGTTCAGATAGTCTGCTCAGTGTTCAAAAAGCAGCTAGACAAACTCATGGAAGAAGAACCTGCCTGTAGATACTAAATGCAGAGAAAAAACCTCTGGTTTAGGAAGCTCCTGAACTACAAAATATCACAGATTTGGAGAGCAACCTAGGACTATGTCTTCATATGCCTGCTATGTTCTTGTATTCCTTCTCATATATCTCTTCTTGGCCAGTGTTGGAAAGAAGACAATGGGTCTTTCAGCTGAGGTAGTAGCTCAGGTTTTTGTCCCCAGGGTTTTATTCCATGTCATAAACACACAACAGCTTTGCTGCTTCTAACATGTTTCTGAGCAGCAACACACCTGACTTCTGGAGACACTTTGGCTTCACATCATGATGGAAAGTAGAACTGCTTGCCCAGTTTGTCAAAGATTGTGCAGGAAACACAAAGAGAATGGGACGTATTGAAACAGAAAGGTGGTGCAGTTAGGTACACCCTCCACCTAACTCTGGAAACGGACACAGTTGGAAAGGAAGCATTAAAAATTAAAAAGACATGTCATAAAATCTCATGAAAATTCCTTTAAAAGCTTTTCATTAAATAACAGCCAGAGAAGTAAACCATTTGTGGTTGGTTCTGGTCATATGAGCTCATTTGTGGCTTGACTTTCTCTTGATGAAATTCCTTGTGAGAGCTGCTCTCAAAGGCATAAAAAACAATGGGTTAGTTTCATATATTTGATTTAATCAGATTGCCCAAATCGTCATTTTTCACGGCTGCCAGGGAATCAGAAACATCGCTGTATCCTTCTCCACAGTCTCAAGTGTCATTCTGGCATGCACAGTGTTTGGACCAGGTGGGCATGAAGAAACGCGTGGTAGCAGCAGTCTGGTGGAAAGTTTAAAGAAATGCTTCAGACCATGACAGCACTTACATGGGGTCACCTGGCTATATACGTCTTGGAAAACTTCAAGTAAGAAATAGCGAGTGGATCCCCAAGAGGTTTTTACCCCCAGCTGAGGAGACATGTCAATGCTTCTCCAGCTCCTTGGTACCGTCACTGGCAGGACAAACATCTGCTCCACTGGTGCTTCAGTGGGGGTTCAATTTGGCTAAAGAAGTACCTAGCTGTTTGTTAGGAAAGAAAAGACGTCTCTGTAGGTGGCTAAATAATCCTATTTAACGTGCTGAGAGGCTCTCACCCTTACCTGGTGCTACTTGGATTAGCCCTGTTCACATCGATGGAACTGGAGTGGGGTATTTGCACAGTCTTGTGTTAGCCTGCCTGGAAAATATCCCAGCTGTCTAAAGGAACTTTTACATCATTCTGGTTTTGGTTTTGTGGGGGTTTTTTTCCCCTAAATTTTATAGTCAGAGGTTCGATTTGATAAGTGAAGAAACATTTAATCAAATCACCTTTCAAAAAAGGAAACTACAACTTAAAAAGACATGTTGCTGTAAAAAATGTTTTACAGTAGTTTGAACCAGGCTGTAGCTTGAGGAATCCCGGAAGGATGTAAAATAAGGCTACACCTGATTTTCACCAGCACTTTCCAAGCAAGTTTACCAATTTTTCTCTTATTTATTAAGGCCTTCTTGGTTCTTTTATAGAGATCCGGTCAGCGGGAAGCAGCACATAGCCTCTGCCTCCAACGGCCCAGGCAGAATTGTGTGCTGTCATTGACACACTGGTCCCTCGGAGCCTGGGAAAGCTGTAAGAAATATGAGATGTCCTGCAGGAATGTGGAAGACCTCGTGTGTCTTGGAGCTTGGTGAATTTCCGGCAAAACTTACTTTTGCTCCAGATTCATATTAATTCCTCAAAATCTGCCATTTGAGATGCTCTGAGCTAAGAAAACTGGAGGAAATTGAAAATCAGCATAGACCAGTGTCACCCTTGCACACGGGGTTTGAGTTATTTGGGGCCTCCTAGTTGAAGAGAAAAGCTTTAGCTATCCCTGTGAACCTAGTGAAAATGTCTCCGCAATGCAAAGCAGCTGTGAAAAGCCAACAGCAGTAAGTAAGCTGCGTTAACAAGGGAATAGGGAGTAATACAAAAAGTCTGGGGGCTTGACAAGTTAATCAGAGCTGGGCAACAGTTTAAGAAACCTCAGAAGGATATAAACCAGAGCTGCTCGAATGATTTCTACTGAGAGCTGCTGCATGGATATAAATGCTGCAAGCAGTTGGGTTGTTTCACTTCCAAAGGGATGGGAGGTTACATGTGAGTGCTGGGGAGAGGAAGCTGATTTGCAGCACCAAAGGGAAATGATGGGTGATGCTCTGTCCCTGTGTATGAAGTGGAGCTTCTGTATACAGGATGGGGGGGGATTAGACCATGTGGGGAGATTTATGGGGCTGAAATGGGGTTTGGGAAAGTGAAGAGGAGAAGGAGGTGTAGGGATGTTTTCTTAGAGGGGAGGTAAGAGAAACAAGATGAAGAGAACTTTCTAAAGGCATGGGGGGGAAAGGAGAGGCAGATATGAAGTTGGGCTGGTGGAGAAGGAGGCCTACAGTTGGATTTGGAGACCAAGGAAGCAGAGAATACATTTGCAGCCAGTCCTTACTCAACCGCAAATCACATTAGTAGACCTTGGAAGCTGGGGAAGGAGAATAAGGGAGCATCACACTTGAAACCCTGGCATGGCCTGCCAGCCACAAGGAAGCACTTTCAGGACTATGGGAGGGGAAGAGAGGAAGAACAGCGGGTGAGCGTGCAAGGTCTGTGGCAGAGAACCAGATCGTGAAGCTGCTGTGACAAACTGCTTAAGAAATGGGAGCCCCCTCAGATCTGGGGTGTTGCAGCGTGGCTATTTGCTGTTGTCTCCAAGGGATATTACACAGGTCTGGGTTTCTGGGGTTATTACCATTGAATAGGGCTTCAAAACATAAGGGTGCCTTGGAGATGCAGGATTTGAGAAATAAGTTAAGTAGGTGAAGTAAAAGAAAACATAGAAGATTTGAATAAAAGAGATGGAGCTTATACTTTCTACATTGAGTTGCTAGTCAAGCTGCATGGGGTGGGATTAGTAAATCTTATTCATTAAAAGCTGAGGTGTGTTACTTGTTTTTCAATTAGTAGGTGGAATTCACCCTTCCAAGCAAAGGCAATGGAGTAACTGGACACACACCCGCTTGTGCTGTGGTTACGGCTGCCCTAATCTCTTCTAAGGGTGTTCCTCATGGATCCAGCTCCTTTCTGATCTGCCTATGTCAGCTCCTGAATCATCGTGGTGTATTTACATTTCTAAAATGCGTAATGCTTTGCCTAAAACCTTCTTATAATTGGTGATAGCTAAAGGCCATCTTCAGATCCTGATTGCTATTACTCATTATATACAGCATGAAAGATGGGAATGTGCTTCTTTCTTTGGAAAAACATCATACCATTGGGTAAGTTTGGCGATTCATTCAATTGCAGTGCTGTTTTCTGAATCAGGTGTGTGCATCTGTGTTGAATCTGTTCCACCATTGGAAGAGGCAGGTGGAGGATTGGAGTCCAAGAAAGAGTTTAAGAGGCAAGAGATCAGGAGTCTGGGTCATGAAAAGGCGGAAAGTGGAAGGAGAGTGGGATGAGTAGAAGCATGAGGTGGAGGGGAGAAAGAAAAGGCTGCAAAAGGAGGGAAAGGCAAATGTAATCTGTGTGAGCTGGGAGGATGCAGGAGTCATTGGAGCTTGGCAGGGGGAGCACTGGTCTTGGGTGAAGGCCAGGACCCAGCACTGAGCCTGAAATGCAGGGTTCAGGGAAGCAGCAGAGCCCATGATAACTATCATGTGCATTCACTGTCGTCTTCGTTCATGGAACTGGGCTTGGGTGTCAACTGGAAGGCAGCTGAAATCATGAAAACACTTAAGTGTTAGGAATTGATGTAACCAGGACAAAAGTATGGTTTAGAATAGGCAGTTTTCCTCTACAGCATAGATAATTCTGATTATATTATGTTTTCTGGTTTGGCTGGCAAAAATCTGCCAGTGGGAGAAAGCAAATGGCTTTTAACTTATTGTTTTCTGTAAGGAAAGCATTATTTTTCTAAAGACCTCTCCATTAAATCTGCATATACTTGGAGCCTGAAGAAAACAATCTGACTAGGGGAAGAAAAAAAGATAGAACAGCTGAAAAATCTATTTGCCAAGTCCTGTAGTGGAGAATATATATTTTAATGTGAAACAGTGATGGCGGGTGAAGCTTTAGATGGCTTCAAAGCAAAAGCATCCAGGCAGCCAGTCCTGCAGGACTTCAAAACCTTGCATTGAGACAAAGATTTTGTACATCCGAGCTTGAAATTCAAATCAAGTGGAGAGTGAGCCAAGCCAACTTTGAGCATTCTGCATTTCACTTGATGTCCTTAAAAGCTGCAAGAGTTTCTATATTGTTTGCTTGCATCCCATGCCATTTGCAGTGCTGCTTTGCAGGTGTTGCTTTGCTTTCTTTCTTCCACTATGTTGAGCGGTTACACAGATTTGTAGTGTACCACATGTGGGGTTTTTTAAAGCTTTTGTTCAGTTGGATTCTCCTTCCCTCCCTCCAGCCTCAAGGGCAGATTTACGGGAATCTTTTAGAGATATGATACTGCCTTATTTTAAAAGCTCTGCTCTTCTTATCTTCATGGTCTAGGGGTCACAAAGGACTACATATGAGGATAAACGTCAGGTTCCCCAGCATGGAATAAAGTCAGACTGGATTACACAAAACACTGTAACAGATAAATCCAGATAACTACTCTTGGTGACTCCCCTCTCTCCTGTCACTGATAAGATTTCTTGATTTATTTTAAAATGACAGGAGGGGGGAGTGGTAGAAAGAGCAAAAATATCCCCTAACCTCTATCAAAAAACCCCAAATAACATTTTAATTCTATCCAAACAATGCTGGTTCAAGAGTGGCTCAGTAGAGATACTTTATGTCAAAACCAGCAAAAAAAATTGTTGGCTAATTTGGGTTTATTTCATTAATGAATGTCTAAAGTCATCTAATGTAGGATGCTTTCAAATTAAGGGCAGAGAGGAAACTACATTTGCTTTTGCTGAAGGAACAACTGGATATTGCAAAATTGTTTCAGTGATGAGGCTGTGCTGGATGTGATTCAAAGAAATGCTGAAAGCTTGGTTCTACCTTGCCCACGTTTTATACTATAATTTCAGTCATGCCATCTTTCTCCATGCGCTGTTGCAATTAAGGATCCTGTATGTTTTATCACTTACAGTTTGAGCACAGCTCAGATATGCCAGAGATGGGGAACTGGGAGACTTTGGTTATGAAACTTGGCTTTGGCCAAACCCAGCAGAGACCAAGGTGACCGGAGGGTGGGCACTCCAAGGCTTTACTTGCAGGCATTGGTTCCCAGGGTGCAATATTGAAATGTGCACCAGCTACCCCTCTGATCTAGGTAGGATGAGATCCAGGTGATCAAATGAGCACCAACCCACCCTCCTCTGGGGCTAGTTGTGTAAATAATAAAAATTGGACAAATATGGCCTGGTTTTGCCAGTGCTGCAGCAGCTGCGTGTCCCATTGCAGCATGGCTGGTGCTGGAGCCTACAGAGCTCCTGAGGGGATTTGTGCCCAGGGATGGTGTCCCCACATTGCTGTAGTGATGGCTGCTGTGGACACACAGGGAGGCACAGCTCCAGGGGTCTTTCACAGTCAGGAAGAGTTTTGGTGCCTCAGGTGATACTTGGTACCCTGCTGGGTGGCACTTGGGGGGCTCACAGGCTCTCACCCTGGCTGCCCAGGGGTCTCAACACCACAGGGACCTGCTGTGGATGGGTGCCACATACAGCCTGGCAGGAGGTGAACTGGGTGGCTTGAGAAGAGCTGTACCCAGCATGGGTGAGCAGCAGCTCTGCTGGCCAGCTGCGGAGGGGTAAGGCGAGCAGCAAGAAGTAGCTCTGCTGCCTGTTAAGCAGGACAAGCCAAAGCTGCTGGTCGTGGCTGTGCGTGGCATGGCTGAGGGAGATAAGGTTAGTTTGGGTATGTGATTGCTTTCCATTTTTTTGGAAAGGGTGAAGGGAGTGCCCAAGGCCCTGCCACATTTGCTCAGTGCCGGGCTACCAGCAGTCACAGAATGCCTCCTGGTGTTCCTCTGCATTTTCATGTTCTGCCACTTCTTAACCAGTTTATTTTGTCCCTCTCAGTCCTAATTCTGGTATCACTGGCATGCTTTCAACCTGATGACAGAGGCGAGGCTATCCCCCAATGGGAGGCAGCTGCTCCAGGAGGGAAGGGAAGGGAATGAAACAGGACTTATGCCTCCTGCCCCTGTCTGTGCTGTGGTTTCACAGCATAACGCTGAAAGCCACTTAAGCTCTGGGCAGTTCAGCCATCCGTATGGTGGAGACCAGATGTGTCTCCAGGAGGAGGCTGGCATTTGCTGATACCCAGCTCTGGGGTTCC
>NW_009259590.1:192477-205266 GCF_000687185.1 Egretta garzetta
TGAACCCGGAGTCCGTAGCATCACAGACTCAAAGAACAGGAGACAGCGCAGCACTCCTCACAAATGCAACTATTTTACTGGCAGCGTTTGCAGCAAAATGCGAGAGGATAGTAATTCCTGCTCCAATTCTGATGCTATTTCCAGGTGAAAGCAAGGGAATGGTTTGCATTTTGCTCTGCTGCATAGGACTAAGCTATTTATCAATTCCATACTGAGTGGTGTCTTTCTGAGGGACAGATGCTCAGCCAGGCATGGAGGATCGGTCCAGCACCCTTCACTGGGGATGTGGCTGCCAGCAGGGAGGGACAGGTAGTGCTCAGGTGTGGGCAGCTGGCAGTAATCCTTGCTGAAAGGCAAAGGTACAGAGATGGGTACAAGCAACCTCCTGTTGCTCGCAGAAGCAATTCTCAGCTCTGAAGCGTTATTGGCTCTGTTACTGCTCCTGAGACCACAGGTAGCAGGAGCTTCTGAGCATCTTCTGCTTTCCAGAGCCAGGCGAAGCACTTCACTCAGCCTTCAGGCAACAGAAAAAGTGTTGTTGGCCAAAGAAATCTTTTTTTTTTGTGAAAAAGCTTCACTTAATTTTGGGTATTTTTGTTTATTTGTTCTTGGGGCTTTTATTAATAAAATGCAATTCCAAATTTAGGATAAAACAACCACAGAAAACTTAGCCAGCTGAAGATGCTGTTAGTTTTCGGTTTGAGTGTCTCCTCAGAAACTACCACAACTTGTCACAGAAAAGCTAAAAACCCCAAGGGTTTTTTTTGTTTGTTTTAAATACCTGACACAAAATTAGCATTGGGGCTTGCTCTAAGCAGTAACCCAGCACCCCTAGGCCATATGACTGCCGCTTGCCACGCGCAGCATTTGTGCCTGCAGGACAGGTTATCTCGGAGCGCTCCTGTGATCGGGGCTGGCTTTGCGGGGCCAGAAGCATCACGTGTACCAGGATGTGGCTCCTTCCCTGCAGAGGAGGCGAGAAATGCATCCAGGTGAATCTGGAGCATAATCTCTGTGCCTGTGTAAAATCTTAAATGTTCTGTACGATGCTTTTGCCAGCAGTGGGAGATGGAGGAATCCTTATGTGCATGGGCTAGGATTTTAGTTACATATAACCAACAGGGGGCATTAGGTTTATGCTTATTAAATGTGTATTTCTACTCCTAGCAGAGAAAAATCTCAATGTTGTTTGATTGAAATCAGCAGGATGGGAATCCTGTATCCTACAAAAGATACAAAATTCTGTTTTTTCCAGAAGATTTAGTCCGCTCTGTTTTCTTTAGGCCTAGCTTGTATCTATTTCGAGATGAAGATGAGTGAGATTGATGTAATGAAGAAGCAGATGATTTTTGTATGATCTGTAGCTCAAAAAGCACTTGAAAAATATAAGTGTTTCTGGTACAAATTGGCTTGTATTGAGGATTTCCAGTTTTCTAACCAGAAATTAAAGTAAGGCTGCAATTACATCTTTCTGATAAAAATTAAATTCAGCAGTACACAGTCAACTGCTGCTCTTCATTATGGAGAAAACCTTGCCCTGAGTTATTTGATTACTGAATGCAAAGGACTTCAGTGAGGAGCTTCAGTGTAAGCACAAACTGTGGTCTTTGAAAATGAGGGTAATATTTATTAAGAGATAATTATTATGGACACAACCACTTGTACTCCTGTATGTGAGACTATTCAGACACAGATTCTGAGGGAGATGTGTTGGGCTTTTTATATTTGTAGCACTGCCTGTAGAAGCAACTTTTTTCTCTTTGCACATGAAGTTGGAAGTGTTTTTGCAATCCATGGTTAACATGAGCTGCATTCGGAAACATGTTAAGGAAGTACCTGGGAAATAATTAGGTGATGCAGCTGAGGAGAACTGCTTTCAAAAAGCAGTGTCAAAACAAATTGTTGGCTAAAAGGTGCAGACACTCTAAGTTTCAAGAAGTTGATTTAATTACCTGCCTTATGTTAAAATGGGTTTTATGTAACCTAATAACTTTAATTTCTTCTAAAGTGTAGTAACAGTTGTGATTTGGAAATAAATGATAAGCAACATCTAGGAGTAGCAGAGCTCTTTCCTGCTGGTGCACCTGTGAGCAATTCTTGGTCCCCACAGCCAGAGAAGAGAAATTCTAACCAGATCCGTGGCACACAGTATCTCCCTTCCCCTGAGCCTCTTCATATCCCCGTCGTAAAAAAACTGCAAGAGGAGTCTGGTTCATTTTTATCTAGCAAGAATGAAGATGAAGGGGATACAACTGCAAATAGCCAGTCCTGTAGCAGGGTGCTGCAGAGGTAAGAGAGTTTATAAAGTAAAGCACAATGTTCGCCTGAGAAAAAGGGATGTAGCTTTGCCAACCCGCAGGTGATAAGGCAAGGTATAGTTTTCAGCAGGTCTCTTTAGTCGATGCCTCAACAAGGGGGGTTGGATACTTCCCAAGCATTTGTCCTGGTGGTAAGTGCATTCAGTCAGTGTCTTCCCCAGGGTGCCTGACCCCAAGCTGCTCTGCTGGAAGTGGGAAATACCTTGTGGTGGCATTTCCCAAACGCCCGGCTTGCTCTGGCGTACTGGCCCCACAGATCTTCAGAGCGGGGGCTGTATTGCTCTCCACTGCAGCAGGACTTGGCTCTGTCTGGGTTCCCTGCATGTGAGTACGGGTCAGAGCAGGTTATGGAGCATTTCTCAGCCTCATCAGCTGAAGGAAATCACAAGGAGGGTACAAATGCTTGCATGTCCAATTCGCTGCTGCTTGGTGTTTCTGACCTCCGCCTGTTGCCCAGTTGGTGTGTTGGATCTTAACAGACAGCTCTGCGTTCTTAAACAGGCCGTGGGAGATGTCCCAGAGCACGGGCTCACTGGTGGTTCCTCTAAGTGCCGTATCCGCATGAGCAGGGCAGCCTGGGCTCCCTTCAATGCACTCTAAAAAGCGGCTTAGTTTTAATTGCTTCTATCAGATTGTAGGTTTGCCTGCATGAGTAAATGAAATGTCAATGTTTAAGTTACTAAAAGGTAATCACTACAGTAGCTTCCTCCTGAAATCTGCTCCTATTTCTATATTTCCCTATATATCCCTATATATCTACCTTAATATTAACAGTGATTTTTTTTTTTCCCAGCTACAGTCCAAATGCTCAGAGGTAACTTCCCATTCAAGCCTTCAGCACAGGAGCAGCTCATAATTTGAAATGAGAGTTGTTAGCTGGGGAGAGGGTTGGATCAAATTCATCAGTAGAAAGAACAGACTCATACTCCTCTCTTTCCTCATCTCTCTTCCCCCTTCCCACTGTCTGTTTTTTGGATCTATGTACTGACCAACTTACCAGCCATGGAGTAAGTTTTCTTTTTGTCCTTCCAGGAAACCTTTCCCGCTCCTCTCCTGCGGTCTGGTACTCACATCAGTGAGTGGATTGTGCTAGGGTGCAACTTGTCTGTAAAATGTCAAGCCTGAAAACTTGCTGTGGGTGTCTGCTAGGGCATTTTAAAGCTCTTGGTTGGGATTTCCAAGGCACGGATCACGGAGAGCTAATAGATGGGTCTGACTTGAGCCCAGGGGCCAAGTAACTAAATTAAATCCCACTTTGATGCTTGCAGACCTCTTTCAAAGATGGCCTTGAGTTACTCTGGCCCAAGCTCAGGAATAACCTGTGTTTATATGTACGTGTTGCTCTTGATGTCTCATTTTGCACCCGACTCGGCAGCAGTTGTGGTATCTGTGGTGCAGGTTTTTTGTTGCTCTTGTGCACTTTTCTAGAGCAGTGAGGAGGTCTTGAAGGAACGGTTAAGCATGATAGCATCTGCAGCTTCAGCCCCTGAGTGGTGACAGCTCTGGTCTCCTGAGTGCTGGACTGTTTGTCCTGGTCCAGGAAGGACCCTGTAGTTGTTCCAGCTGAAGTGACTTGACTCTGAGGGACACCACACCTTAAAGCCTTCTTCCATAGTACAAAGGTGCTGCAGGCAGTACAAGGTCTATAGGCTAGACCATGGAAGATGTTGCATTGCTGGAGCGTGTCCAGACAAAGGCAACAAAACTGAGGAAGGGTCTGGAGCCCAAGTCTTATGAGGAGTGGCTGAGGGAACTGGGGTTGTTTAGCCTGGAAAAAATGGGACTGAGGGGAGACCTTATTGCCCTCTACAACTGCCTGACAGGAGGGGTTAGTGAGGTGGGTGTTGGTCTCTTCTCCTAAGTAACAAGCGATAGGATGAGGGTAAATGGCCTCAAGTTGCACCAGGCCAGGTTTAGACTGGACATTAGGAAAAAATTTTTCACCGAAAGGGTTGTCAGGCACTGGAATGGGCTGCCCAGGGAAGTGGTTGAGTCCCCATCCCTGGAGTATTTAAAAGCCAGGCAGATGAGGTACTTAGGGACATGGTTTAGTGGTGGGACAGCAGGGTTAGGTTAACGTTTGGACATGATGATCTTAAAGGTCTTTTCTAACCTAAACAATTCTATGATTCAGACTGGCCACCCACTATAAAAACAAAAGGGTGTTTTATCTTATGTTGCTTACCTGGCATGTCTCTAGTCTCAAGGGAAGCAACCAGATCAGCTAGAAAGACTTTTTTTTTTTTTTTGAACGTTGCTTGGTCAATACCCTGGCACATCCATCCTTCTCGTAAAGTAGAGTTTAGTGTCCTTTAATACATAATTTAGTCTGAACTGCATTTTAAACAGCATCTCATCTGTTAGACCTGCTTGTGTTAGTGAAGAGTTGTGTTATTCTGTATATCCAATAGAACAGCAAATTAGCGACACCTTTTCCATGCTAATCAATTAGTCATGTAAGATGTTACTGCTTTCCAAATAAGTGCTGGAGTAGCAGCCACGTTACTTGTTATGAAGGTTTGTGTGTCAGCAGATTCTGCGTCTACGTTATGTTTTCTGCAGAGCCAGCAGCAAATCCTAATAAAACTTAATGTGAGAAAACATTGCCAGTGAGGTGATAGGTTGAGATTAACTGTACTAAAAAGAGGAAATTCCATGCGAAGTTTTTTAACTTCTCTGAAGGGTCGCTATTATAAACATACCAATTTAAGGACTTCTTTCTGCTTCTGTGAAAATCGATATGAAAACTTGCACAGAATTAATCTAAAGAAGAAAAAGCAGACAGCCAGCTACCATTCATCCTAAGCCTGGACAGTTAAACTGCATAGGCCGTGTTAGCACTGGGTTCAGTGGAAAACTCCACTGGTGCAAAAATATGAGTGAGATGTTTACTGGGGAGTCTATGCTGTTATCCTGCAGATCTTTTTCCTTCATAGTTAGAAAAAGGGACTCATAACTATTTTTTTTTCTTATTGCAGTTAGACATAACTTGGAGGATAACATGTATGGAAGGGGCAATGTTCAGCTGCCTTCTGGAGTGGTGTGAATGATCAGTTCCTCTGTCGTGTGATGCATCCATAGGTAATTGGCTTTGCTCTATCATACATTGAAATTAAGGTTGCCATGTCAAACTGATCTCCATGAAGAGGACGGGAGCAAGGGTTGGTGCAGATGTGAGTCTGGTGTCATCCTTCTCCCTACCTGAAAAGGAGCTTGGGGCAGGTGCATGAAGCATCAGGCTGGCAATAAGAGGAACTGAGTCTGATCATGGGCTCTACCCTGCTCTTTTTGCTAGCCCAAATTTTCTGTCTTAGCTTGCTATTATGAAACAATATTTTTTTGCCAGCCTTGAGCTCAACCTGAACCATGTAGGTATATATGTATATAGGTACAGTGCCTCTTTGTTGCTGAAACTTTCTGGCTTTCCAGTAACACAAGTTTTAACAAGTATGTTTAAACTTGATGTTTAGCACCCTGCTGAGTTCAAATTACAATTTCTTAAAAAAAAAAAATCACAGTTGAGCTAAGCCCTGGTGTAAGTAATTTAGTAATTTGCTTCTCAAAGACTTTTTTTAATAAACAAGTATATAAAAATAGGTTTTAAATTGAAAAAAACTCTTGTTCTAAACTACATCACTGTTATAACATTTTACCCAAAATATATAAAATAGACTGCCTACAATTAGAAACAAACATTGTGTTTAATGCATTTTTCTGTTTAAGTACATAATTTTCAGGACAATCTAATGTCATCCACTTATGTCAATGTTTCAGCTGCCAAAAAGCCTTGAGACTTTTCTAATGTACTTGGCACACTCCTCAGGCTCTGAGGCATCCCTGTAACAGTAAAATGTGGTGAACACAGTGGACTTCTAGTTTTGGAGAAGGCTTTTTCTGTAGCTCCAGCCCATTTCAGAAGAGGCTCCAGAACTTGACAAGGGAGAGAAAGGTCTAGGGAGGTGTCAGACACGGGAACAACTTGTAACACCTTTGGGAAGGAAAATGAAGTGATGGTCTGTCTTGGACTGTCCTGCCTGTCACAGCCTTTGCCACTGAGCACCACTGGGCAGCTTTCCTGGTTGCTTTCTACATGTGCATGCTACCAAGAGTGGAAGGAAAAAAAGAGTCAACCAAAGAAAAAAAAAAAAAAAAGAGCCAAGACCAGACCTAGAGCCCCAGCTCCTGGAGTCATAGGATTAGAGACTCTCAGCTTTCACTTCTTTAACAAAGCAAAGTTTCTTCCCTTGGGAGTTCCCCCAAAAGCCTGGAAATGTGGTCAGATCATAGCCTACAAAGCAATCCATGTCTCAGAGTCTGTAGGAAGCCTGAAAACCAACTTTGATGCAGGAAATGGCTCCATCCTCCAGCAGGGTTCTTGCTTTCCTCCTGTCCCCCAGGCATGACCATGGCTGGAGAAGAAGAGTGGGGGTCATTTGCAGCTACTCATTTCATACTACCCAGCTCCCTGGTGGTGGGGTTGGGACCTGTGGGGGTGTGAGGGGGAATATGCTGCTGTTTGGGGCTTCTGTTAGACTTAATCCAGATTATTATCCACTGTTGCCTGAAAAAATATCCCTTTCTGTTGTTAGGGATTCATTGCTGGCTCAAGTAGGCCAGAGACCCCCACAAGCACTGCATCCTGGAGTCAAAACCAGGTTTTTGTGCATTGTAAACTGGGCCCAGGAAGGAAGGACCTGTGAGCCCGTGCAGTCCTTGCCTCTGTTATGGATTTCCTCAGAGAATGCCTGCAAGGATTTTTTTGGGCTATAAATACTTTAGTATTAGTCAAAAAGGCCAAGAGAAAACAGAAGATGCTTCCATGAGGTGTTTTTAGCTGGACAGAAGTTTAAATGCAAAATACTTCTTTGAAGATACAACTGTGGATTATTTCCTGTTCTGAATCTTTTCTGTGATGATTCAGCTATTGGCAAAAATAACCCAAAGAGTAGGATTTTTGAAGCACGGGAATACTCTAATCCCGTCCTCACATGATTGTTATTTCAGGCATTACCTGTTTGTGGGTGGAAATATTTTCCTCTTAAAAAAAAAACAAAACACAAGAGGAGAAGGGCATCAGTCTGTTTTCCTTTGCTTTCTGTAATTAACTCAGTGATTTTTTTGGTAAGAATTTAGAGATAAATTATTGGTTCCCATCACTGTATTTCTCAGGAAGAAACCCTGGAAGGGGAAGTTGCCACAGGCTCATTAGAGACCCCAGGGATTAACCTCAGTGCTGATGTTTGCTGTCCTTATATATTTTCCTCCCCTCAGTCCACATACTCTTTTGACCAACAGAACACCAACCCATCTACCCTTGTCCCAAACCTAGCTCCTCTGGCATCTGTAAGCTGCCATCCCGTGCTACTGGTCTTGCTATGGTTTTTAGGTTAATTCACAGGGCTCTTTCCTTCTCTCCTTTCTAAGTAGGAGTTTCAGGTTCCCACCTCTTCTCTCCTGAAAGTCTCAAAGACCTGAAAGCTTTCATTCCTGTTGCTGTATGTTTCGCTACCCATAAATGTGCTGCTGCATCTGTAATGGTTTCCTTGCAGGGTTGCAAATATGAACTATGTACCCTTGAAAAGAAGGAATTTCCCTTCTTACCAGGGAGAAAGTCCACAGGAGTCTTGGTTTGGACCTCGCAGCACCTGGCTGGTGCTGTGATAATGGGCTTTGAAAGTTTTGATGCTGTTAAATTTGAGGTGTTATTTTAGGTCATTTCAGAAGCCTTAATGGCTCCCTGTGACTGCACAGCTGGGCTGATGGTAACTGAAGCACAGACTTTGCAGGTGAAGGAATATGAAAAACAACATTAATAAAACGGTAATATTTTAAAGGCTTTTTTTCCCCAAGTGTCAGATTTTGGCTTAAGAAAAGCCTGTGGAAAAGCAAAGTTGGGGTTTCTAAGCACTCCAAAGTGAGGCAATGCCTATACGATGGTTGGGTTTCTTCTGCCCTTATGTCCATTCATTGCAACACTGCCTTCAGTTACATTGCCCATAATATTTCATATATGTGTGTCTATATGCATCTCCCCCTCTGGCTTCCAACTTCTATGAAACCTTGACCTGTAATACCTTTGGTGGGCTCATTGGAGAAAATGAAAGATAGGGAAGCAATAAGGCAAGGGCTATAAAATGTCTCATGTCAAAAATCAACAAGACCTGGAATCGTTAAATCTATCACAGGGCTCTTCCACAGAGCTGTGCGTTACTCGAACCTAAGTGTTTCCCAGTGCCCGGTCTTCCTATTTTTCTTCATAAGCTCATGGGAAATGCACAGGTTGCAATCTGGAGAAATGCTTTGCTCTCACAACTATAATTGAAGTTACTGGACACTGAACACGTAATCTTCTACTAAAGCAGGACTCCTCTGCTACAGGATCCTGGATGTCTCAAGCTAGACACTATGAATTACCGAACGATTTTGACCTTAATCTCACTGTGCCCCAGTTTTCTGTCTGATCCCTGCATGACAAAGTAAAATGCAGAAGATGTTCACTGATACCTACAAAGCGCCAGCAGATTAGTGATGAGCACCACAGAAAAATTAATCATGCCATACTTGAGCGGAGGTTGGATGGTGTCCCAGGAACACGGCACAGGGCTGTGTTAAATGAGAAGTATAAAGGGGAAAGACTCAGCTGTTAGCCATGCACTGAGCACCATCCTGAGTGCATCCTAGGTGCACGATACCCAGGAAGCCTCAATTCTTCCTCATCCCTGTGTGCTCAACTCAGCTATCCAACCTTCTCTGCATGCTCTTGCCTCACATCAGTTCTGCCTCCCTTTGCTTCGGAATGCCAAAGGGGCTAAGGGACAGGAGATCCACGACCTCCAGGTCTAGTTGTCCAGACTTACTTGCACAACACAGTAAAGAACGAATAATTCTAATCGGTGCCAAACTGGATACCCTCAAGTACTTCGGCTCTGACGTTTCGTCGATATTTTCCATCAATTTTTATACCAAAAGCAACAATTTTTGTCAAGTTTTTTATCGATTCCCTGTCTGTCAAACTGCTTTTTCAAATTTCTTATGGGGGAGGAGGCAAAAGACAAAAGAATAGGAAACAAATTGTAATTTATTCCCTCCTCCCCATTTTTTTCTCCTAAGTATTCTTTTCTTGGTACCCTCAGCTGCTGCTATGAGCAGAGGCATTTCCTCCTTTCTGAAGGCTACTGTCTGGACAAAATGAAGAAACGTCGTCACATGTATAAGCAGATTTGTTGGCATCCCCTCAGTAACTTTCAAACACAGACTTCACCTGCATGGTGAAGGGACGGCAGGCTCAGAGGTGCTCGTTTCCTGTGGATTTCTGAGGAGTCCCACGCACGCTTCTTGTGTAGTAGCAAGCAGTAAAAGAGGATTGATCCCATAGTCCTCCCTGCTGAGAAGAAATTTGCAGTACGAGCCCACCCGTTGTCCCACTCCAGTTTCTGACAACGAACATACTTTAACCATGGAGAAAGATTTATTAAGGGCCTCAGGCCTCACAGATACAGGAAAAGTCTCTTTTATCACATTCTTCTGTGCAGATTCTCTGGGCTTTAAGGAGCAAACTCTACCTGCTTTTCCTGCCATTAGCATGCTTCATACACCTCCCTCTGGCATCTGTTTCCCACTAGAGCTCTTGTTTCAGCAATATATCTGTAAGTCATGAGACACAAATACGTTGGAAATCAAACATTGCTAGTTTTGGAGTTCATAGACTGCTTTGTACAAATTGTGTCGTTTATAACAAAACCTTGTGGTCATCTTTATTACGGTTTTTAGAATGGGAAGTCTTCTGCATGTGCCTGAGTTAGTTAAAAACAGCTCTGAGCCCTGCTGAGGGTATTCCATCACTCAGTTCTGCCCACAGTATTTTTAGACCTGTGTGGGTGGGTCTCACTGGGTGCCCACAGCAGCCCCAGGGAACCTGACTCACCTTATTCCATACAGACACCGAAAGCAAAGGCAATGTGAATCGGTTCAGACACTCGTTTGCTTTAATGGCTCAGGCCATTGGGGTGGATCAGTGCTTGGCCTGTTTATGCTGGCCCATGCCTCCCTCCTCTTCTAGGAGCCCCCTGAGTCCCAGGTGACGATTCTTCAACTGATAAGTTCATGGAGGATACATTTAAAGCTCTGTGCTGTGGATCAGAACCCATTCTGAAATGTTTAATAGTCCCTGAAGTAAAGCAACCCTCTCCTGGAGGTTTAGATCTACAGGGTCAGCTCTTCACCAGATGCAGCTGAACTTCATAGCGTGCACTGCCCCCACTCACCACAGGAGCCCACGTTTGCCCACTGCTCGGTGGATGGGGGGTATTGTGCCTTTTGTAGAAATACCAGGAGAGAGGTAAATCCCCCTGAGCAGGTGTTCCAAATTTCAGAAGAAAAGAAATGGTGAGGCAGAAGAGGAAGGAATTGTGATTACGCTTTTACCCTGCTACAGCAACGTGCTTATTCCCTTTTAGCCTTTTTCACTTTAGGAAAGGTAAGGTAGTTTCTTTGCTTAAAGAAATAAAGCTTGAAAGCTGGGAAGAAAGAAGGACTGGGAATCCTCTGATCTTCCATCAGGAATGTCATTACATTTAGCTTGGTTTTTTTTTTTTTAATGTTTTAACAACTGATTAATTCCATAAAATTCAAACTATGTTGACTTACCTGTTCTGCGATAAAAAGAATAAATGCAGTTTGAACTACAGTGGTTTTTCTGCCACATTTAAGAACAGCTGGTTGAGACTGGAGAATTTTTGATTTGGAAGGAAACTGCTTAGCTGCCTTTTTCCTACTTACACTGACCTCAAACCTTTCTGACAGCTCCCTGCATGGTGGCCTGACGCTGTTTCCAAGCACAATTTGAAGATCCCCAAAAGAAGACAAGAATCTCTTTGCAGCTCCCAGTTTACTTTCTTTTATCAGACTTTTCTTTTCGGGGTTATCTTTAGCCTCATCCAGCATTTCAGGAAAAAAAGTGGTATCCTCCGGAGTTTTTTGCTGCCCTTGATGCAGAGGCACGCATCCCACCGCATGTCCTGCCCTTTCCATCCCACCAGACATCCGTGACATTTAAAGATATGGTTTTGGAGCTTGGCCCTCTCCATAGCCTATTGTTTCATTAGTGCCACTGGAAATATAGCAGCAAAACTTAATAGTGGGATCTGAAGTTGGGGAGACGAAGCAGGGAGGATGGAGTCACTCTCGGGCATGAAAGCGGCACCATGGTGGAGAAGTTTAGCAGAAAGGGTAAACAAGAAGGGGTTAGATGTGTTAATCAAAAGATTGGCAGTGGGGAAGGAGGTAAGTAGGCAAATCTAAGTTTCAGAAGAAGGATGGGAAATGAGTAAAAGAGTTCAAATTGGGTGATACGAAGGGCACTGGAGAGTAGAGGTCCTGCTGACATTGTCCAGACAGGTCAGTCACACAGTATTTGCCTGTGTGCAGATATGGCCACTGCTCACTTGAAAGAAATGAAGGTGTTGCTGTCCACCCGTCAATTACCAGGAGCCAAATTTCCCTGTATCTGGGGCAGAGCTCGGCAGGAGCATCTTTTAAACCACACTGCTCCAAGGAAAGCCCTGAAGATTTCAGAGCTGGGGACACACACACCAATAAGTATTTGACAAATAGGGTCTGGTTCACCTCTCAAGCTAGTTTTAGATCAGCAGTCACAAGCAGGTGGTAATGGAGCTGGTCTTGCTTTGCACTGGTTTAAATGAAAGCAGAACCAGACCTTTTCCCTTTGGCAGTGCCTGCGGGCTGGCTGGCAGCACCAGCAGCCCTGACACCCAGGTCGAAAGAGCTGCTCCTGCAACAGCTCCTGGCATGGCAGAATTTTTAGGCACATGCTTAACTTTAAGCAGAGGGGTTCAGGTGACCACCGGGTGACTTGTTGGACCAAGACCCAAGCACGAGAAGGAGGAGGGGCTGAAAACAGGCTGGGGGGAAAAAAAAGAAATTGATTTTTTCCACAGTGGAATAATGTCCTCTGGGAGAAGCTCTGGTGCTTGTGCCAACTACGGCAGGAGCATGCAGCACACCGGGATGTGCTCCGCAGGGCACTCTCCTGCCCTAGACAAACAGCAATTTTCCATCTCCTGTTCCCTTCTACGATCCTTTCTGGTCTGTAGCAGCAGGCAGAAGCAATAGGTGGAGAAATCCCTTCCAGGATTTTACCGTCCATACCTTTAAAAGACGCTGTCCGAGTAACGAAAAGGCTGGAGGGAGGCAGGCGGGCAGGGTCAGGAGCAGGGAAGGGCTTGCACAGGAGCCGGCGTCTCATCGCTGCCTCATCCGCCCCTCTGGGGCTCCGGCACAGGAGCAACACGGTGGAGCTGGCTCCCTGGATAAAATGATAGAAAAGAGGGCTCCAGCCCCAAATCTGCCTCCTGTTGCCTCCCCCTCACAGCTGCTCTCACGGGGAGAGGGGGGAATCCTCAAAAAAAAAAAAAAATGGTTGAAGGCTTCCGGGCGGGGGGGGAATTTTCAC
>NW_009259590.1:205956-226842 GCF_000687185.1 Egretta garzetta
CGGGGCGCGGAGCCGCCGCGCCCGCTGCCCCGCTGATGGGTCCGTGCCAAAGCGGCGCCTTCAAGGAACGGGGGCTGCCTGGGGCGGGAGCCCGCCCTCCGTGGCACTGGCCCCTCTCACTTCTTACATCGTTAATGGTACTGTGAATTCGTGCCTATTTTTTTTTTTTTTTTTCTTCTTCTTCTTGATGAGCCGCTTCTGAAAATAAGTAGTCATCATTTACATCTCTAATATCCTCTCCGCTCTTCGGGTCATTTTTTTTTTTTTTCCCCCTCTTCTTGTGCTTTAGTTCTCTGAAAATTGGGCTTGCAACCGTTTTCGTTGAGGGTTTCAAATTCTTTGCAATTCTGTGACACTTTAAAGTCTGTGACAAAGGTACCGGGAAAGGGACTGTCATTTGGACGACGATCATCCTGTGGCTGAGCAAATGTGTAAAGAACTGTCTGCAGTTGCTCATCTACAGCTGCTCTGTTAGGTGAATATTTACAGGAGTGGTTCAGGACTGCACGGCTATCAGATTATTCCTTGCTGCTGGAGTTAATGTTACCCTTTCATCCAGTGCAAAGCACTGCCCAAGAGTGCTGGATCCAGCTCCATTAAAGTTACGATGTGGTTGCAGACCACCGTCTCTCTAGGTGCATTAATATAGGTGCTGCTTTAGGCAAGCCTTGTGCTAGTTACGTTCCTTTTCTTACGTTGTCTTTGCACTGGTACATAACTACTGAAACCTATGAGTGTTTGCACAGATGAAGTCTGGTAAGAGCCCAGGACTTTGCATCTGCTAAAAGAGATGCCCTTGGACAGCCCAAGTTTAGGGCGACCCTGCTGTACCAAAGCAGTGTTGTGCTAGCATTGTGTTGGGGGATGTGAATGGGAAAGGGGGGCAGAGCAGAGCACTGAGAAAAGTTGCCACATGTGTTATTAATCGAGACCCTAATGTGATGTGAAATTGTGCTGAAAAGTGTTCCCTTCCGCCTTTCTACTGCGTGATTCTAGATTTACCTCGCATTCGTACTTAACGTGGTCTGGTGTGCTGGCTTGAGGTTGATTTTGGTGGCAGGTAGTGAATCAGTGATTCATTGACTTCCGCAGGAGCAGGGGTGGGATGAGGATCTCAAATTTGTTTTAAAATGTTGTGTGTTAAAATGCCAGCCTGGTATTAAGTCACCGACCCTTCTGGGGGGGCTTCCTCCCTCTCATGTTGTTCTGTGTTTGGCAGCTGACTCTGTGTCGAGCCCCGTAGCTGCACGATCACTAAGAGCTAGTTTCCTGCAATAGTCTATTTATTTACCAGAATATTAAATGCAAGCTTAATTAATAGGGGTTTGTATAGCACTTTGCCTTTGACAATTTCAAAGCGCCGGGTGGAATTTAATTACACTTCACAGCTCCTCGTGGAAGAGGGCAGGCAGAGGCATTCCCAACCTGTTCTTAGAAGTGTGGCGTAAACGGGGGCTCGGGGCATCACAGTTGTTTTCCCAAGGTCATGCGGCAAGTTGGCGGCAGAGCTAGGAACAGGGTTTGGGATTGCCACGCTTTTGTGTCGTGCTCTGATTAAATCACATGTCCTCCCTGGTGAAAGCTGAGTGAAGCTTTGAGATGTCAAAACCTGGAAAAGCTCAGAAAGCTTTCGAACGTTATGCTTCAAAAGCACATATCCCTCTCCAGTTTTTAACCTGGTCTAATTTTGGAGCATAAATCATGCTGACCTGGTCATTCGTTCTGCTTTTTCTCTGCCACTGATGATGCCTAAGCATGAGGCAAATCTGCCCCACTGGACAACAAAGTAAAAAGTGGATTGGGGATTTGTTTTTAACTCACGTAAGTGGTCAGTGTTGTGCCCTGAAACATGATTTGGTTCTTATTTTTGTCATCCAGGTCATAACCTTATTTGTCCTTTATAGAAAGAGTAATTTTCATTGGATTCAGCACTGTTTAATCCGAACTTAATGGTACCCAGCAGAGCAAATCTGGTTCAAGTACCTCCTGTCAGTGCTTGGTAGAAGGCAAGGATTTGGTCTGCTGACTGTGTGCTGGGTTTTGTTTTTATGCTTGGATTCACCGGTTCCCAGGAGGTTTTTCATTGACGAGTTGAGGAACGGGATGAAGGAAAGATTGATAATTGTTTTTTAGAATAGATCTTCAGCATCCTCAAAAAGAGCCCTTCTAACGCCTTTCCTGGTTAGAGAACACTCTTCTTTTGAGATTTCTCATGCAATCCCATTGCACTTCTTGACCATAAATCTTTTCTTAACAACCAGGAGAAGGTTTGTAGATAGAGGTAATATCTTCTGTTAGGCAACAGGTACGGCTGGAAAAATTAGATGGGTATTTTGGCAGATAGGCTGTTCTTCAGGTAAAATGGAAGCAGTGGTTTCAAAATAAAATGTAGGTGAGAGACAAATTACTTAGAGTTCCCAGAGATGGATCTGAATAACAAAATTTATAGTCAAAATTGCAGTAATTCTAAAATGTGGAAAGTCAGAACTGACATAGTCGGGGGAAAAAGGTGTGCAGACTCAGTGTGGTGGCCAGGTGTTAAAAACAATCGTATATTTGATTTTCACCCTTATTTAGGTGTTTTCTGTTTAGGAATGTTGTGAAACTTTCCTTTTCATACCAGCTTTGCCTACAACTCAGGCTAAAATTGTGGGAGAAGCATTCTCGGTGAAGTCAGTCGTGAGCAAAGCATCGAAGAGCTGAGCAGAAAGGAACAGGGTGGCCGTGGCTCTTCTGCCCTTCATGTGGAGGGATGGGGTTTCTGGGCTGCCCTGCCGGATGTTCCTCTCCCAGCCAATGTGTTTGGGAAGGATGGAGCAACTGCCAAAGTGATGGGTGCGTGTGTGTGTGTGTCCCATGGTGTCCATTTGCCTGGGGAACCTCTCTTTTGGAGGCGACTTTACACCTTGGAGCTCATGAAGTGTTTCAGAGCAGCAGCATACTTTGCTTTTTGGTGAGCAGCAGGTTGCAGGTGCTTCCCAAAGCATTTGGTGGGGGACGGTAACCTCTAAGCTGCTTTGTGGGTTCTTTGCCCACCCCACAGCTGAGCTCCACTCGAGGAGGGACAAAGTCTGTGGGGAGAAGCTGGGTCTGTCCTTAGACCAGCCACTGCCCTTGGTAAAAAGGGACAAGCCCTCAGGACACGCAGACCTATCTTCAGGGTAATCTCAGTGCACTCTCTGCAATCTTTTTTTTTTTTTTCTTTTGAAGTACGGTGAAAATACATCGAGTAAAGGTCTTATCTGAGGCTCACAAGGATTGATACGATCTCACTACAGCCTTGACTGTGCCCTGGATCTTAAGAACACCAGATGTTTTGCTGAGCTGAAAGAATAAGTGTTGTGAGAGCACTGGGTTAAGTCACATTAAGGTGACTGCCTTTTACTGCCATTAGTATTTTGGACTTTTAATAAGGGCCTTCCTTAGGGCAATGTTCTCTCCTAAGATGTTCTCAGCAGCCTGTGCCCGTTATTACTAATAATATTGGTTGCTTCTTCGGTGCATTCAGCGCTTCTGCTGGTACTGACCTCGGCTCCGCATCACGGAAGTGCAATGGGCGCAGAATTGGGCAAGTCTTCGGAGCGGGGCTGGGCTTCGTTGACCTGGCCGGTGCGCCGAGCGATCCGGCGACTTGAGCCACACGTACAGGGGCAGAGAAACGTGTCTGTCCTGTCTGTCCATCTTCCCCCTTCACATATTCTAGCAGGAAAAGCATTAAGCTTGTGTTAATGGCATAATTTGCTTTTATGGTGGAGGTTGAGTTTAGGAAAAGGTTAACTCTGGGACTTTGCGGCAATGTGCAATAAAGAGTGCGAACAGTCTGGAAGAGGGGCTTGATTTAGTGGAAGGCTATATATAGTCTTATCTATATGATAAGAGTCATCATTATTGGTTATTGTTTCTGTTGCAATAACTCTTAGAAGGTTCCTTGGGAAAATGGGTCTTTCAGGTCTTTCACAAATTTATTTTGACACTTGGGCTGAAATCTTGGCTCCGTAAGGCTTACATGGAATTTTGCCGTGAGCTTTAATGAAGTTAGCGTTTTAGTTCCTGGCCTTTTTCAGCTTTGTGCCATGTTCCTTCAGCCAGAGCTTTATGCCCTGCTGGGTCCCCGTGGCTTTGATGGGCGAAAGGATCAGCCCTGTGTACAGGGGACTGTGTGTGAAGGGAGGTTACCCAGCAAGGGGGAGGGCAATGGGTGCCACATCTGTAGCGCTGACACCTTTTTTATTTTTATTACACTGGTATGATAGATAAAGTAAGTGTCTGTTGTCTCTCCTGTCCTTACCAGCCCTTGCAGCGTACCTGATGTCCTACGGGCAGGGTGGCAAAACGTTCTCATGGGATGCGATACACGTAGGCTTCTCTCCCCTAAATTAAAACAAGCTGCATTTTCATCTGATGCAAATTAAGTCACTCATGGTGCAGAGAGAAAGTTCTTTAAAGCAAGTTACTTCAAGTTCACAGGATGTCTGTCATTGGGCATCCTCAGGAAAAAATGCGGACCTCAGGAAAAAATGCGGACCTCAGCAGTTCCCTAAATCTCGACATAAAGACACTACAGACTGTGGGGTGAAGGTTTCCATCCCCCGGTTCAGTTGGCTGTGGAGCATTTACTGAAGGGATGACCAAGGAGCTTATGTCATTAGGGCTTTCTTTGGCATTCAAAGGCAGAGGGTTCCTTTTGCAATTTCTACGACTGCAGGGGGCCTGCTGATACGTAAATCAATGCAAAGTGGATTTTTACACTAAGAAGCATTACTAGATGGCATTTGCGAGGAGTTTTCAATTGCAAGCTCCCTGCTTTCCATACTTTTCAAGTTGGTTTTCTGAATGCAGGAAGATTAAGCCTATCTGACTGCTGCTGAAATCAGGGGAGTTTTAAATGGTCTAAAATTTTTTTATGTGTTTTTTTTTTTTAAGAAAAAAAAAACCCAAAACCTGGCTATGGCAGCTCTATACCACTGTATTAATTTAGAAACCCAAATAATGCCGTATCATCGGCTAAAGGAACAGCTGGATTTCCTTGTGTAAATTGTGGGTCTTCTCTTTCTAATATTTCTGGGCGTATGGCTGGCAGCGGGCGAGGTGATGTTCTCTGCTGGGGGATGCTTGAGTGCTGCTGAGCGCTTGCCACAAGAGGTCACTGCAAGAGTTGTTGCGTTCCCAGGTTAATGTTTAAATCCAAGAGAGAAGAGAAAAATGAAATTATTGGGTTTGGTGGTTTGGTTTTGGGGTTTTGGTGTTTGTTTCGTTTGGGTTTTTTTTGGTTTTTTTTTTTTTTTTTTTTTGGGGTAAACATCCAGGTTTTTTATTGCTGTTGGAAGCAATAAAGAATAATGCTAAAGAATAATGTCAGGAAGTGAAGTGAGCTGTGGAAATATATTTCATTAGCTGGGTTAACAGGGTACTGTTCGGTGGTTAACTGGGATTTCAAGTTATTCTTCTGGAAAACTAAGGGAACAGTATTTTCTGGTTTGATAAAATTAAGTAATAAAATAAGATTTTGGAGTTAGCACTCTAATGACCTGTTTTTCAGAGAAGGCGGCTGGTACTTGTTTAACGGGCCCAGTCAGTGACCGGCTGGTTTAAATGCCGAGCCCTGTGCAGTCCAGATAGCCAGGGCCCGATCCTGTGCCCGTGGGCTTGTGGCTCGCCCCTGCGGAGGCTGGCCTGGAGCAGCACCTCGGTGCTGGGCTGGGGGTCAGCCCCTCCATAGTTTTGCTTCAGCCACTTGCAGAAAGAGGGGGGCACGGGAGAGGCAGCCCATTCTTTGCCAAAACAGGCGTGTTTTTGAGATATAGCCAGGCTCTGTGGAACTGCAGCCAGGACTGGCTTCGGGCTGAGCGTTTGCAAGAGGAGCCCTCGTGTCTGAACAACTGCTGCCACCACAATTTTCTCATCTGGGAACACTGAAGCAAGCGCTCTCATTTGTATAAAGCTAGAAATCTGTTTTTTGGTTGCTCCCCAAGGGTGCCTGTGAGCCTTTAGTGAGAGCTACAGTGTGCTCCAGTTTAAATTTAGTCTCGCTACATCTATGTTGTGTTCTGCATAATTTTAATAGAGAGCAGATTCAGTGGTGGCATTTAGAAGGTAACTGGGATAGGTGAGGATTGGTTTAACTCTAGGATAAATGAATGCGTGTGGGAGAACCTGTGATCAGAATTGAATGAAATGTCATTTTGCGAGCAACTCGGGGATGCTTATTGACTCCAAACTTGTTCTGGAGTTGATGAAGTTGTGCCACAGTAAAGGCAGGGGACTGTGCTGTTGGTGGGCTTTCACGTTCGGATTGAATAAAGTTAATTTTTTTAAGTTTTCAGGAGGTAAATTCCAGGTAGACTCTAATCTTTCTTCCTGAGCTCTCCTGCTAAACTGCTGAAAGCTGCTGTGTTCCCAGCTAAGTGACTCGCACGTGGATTTAATATTTCAGCCAATGCTGGATTATTTATCTGTTGTTTTATTTGAGGAGCGCTTATTTGGGGCAGGAAACAGATCATTTTAGCATAGGTGGTATGGTGGCACCTTGCTCCGGGTTTAGCCCTCTTGGCAGCTTCATAACAGGAGTATTAACTAAAACCAACAGCGCTACAGAAAGGTGACGTAAAGAGTTGGTCCTCTGAGACTTTGGGTTCTTTGTTTTTTTTTTCAGGCAAGCAACGCTTAATGTGCTGGATAAATTGGATGACACTGATGTTTTGCATGCTTTTTAAAGACACCGGGGAAATAAGAGCTTTGTTAGAAAACAGTGATGTGGTTTTGTCGCGAGGGGTACAAAGCGCTGGTGGAGGTGGCTGCTTCAAGCGCAGCGGTTTGTCCACAGCCCAGGGCTGGAGGGACCTTGGTGCCCATCGAGGCGGATTTTGGAGGGCAGCGCCCTCCGAAAGGGTTTAGGATTTTCTGTCGTATTCTGTGGGGAGGCAGTACGTCTCGAGCATGTGGCTGGAGTCCCTGTAAACGCCACCAGTAGAAATACGTATTGTCAGGGCCAAGACTTGCTCAGGAGAGCTAAAAGAAAATAAAAAATGAGAACATTTTTAGGACCCCCCCCCCCCCCAACACACACGCAAAGAGGAGCCCCACAAATTTTCCAAGAAGATCTAAACAAGACTGCAGCAATATGCTGCCCCTTCGTAGTTGGGAGGAGAGTCAGCTGACAGCACTTTAAGTGGTTTGGGGCTTTTATGGATGGCATTAGCAAAAAAGGCAAATTCCAGACATTTCACAGAGCCTGTCAGGTCTGGGCTGCGCTTGCTCTGCAGTGGAAGGGCGGTAATTCTGAAGGACAGCTCTATGTAAAGTTGCTTGAGTTAGGAGTTTATTCCTAGAGGGAAACACTGCTTCTTTTTATTATTATAATAATTATTACTACCTGTGTTCTGCTACTGCTTCATGGTTTAAAAAACATCTTTTCAACGGGAACTTTTCTGAAAAGATTGGTTGCCTGTTTTCTTGGGATGAGGTGGAATTCCCAAATGGTGATTTGAACAATCTTGGTTACAAGTGGTGCCCGAGCATTCTTGAGAAAAGATGATTAGAGACAACGTTTCTCACTTGGCTAAGCATATCCCCTGGACCGATTTAGCTGCTCTTGTTCTCCTGCGATTACGTAACGTGAATTTTACACTGCTTTGGGCATTTCGCTGGTTAAAAAAAAAAAAATTGCTTGCACACTGTGGTCCTTTTTTTTTTTTTTTTAAAGAAAAACAAAACAAGGCTCAGCGTTGTGCTGAGTAGTAGCTACTGCAAGATAGAGTAAGATTAAAGGCTCGCTGCTCTCCAGCATAGGCTGCCTTTCTACAAAAGAGCCTTTTTACAAAATAGAAGCGCAGCGGCAGCAAATACAGTGCCTTTATCAATTGTTTTCTTCAGCTGTGTTTTCCAACCTGAAATTTTCCTAACTGTACGCCTCTAATACCCCAATTCCTTGTTGTCAGTATTAAATCTTATAAATGCGATAGTTTTGTTGGCTAATAAAAAGCTTGTTGACTTCCTAAGAGGAATCTAGGAACTCAGAGACCGCTGAGGCTGCTGGCTGAGCCCTGCTCCCCCGCTCTCTTACGGGCGCACTGGTGTTTAGGTGTGCCTGGTTGAACAACTTACACAACCTACAGATTTGTGATTTGGGCTCTCAACAATATATCAGAAAGGGGGATGAGTGGAGAATATGAGTGGTGGAGGAAATGACATCAAGACAAGCTTAGAAGTAATAAAAACTGGCTTTTATGTCTAAGGAAATGGGAAGTGGAAATGCAATTTTCAGTGCATTGAAGAAATCCAAGCAAAGCTGAGTGCATTACCAGGCATTTCAGGCTAATCATCATGCAAGTTTTGAAGTTAGCTGCATGTTAATGTTTTCAGAGTATGAGATACCCCCACGTGGTAATCTGGATGACAGCTGCATAGGGTTTCATGTTCTGGATCAGACCATTGGTCTGCCAGATTTACTGTCCTGCTTTCAGCAATGGCCAATGTCTAGCAGACCAGGGGAGAAGTTCCCAGCCCCTGCGGTAAAATACTTGTGAGATTGGGTGCTGCTGTACATGGAGAGAGGAGACTTTCCTTTCTGCACCACAGCACAGATATTGCACAAGTTTTAGGGACCCGTGTTGTACTGCAGAATACGAGCTGTATTTACGCACTGCCATCCGTAACTTTGGCTGTCCTTGGCAATCCCTCTTGTGATACTGTTCTTTCAGTGAAGTCGCGGTATACTTGAAAACTGAGTAAATTCAGGTGTTGTGGTATAGGCATAGTGGCTGAATTTGTTGTTGCCCAACTATTAGTAGCTAAACTCTGTTAAGAAATACTTATCCTTGAGAAAGCCTCCAATATAATACTTTCTTTAAAAAAAAGTAGCTTGCAGAATGTAGCTCTTGTGTATTGAATCCAATGGGAAGACAGCTGTGGAGATCCCAGTGCTGGCGTCCTCGCTATGCTCATCACCCTGCAATTTGCAGACCTTCTGTTGGCTCCTTTTCTTTTTTGTCTGAAGAAGGTGTAAAACACCAGTATTACCTGTTGAAGACTAGAGTGGGCAAGGAGAGCTTGCCTCTCCTGTGAAGGGAGTCTGAGCCTGGGTCTGTCTTGCAGAAGTCATCTGCCCTGGGGGGCAGTCCTTGGTGTGTGGCTTTGCAGGGCTCAGGCCCATGCTTTAGAAAAGACTGATTGTGTAAAAGTCCTTTGGCTCACTCCAAAAAACATCTTTGGTATGAACTAACCAATGTGGAGTGTGGGCCATCAGGGGAAGGGGAGGACCAGGAGTGAAGCTGGGATTTGCTGATGGAGGTGCACCCAGTGCTTGCCTGCAGCAGTGCTGGTGGGACACGTCCCTGGGCTGCCATCAGGTGAATAGCTGTGGTCTGGGTGCCATTCCTCCCAGTTGGGTGCAATGAGTATGGATGTATCTCAAGAAGGAGTGAGTCAGTTGGCAGCCTGGAGGCAGCTCTGTAGCACACTTGTCTTTACACCTGATCTGCTTGAATGAAGCCTTGGCTTGTGCCAAGAGGCTACTACTGAGCTTCACCACAGAGTCACCACGGCAGGGCACAGGGGGACATCAAGGTGCCCTTGCTGAGGGTCTTTGCTTTGAAGCTGCTGGCAAAGCAGGCCAGGAGGAATGGGCACCCAGTTGTGTTTGGAAGGGAGCAGACTCGTCTGTGGTGTTAGGTTGCCCCATGGCCACTGGAGGTAGAAAGGGAATGAGGTTTTTCCAACCCTCTTAACAGCAGGTTCAAGCAGGCAGCTGGAAATCAAACAGAGTGGAATTTGCCATAGTTAGAGTAATGGAAATCTTAACCTAAGACACAACTGTGATTGACCTTTCTTATCAAGGAGGCCGTGTAATGGAGTTGTAGAAACATGGAAGTTGGGCATGCAGACGGATTTAGTCCAGGACTGCCTACCGGCTGTTGGTACCCAACCTCATGGGAGGTAACTGCAGCAATGGACTTTCACCAGTGGTTAGTGGTGATGATGTGATATAAAGCAGTCTCTTCTCAATGACACAAAACTCCTAGAAACCCGAAGGTTGTATTCTCTACTAAGGAGTCTCTGTTGTTGACCAAGGTTAGGTTCCAAACCAGAGATGTGTTAGAGGATATACAGAGTCACAGCAGAGGACTCAAAGCAAAAACTCCTCAGTGTCCCTTTGCACTCTGCAATTTTAAGAAATTATGGCCAAAAAAAAAAAAGAGGTTCTCTCAAAGTGTCCTGTCAGCCAGTATGCAGTTGATGTTTACAGCTGGGTATGGACTGGGTAATGTAAAGTAAAATCTGCCTGGAGTTTTGATCTGGAGAAACTGCAGAAATAGGGAAGAATTAATAGGTGTCTTGGTTGGAGAAAATAACATGACTCCTGATAAAATGTAGGGTAGGCATGGAGTCGTGTGGATGGTGAGGCTTGGGTCCACAATAAAACCCAAGGGTCAGGTGCTGACCTGTTCTTCCTTAAATTTTATCAAGCTGCTCACTGAGCAGCGGCATTAATGAAATATGGATTCCTATGGCTTTGTGCCCGCAGGTAGATTCATTGGTCTCTAACAAGATGCAAACATTGATTCAAGATTTTTCTTCAGCTGGAAGTTCATGTGCTGAGCATGGATGAGTAAGCCTTATTTGCTTAGGAGACAAGGGTAAAAAAGTAGTCAGTTAAGTAAAGGAAAATTCATGGGGACAAAAGAAAACATATTCTAATATCTGGTCAAGTTTCTAGTACATACCCTACATATCTGATATAACTTTACGAATACTAGTCTCTGCCAAGAAACTTCTAGTGTCTATTTTTTTCTAATTTTATGTGTTTGGGTTTTTTTTCTAATTTTATGGGGTTTTTTGTTTGTTTGTTTTTTTTTTTTTCTTTTTAACTGTCAATAGTTTGGCTTTATGCTTTGTTCTCTCCCAAGTTTCTGGTGAATTTGATCAGTTTAGTGAATGCCTTATCAAATTTTTTGAGACCCTCCAGTGTAAAGAAGTATAAAATCCATAGAAGGCAACCATGAAATGCTGTATGTTGGCTGCTGGCTGCAACACGTATCTCCTGCTGTGTATTCTGTGTCCTGAAACAGTTATGTGGTGGGAATACACAATCAAGATTATGTCTGTCAGATGGGGAGGCTTTGAAGCAGGGTTATCTGCTTTTGGACTGTGGTCCTCTGGGGAGCACCCAGATGTGCACAGCATCCCGGAGCGAGTTTGGTGTTCCAGTCTCTCATCGCCCAGGTTCTGCCCCTTGTAGCTAGATGCACGAGCAAAACTTTGGTGAAAAAAGCAAACTCTTTCCAAATATAACCGGAGGACTTTGTTATATTGGTTGTTCCCCTGTGGTGTGGAAATTAAGAATTGTTTATGCTTCCATCCCCTCCAGCTGCTGGGGTGTGGGGTGGCTGCCACACGGGGAGCCTGGAGGGTTTAGGGGGTTGGTGGTGTCTCCCCTTTTCCAAATTGGAGAAGATGCAAGGTGTTGAGGGGATGTCAATACACAGGGATGAGCTCCAGGGAACCGTTTGGTTTCCAGGGGGTTAGGCTGTCCCCTGTGTCAGTGAGGGAAGCTGGGCTCTGTCCCCGGCGCAGAAAGGGCTGCGGAAAGCCAGGGAGGTTTTTTGTAATGTTCAGGCTTTACTCCCTGTCTCCTGCTGCTTGTAGCGAGGACACTTCCTTTCGGGTAGGAAAGTACATTTTTAAAGTTGGCATTTAGGCTTAAGAATATTTGTGATGGATTCAAATAAATTCTTTGAGCTTAAAAATGTTAGATTTCAGAAAATCTAAACTTCTGTTTCTCACATTGGTTGGCTTTTAAATATTTTTTAATCTGCTTTTCTATAGAAAATCCAATAATCTCCAGATTATTTTTTATCCAAATTCATGCTTATAAAGAAAAAAGAAATACGTTTTTTTCAGTACACTTCCCTTGTTCAACAGAATAATGCTTCCATAATGTGCTATCCGGTTGCAGTTATAAATACTTTGAGAAGGGCCTGTGTAGCTCATGCGAACCCCGTGTCACTTTTATGTGAAAATGAATGTGTGCACCTGAGTATATGACTGTAAGTAATTGACATAGTCATTCTTTGGATATTATGAGGAAAATTTGTAAAAATCTCCTTAATTTTTTTTTCTACGAGAACTGCTGAAAGGAATATTCCCTATAATTTCTATGCAGCAGTGAATGTTAATAGTTATGTTTTAATAGCTTTTTAGCAATAATGAATGGGACCAGTTAGTTCCATTGCTGCAGTCAAAATGAAATTGAAAACTAACAGTAAAAATAAAGGAAACTCTGAAGATCATCACAGACTACAATTTGAGAACCTCTACTAAATGAGAATGTTATTTCTGAAACAAAATTAGGAGTGTTTATGGTGTTGGTGAACATGAAATCCCACAGCATTGTCTTTAAGCAAAATGGGTATTTGCTTCTTCGGAAACACCTTGCTAAAAGCAGGGATTGAAGAATCTTTCCAAACTAGCAAATAAAACTATTTTTGGACCAACTCATAATGTGCTGGTGCCAGTCCACATGTATGAACTGTAGGCATGGACTGAAAGAACAGATGACGAAGCGATATTTAAACCTGAGTTCAGCCTCCTAGAAATACTCCCTGCCTATAGTTTGTATTTACAGCAGTGGATGCATGTTACTAGGATGAGCCGAACCCACCTGTTTGCATTTTTAGTAGCCTGCCACCAAAATTCAATACTCATCAGTTCCCCGATCATGTTGGATTTCCATGCGGGTCACTTCATACCCGCAGTCCCAGGCGTGGTGCGGCTCATGGTACCTCAAGATGTGGTGGGCACATCCCGCCCCTCCCCAGCCGCCCCTGGTGCTCTCTGTCCCTCATCCCAAGGGATGCTGGCTGCCTCCTGCAAAACAGACTGGGATCTGCCGGGAGGAAAAACGTACTCGTCTTAAGCAAGGGAGTCCTCATCGACATTGGGCACACTCACAGTTCAGCATTTAAAACTCAGTTTGCAAGTTAATCTAAGGTTGATTTCAAGATACATATAAAATGGAAATCCAACGTGATACCTTGCCCAGATGTTGGGGAATAAATGAATCCTTTCTAAATTGTTAAAGCATCGGTGCTTATATCAGTATTCTGGGGTGCAGGAAGCTACTGTTGTTATCCTGTTTCATCACAATTTCTTTTCTGATGCCCATTTTGATTTCAGTTCCCTCTGAAATTTCACGTTAGAAGTTACCATGGTGAATAACTCTGCATCTACTGTGTAACACACGGAGGATTTAAATGTACTTTGCCACTGACAACAGCCCTTTCTCTTGTTTTCTCTTTCTCTTTTCAGAATCCAGTTTTCTGTTGGGAAATGCCCAGATTGTGGACTGGCCCGTAGTTTATAGTAATGACGGTTTTTGTAAACTCTCTGGATATCATCGAGCTGACGTCATGCAGAAAAGTAGCACTTGCAGGTACGCCGACTGTCTGTTCATTGCCACTCGATGCACTTTTAAAGTTATAATCTGCTGGGAAGAACAATGAGGTTTTGGAAAAAGGATTGATGTAAGAAAAGCATTGTTTTGCAGAAATTAAAGTATTGAAAGAGGCTTTAAATGAGTGAAACCAGCAACTTACCCAGGACGTGGTAAAGCACTTTGAAATTTATCCTGGCTAATATCAGTACAAATGTGCTTTAGCTAATGATCCAAGAAAGAAAGTGGGTTTTCAGGTGATATATTTCAAAGGCTTTTTTAACTAGTTTTTGGTTAATTCTCCTGTTGTCATGCTAGGAGGCGATGGGCTATTCTGTAGCCCATGCTTGTCCCTGTTATTACACACACACACAGAGCACAGCAATGTGCAAACTGCATCTTCATTCCCAAGAGAGTGATTAAGCTGATGATATATTTACTCTAAGAATTGCAGCTTTATGGCTTTTTCCTTTCATTGGTGGTCTTTCAGGAGCGGGCAGCTGTGATTTATGGTTAGACATGCATCTGCACCTTGTCTGCTGCATTTTTTAAGCTCTGGGATTTATGGGAAAGACTAAATCCCTAATGTGTGTGCATCTGAGCGTGAGCAAAGTAAAGGAGGGACGGGGCATTAGGAAACGGCTGGGCTACAAGTTTGTGTAGGTTTTCGCTTTATGCATTCAGGGAGCAACCAACTCCAGGGCACTGGGAGGAGGGGGCTGCGTATCCCCAGTGATGATTTTGGGAGATGGGTGCTGCCAGACGCTGATTATCGGCTGATGCTTCAGCTGGCAGGAGCAGGGCAGGCAGCGAGCGTGTCCTCGGATGCCGGTCATCGCTTACTCCAAAAAAGCAACATGTGCTGATGTCTGGTTGCTACTCTCATCTGCTGGGAAGGGGAGGAACCTTTGGGGTCCAGGGTTGCTCTGTGCAGCCAGGTGTCCTCCAACGGGCAATGGAGAAGAGATGGGCACGTGCTGCTGAAATGAAATATTCATTCACACAGTAGCAACAGAGTCGATATACTCAGTGGGGCTGAAAGAAACAGCCTCATCGCAGCCATCCCAGATATAAATACATGCTTCCCCCTTTGCTCTCTGCTATCCTGGATATTGAACTGCGTAAGTTTGCTGTGAGCCAGCACTTTTATGGTCTGTGCATGCTAAGATAACTACAAATGTAGAATGGGATTGTAGGCAAATGTTGAGGAAGTGAAGGTTTAGCGATACCTCTCTGACAATGATTCCCCTGTGCCTCAAATAACGGGGGCGGGGGGGGGCGGGCAGGGTGAAAGTTTTTTTTCCATCTGAGTGCTTTTTGTGAATGTGGTGGGCTCTAGTTACCATTTGTAGGGATCCTGTTCTGACCACGTTCAAGTAGATCATACAGGTGAATCACACAGATGCAAATTCAAGGAGGAATTATTGTGGAAAATGGAATTGGTAGCAAAGATTTTTTTTTTTTCTTTAGTCTTCATTCTGTACATCCAACTCTGGATTTTAGAGAGCCCTCTCTGCTCTCAAATTATGGCTAGCACTTCTTTTGTGTCTGGGTCTTAGCTGGTGGAGTTTTATATGCAGTGTGATGTTTCCTGCTGCTTAGGAGACATCCCAGTCCTTGCAGATTAAAGGAGGCTGGAGAGGTTTTCAGCATGGTCTGATGTGCACCATGCAGCCTTCCAGAGCAATGTCTTTGGAGCTGCTCTCTAACAAAGAGCTGTGCAGCTGCATGGAATGGAAAATAGTCCTGAAGGCCAATGGTGCCTGTTTAGGCTTACTCAGTAGAATGTCACTGGAGGTTTTTCAATATCTGGGGCTGTTACTTAAATTACTTTCTGAGTCAGGCTCTCAGTCCAGATTTGCTATGTAATGCCCAGATTATGTTACATTATAGATAAAAATTGCTTTATATATAATGTTTGCTTTACTGTTCTAAGGCGAGTGCTATGGTGCCTCACCTTTATTGCAGGTTTTGGAAGGGTCTGTTCTTACAGCTTTCTAGTGCCAAAAATCCAGCCAAAATAAAATAGACAGATACAAACAATGTAAATCTAGCCCCTGATTCGAGTTATTCTTGTTACAGATCATGAGTATGATAAACAACAATTTATAAATCTTGCAATGTTTGGTCGGTTTGCCCCTGCCTGTAAGATATAGTGCCTTCAAATCAGCTTTCACCCATGCTTTTCTCCTGGGTAGTCCAGTGAGTAGTCACTATATCCTCTTTTCGTCTGTCCCACCCCATACCAACACTGGGGCTGCTTATACGCCATCATTACATTCAGTCTCAGGTGACCTTGGCTGATACCCATCACAGGGAGGGCTGGATAGACTGAGGGCACGGGGGTTGCGAGTGGGTTTTTTTGTTCCAGCTCAGGCAATGAGTTAGTCCTGTGACAAGCTGGTAATCCCTTTGATATTGCATTTCTCTCATCTTTATAATCAGCAACAACGTGCCCTTTGGCAGGAAAATGATTTAGAAATAGCTCAGTACAAGTGCCAGTCTCCCTAGTTTCACAGGCACTATATAAAAGGTGCTGTGTACACAGGGCTCAGGCTATGTGAATATTGCGTGATGGGAATCGATGTGAGTTCCTTCTGGGTGCACATGGCACCCTATGTCGCATGTGTAGCTGGAGCTGATGTATAGAGTAATTGGTGGAAGCGAGTGCTAAAATCCACAGGATTTCCAGGTAGAAGAACTTGTGTGCTAGTGAAGCATTGCTGTGCCAAATGAAAATGAGCTGACAGTCCAGGAGGAACTGGGCACCTGCAATTGCAACACATCTAACCTTCAACTAACCATGCAAAAAACCCTGCCTGGAGGTGCATGGATAGATCAACCAGCAGCAGGAAAAACCGCTTCTTTCATGCCCAGTTGCCCACAGTCATGACAATGTATGTCTTTATGAATGCGTTGGAAGAATAAGCAGTTATAAACATTAAAATCTGGTTTAATGTTACAAGTAATGTCAGTATTTTCTAATATCGTTGCCTGTCAGTTAAGCTCTGTATTCTCGTCAAGCCTTTGGAAGAGCAGGCACCCTTGGAGCAGCTGGTTAGTCGACCTACGCTGGCATTTCATGTTTGGCATTTGCCCTAGGCTTCGCTTTGCTTACCCTTCCTTGCACCTGAGACCCTTGCGCCAGGCCAGGAGTAGCTGGTTGCTGGTTTTGTTTTCAGAGAGGAAACCTGCTCATAGGCCCTGTTTGGGTGGTGCCTTCCAGCCGTACGGGGGGATGGAATCGGATCTCCTGGTTGAAGCGGTTGTTTACAGGTAGCGTTTCCACCAAAACACTTGCGGTGCTCCAGTCAGTATCTCTGCTCTCCCTCATTTTGATTTAGTGCCATTAAAAGAGGGATTAAAAAAAGTCTGCGAGTGAAGTCCTGGCTCCGGTGAAGCTAATGGCAAAATTCCCACCGTGTTCAAAGAAATGGGACTTTGCATGGTGGGTACAGTGGGCTGGCCTTGAAAAAAGTTAGGAGTGATACTGGGATGTCATCTCCGTGACCTGATTTTTGTGTATGTGAGAAGGCCTCCTTGCACTGCCAAAAATGTGCAAAGAAACCTTGCTGAGCATGCTGGTTGGGACCCAGGGGGCTGTACCGGTTCTCCTTGGAAATGGTGCCTGCTTTTTAACTTGCAAAGTTTTGAAGCTATCGATGTGTATCTGTATTTGCTGTTCCTCCTGGGTAGACGCTTGTCCATTGTAGCTGATGCCTTTTCATCCAATGCTTTTGGATGAGAGCTGTAAATTGGATGCGGGATCGTACACCTTCAGTGCTTCACCTGGCCTCTGTCCTGCGTAATTCCTCACAAAAAGCAGTTTAACACCGCCCTGGCACGCAGTGCAGACCTGGAGCTCTTCCTGATGCCCCTGCTCCGGATCCTGACAGAGGAGCACGATACAAAGCTGGGGCTTTTCTGTGCCAAGGGATGCTTTCAAAGGGAGGCGGGAGCCCAGGCGTCTTAAATGACAAACGGTCTGTTTCAGAGATGGGGAAATTATCTAAGATTGTGCCTTTCTCTGAGGATTTCAGTAAGTCTTGTTTCTCTTTGATAAGTCTATTTTCTAGGTAGTAAGATTCCCAGTAGCGGGGTGGTTTTGATATTTATGTCTTGTACAGTTTGCACTGAAGGCACTCGACAAGCACTAAATAACAAAAAACATGAGGCAGAAAAAGACAGAGTGATTGACTGGAGAAGTAGGAGTCCCTCCATGTGTACAAAATAGGACAGACTAAATTAAATTAAACCTGTGGTAAGCAAAGATCTTATATAACTTGCACAGTGAGTGGCTTTGAGGTTTCTTTGGTGCTGCTAAAAATCGCCTTCTGAAAAATGTTTTTAGTTTTCCACAAGCCTTTAAAATGTCTCTTTATATGCAAAGATAATGTAAGATTTGAGTATTACAGGTTTACGGCAATAATAAGCTGCTCTTAATTTAAAACATAAACTTGATTGATTGTATTCAGCAGCGCTAACTGGTATCGTCCACCACGCAGAATGCCAAGTACGATTTGTCATTTCAACGCTAATTAATGATGACTTTCTCTATTATAAGCCATGTAAAGTCAAGCACTTTAACAAATTCTTCTTATTTTTTCCCTCAGGGCTAAGAGAAACATTGTTTTAAATCTCAAGAAAACAAAAAAAAAAAAAAAAAAAAGAGAATTCAATTGCACAACCGGCTGTGTGAAAACCACCAGCTCTTATTTCGTCTTGCAGACAGGAGAGCAATCTGCTTTACCTCATGGGTGCATTAAAAAAGGCATGATTAAAAGAAAAAATCAAATTCTTTTTGTTGTCATCTCATCTATAAATGTATAAAAGGTTATCAGCTGAACTGGGGAAAGGAAGGCAGGTAACTTGGAAATGGGCAGTAGGCTGTGTTTTGCATTTCCTAAGGGCGGCCATGTGTGTTTATGATAAGCATTTCCTTAATGAAGCGTTGTGCCCCGGTAAAACCATTTCCTGACGTCAGTGGCCGTCGTGGCACCGCCATTACATTGCTGTCCCAAAGGTAACCGATGTGACGTGTCCTTTGTCAATGGCTCTCCCCGTGTTACCGGTGAAGAAGCACCTGTAGTGACATAGAGATGTTGTAGTTACTCTGGTGCCCCGTGTCTGCCTCCATCCCTGCTGTGGGCAGCACCTTATTCTGGGAGCAGCCCCAGTCCCTCCCTTGGCAGGCTGTGTAAAGAAAAGATTCGTGGTCTGGCCTTCATTGAGTATTTTAATGCTTGCCGAGTCACTAACCACTATGCTGTTTTATTGTTTCTTTCAGAAAGTAGACATAAAATAAATGTTTGCTGAACCTTTGGAGGTCTGTTGATCAATAAAAGAGAAGCTGCATTGAAACCACAGAGGCACTGATAGCTTTTCTCTTTCATATTCTCAGGGTTGTCTGTTGTAGCTGAAGCTCAAATTGTTTGTGAATAAAGAAAATGGAAAAAAAAAAAAAAGTCTGATCAATTAAAAGTATATTTATCCTAGTCTCTGAAAGCTTTTATCCCATGTTCCATTTTCCTTCAGTTCTGTAATTAGGAATTTGCACAGAGTGGTCTTCACTTATTTTTTTAATCCAGGGAAGGATGACAATAAGAGCCTGGCTGTTTCCTTACAAAAGCTTTCAGAAGTAAGGTCAGGGGGTTGGGTTTGCTTACACCAGCTGAAAGTCTGACCTGGAAAAGAATGCAAAGATGAGATGGTCAAGTGGGAAGAACTAGCGGAGTTAAAATTAGATTTTTATATTCTCAGTCTGGAGAGGGATGAATCTCCAAAAGCATTTTAACATTTTCTGTATTTTCACGGAAATATTAAAGAAATGCAGTACACAGTAAGGAAAATGAAGGTGAATTTGATTATGTTTGGTAGTAGCCCAGACGTAGCTATGCTGATACAACTCATACACTTGCTTTCTGTGCTGAATTTTCAGGGGAATGACAGCCATCACTGCTTACGGGTTAAATCCTCCCTCCTTTTGCAATCGGTATTTAGTAAAAAGATTCCAATTATCTCACTGTTGCAGATGCATCTTGACAAGATTAGATTTGTAGCCATCGATTCAGCCAACAGCCTTCACCTGTGGTACTTACCATTCCCCCTCCAGAAGCCTTTTCAAGAGGGTTGAACAAAATTTGGGAGGTTTTAGAGGTTTTGTTTAGTTTGCTCTGTTTTGACAGCGATATTCTCATGGCCTGCAGCTGTGACAATAATGGTTTTATAGGCTATCAGCTCTTTTTCTAACCATATATCCTGGAAGATATGCTCAGAAAAGCACTTAATGAAACATTACGGTAGATTTATTTGCTGTTGTTTACAGTAAAAAGGTGGTCATGGTTACTCACTATTGTAGGATGCCTTGTGAGACTCTAAATATTTAATTTAAATAATTAAACTTTGGTAAATTACAGTTAATAGCATCTCCAATGCTTATGCTGTTTAAGGTGACTGTAACAAAGTCATTGCTTGTCTAGAAAAAAAGAGAAACATTTTTTCTTTTTCAGTTTTATGTATGGTGAACTGACAGACAAGAAGACCATTGAAAAAGTCAGACAGACTTTCGACAACTATGAGTCAAACTGCTTTGAAATTCTCCTCTACAAGAAAAACAGTATGTATATATTTGTGTATGGTGTTGGGAGTGATAACGGATATTTAAAGTATATAATAGACTAAAATAAATTTGCATTTTGACATATGGGTAAATTTGGGGCAAGATTTGGAGAAGAAACGGGTATTTTGGTTGCCACAGCTCAAGAAAAGAGCTCCTTTTTTTCAGGACAAGTGTTCAGATTGCCAAGAATAGTTGTTCCCTGCTGTCTCTAGTCTGACTCCTTCTTTCCAAAACATATTTAGTTTTGAGGATTGTTTCCCTGGAGGGAAACTGACTGGGTTAAGTGAAAAGAAATCCCGAATGAGGTTCCCCCACATCCCTCAGGAAACACCCCCAAGTCTCCACAAGTGAGAACCCAGGCCCTGGTTGCTGTGAATGGATGCTCCCAGCAGTGCCTCTGCGGTGTGTGAACCAACACCCATCAGCTCTAGTCAGAGTACTAAATTTGGTGCGTAACCCAGGGATTAATTAGAAAACCAGGGAGTTTTGTAACTTAACGAGGTGCAGGACCTAAGTCTCTTCCTTCTTAGGGACATGGTTTAGTGGTGGGATGGCAGGGTGAGGTTAAAGGTTGGACTCGATGATCTTAAAGGTCTTTTCCAACCAAAGTGATTCTATGATTCCTCTTGGTGGCATTGAGTTTACAGGAGGTTGCCAGGGCCACGGAAGGTTTTCTTCAGTTTGTCTTAACCACGAGTTACTCCAGTCAACATTTTCTGTCCTGCCACGTACGTGGGTAGTACTTCTGGCTTATCAACATTATAGCACGTACTAAGCAAAACCTGCACTGTTGTGTGGGCTTGTGCAGTGTGGACATGCTCCTGGGCTGGTGGCTGCA
>NW_009259590.1:226934-246741 GCF_000687185.1 Egretta garzetta
TGCTCCAGAACAGCTGATTCCTCTACGCTGAGCAGACCAAGTCTAGTTGACTGGGTTGCTGGCCATGCCAAACACAAGCCAAGAGCAATCCTGATGGAGATGTTTTCTCTGGTTTGGCTTTCCTTGCCCAGTAGAGGGTGCAGGTCCTGTGGGGTCGGAGAGTTTTCCCCCTGGTTCAGCTGCCTGAAGCCCAGTAGCTGAGGCTGCCTTCCCCCTGGGGGTGGACTTTGGTGTTAGCATGGAGCACCTTTCTGGGGTGAGGCTGGAGGCTTCCTCTGCATGTCGTGGCTGCGAGGAGGGGACGGTGGTGCCCCTGGAAAGAGCTCACTGTGCCTGACTGCCCCATTTCACTGCAAGCTCACATAAACCTCTCATGGCATTGAAGAGAGCATCCCAGACACCTTGTCTTCTTGAAACAAACTCACATGCTTTATGCTTTATTTCCACTTTCCCTTTTTAGACTAAATCTTCCTGTCTGTGCATTTAAGCAGTAGGAAATGTCTTCAGGTTTCTCCAGTTCTGCCTGCTTCAAAGCATTTTAGCCAACACTTTAATTAAAAAGAGAAGCAAGAGCGGCTCTGAAGTCCAGCTGTTTCTTCAGGTGTGCAGGAAAGCCCTCCAAATGACCTCTTTTCAGTTCCTCAGCATATGGATGTGTCTGTTCTCTAGATTTTCTGCTTCTCTGCCCAGTTACCTGCATGTCCCCTCACATTAGGGGACTTCCCCGGGACAGACTTGTGTTTGGTATCTTTGCAGGTGGTGGTGCCCAGCACTGCCATGTCCTGTGCCCATGTGATTTCCGAAGAGCATCCCAGAGACCCAGTGGTCTCCCCCTGGCTTCTCGTAATAACTGGGCTGGCAGCTCCTGCTCTAGCACGGGCCAGTCCTGATCTAAATTTCTTTCTATTTTATTTAAGTATAAAAAGAGGAGACTTTTCTGTAACAAGCCAGTTGCTTTTTGCTTTGGGTTGTGGATTGCCTGCTGGAGCTTGATGATGCTTCAGAGATTTATTGAGCTGCAGTTGCCTTAATAAAATCTTCACCTTTGCCCAGATCTCCAAGCCTGTACTTTCCATAAGTTACGCAGTATTACAGAAAGACTTTATGGAAAAGTCCTCGTATTTCTTTTCAGGCATGAGTCAGTTCCCATCCATAACGTCTGTTGCCAGCTTCATTCTGCATCACCTGAAGCCCAGAACTTCAACCTCTTGCTAACACTAATAGGCTCACCTTTTGGCTCCAGTTCAGCACCTGGTTTGCCCAGGGCTTGCTTCCATTTGTCATACTCTGAGCCTTGCAGAAGGAGCACCTCCCCTACGAGGAAAGGCTGAGAGAGTTGGGCTTGTTCAGCCTGAAGAAGAGAAGACTGAGAGGGGACCTTATCAACGCATACAAATATCTTAAGGGCGGAAGTCATGAGGATGGAAGCAGTCTGTTTGCAGTGGTGCCCAGCGACAGGACTAGGGGCAATGGGTGCAAACTGAAACATAAGAGGTTTCAGTTGAATATGAGGAAAAACTTCTTTACTTCGAGGGTGGCAGAGCACTGGAACAGGCTGCCCAGGGAGGTTGTGGAGTCTCCTTCTCTGGAGATATTCAAGGCCCGCCTGGATGAAGTCCTGTGTAGAATGTTCTAGGAGAGCCTGCTTTAGCAGGGGGGTTGGACTAGATGATCTCCCGAGGTCCCTTCCAACCCTTGCGATTCTGTGTGTGTGTCTGTGTGTGTGTGAAAAGTTCTTCAAGAAACTGCTTGCTTATCAGTCTTATCCTCAGGCTGAATATTGGAGCAGATAAAGAAATAAAGAATAGTATGTGTTGGTATGAATGAATATACTTCTGCATGTCCATATACATGAATATACTTCTGCAAAATGTAGGCAGTTACTCTGTGGAAGGGCTTGTGTTTTATCCCCTGCAGAGACCCTGCATATTGCCTCTCTCCTGCATGGAGCTTGCAGTGCTTCTCCGAGTACCCTCCCACCCACATTTTCAAGCTCTAGGTCCAGAGGTGCTGTGTATTTTTGATTATGTGGCACAACCTTTTCTTTCTCACCCATTCCTTTATGCTTTTGGCAGAGGGAGATTTTGAGATTTTTCGGATTGCTTTCCCATCCTTCTTTCCTTTGGCACAGAGGTGATCTTCAAGAGCTTTTGTTCTCAGGCAGCCTTCACACGACTGCTGACTTTGCATGCCCCCTTGGCATTTTAACCCAGCTAGCAGGTTTCAGGTTCAGACCTCAAAGTTTGCTACGAATTTCTTCTGCTTTACTGCATTCCCTCATCTATAGTCCTCAGCTCTACCTACCCAGCTCTTCGGCAACCATGTAGGCATGCATATATCTGTATATGTTGGTAATCAGAAAACCTCTTTGCCTGGTTTTGCTCAGATTGTTGCTTCTGCAGCAGAAGGCACCTTGCCTCGTCTTTGATTTTTATCAGTGCTGTTGTACAGGTTATTTTGCCCACTTACTTTCAGAGCTTTTCAAAGGGTGCTGATGAGTTGCCAGGTATAAGCGCAAGTACAGTATTATTCCAGAGAGATGCAGCACTCTCTTTTAGAAGTTATGAACAAGTCTTTTATCTTGGGTTAGCAATCGGGAATTGAGATAATCAAGTAATCAGCATAATGGCTCTGGAACTACCACAAAAAGCAGTCCCCCATCTCTCCCACTTCTCCAGTTTACTGCTAGTGAGTTACTGGTTTAATCCCACTTCATCAGTGCTGAATTTTATTATGAACCCTTGTGGATTTTAACCTTCCCCCCAGTAGTCCTAGTCCAAATGGGATCATTGCCCTCTGGGCATCTATCCTGCAGTTTCTGGCACAGCTCCCAGACACGGTGCATTAGAGATTTGAGGGGGGGGGGGAGGCAGTGGTGCCCATGGGATAACAGTGGGCAAGCGGCTTGTCTCAACGTGTCAGCTCTCAGGCTGGCATTCAGACAGCTCAGGAGAAGAGCCATTATGTCAACTGTCTGAAAGCCCACCAAATCCCAAAGGTAATGAGCTGGCTGTGAAGGCATTTATAGCGCAGTGTGTGTAGGTGCAGGTTGGGGACGGAAGGGACACAGCTGTGGGCATGGAGCTTTACTGAGTGGAAAGCATCTGTGACTTTCACATCCCTGCAGGTGAACAGGGTGTTTCTTAACAAATTGCTTAAAGCCTTTTCGGATTTTGCCCCTTACAGGGCAGACCTGCATGTACACAGGGGACTGCCCAAGTGTGTTCCAGCCTAGGAAGAAACAAACCCAGTTTCAGCTCCTGAGCACCTGCAGGACCCCTGTGTGAGCAGTGAGGATTTACCGAAAGCCATGCTAACCATTCCAACACCGTAGGCATTTTTGGGGCATTTATTTAATGAGTGGTAGGATTTGAAAAAATATTTTTTATTTATTTCAAAAGCTAAATAGAGATAACTGCCCTGGCAGAGTGCTCCGCTGGGCAGGACGATGAGGAGGTGGAGCGTATGGCCTGAAACACCAAAAGGAAATCGAATCTCCTGGTTTGTCCTGATAGGACATTTAGAGTCTGTGTCTGGATTAGCTCAGGTCCTCTTAAATAATGGAGTAGCATCACATTTTGAGCATATGACAGTATACTCCGTCAGTTTTGGATTTGAAAGCTCCCTGTTATGTGAACTAGGATTCACAGATTTAGAAGAATCATAGAATCGCTTTGGTTGGAAAAGACCTTTGAGATCATCGAGCCCAACCGTTAACCTAACCCTGACATCCCACCACTAAACCATGTCCCTAAGCACCTCATCTATCCTCCTTTTAAATACCTCCAGGGATGGGGACTCCACCACCTCCCTGGGAAGCCCATTCCAGAGCCTGACAACCCTTTCTGTGAAGATACCATCCACCCGTTTTTTTTCTTGCCTTCCTACCTTGCAGACACTGTGAGACATGCTGGGAAAAAACCAGGAGCACGAGGGGAAGAATAATACATTTTATTTCAGAATGAAATTTAGAAAGCCTCCTGTCTCTGCTTATTGTCTAATTAGATTGGTAGTGTTTCCCCATTGTAATGAAGCTGTAAAAGTGGTAATATGTTGTTTTCCTTTGAGGAGGTAAAATTAAAAGATCTGGAAAATGTAGAAATATTGAGATATGGTCCTAAACTACACGTGTGTTATAATAACATGTAAATGATGAAGTATTCTGTGTATGGGCTGGGGAAAGTTTCTGCTACACAACAGTCCAATGTCACCTTTTTTTTGCTTCAGGAACCCCAGTTTGGTTCTACATGCAAATTGCACCTATAAGAAATGAGCACGAAAAAGTGGTTTTGTTTCTGTGCACTTTCAAGGATATCACTTTGTTCAAACAACCAATTGAAGATGATTCAACAAAAGGTAAATATGAAATACACCATTAGTTTTTGTAATTGATAAAGTACATGCTTGAGCTCAGTCCTGTGACAGAGACGTGTCATGCCTGTGATCTGTGACTTGAATTCAGGAAATGTTTTGTGACCTGTCAGAGATTCAGTGCCACTCTCCTAAATTATTGCTTAAAAATAAAAGATAAATCACCATAAATGGAATTTCCCTAACAGCGTTTTGCCAGCGTCACGAGCCTGCCTTTCGCTTTGTAGGTTCACTACTTTTTCACTACAGCTGGCACTGGCTAAAAATGGCATAGTTTTGTTTTGGGAGACCTTTCTCCTAAGGGACTGGTATCTTTTTTTTCAGAAAAAAAAGTGATTTCAGCTCCTTTGTGCTGAGATGTTGATATTGCCTCCCTTTTTCACTCTTGGGGATGAAATGCAAGAAACCCCAGCCCATCTGGGTCCTTTATTACTGGCCAGCAATGTTGACTGCATGGCAGTGGCCATAGTACTCGTTATTTAACAGCTGCTGGTGGTGGTGTCTGTTGAGATGTCCCATGCTTTCATCACCAGCAACCCACAGCCAGACCCACAGCCTGGCACAAGAGAGAATTGGTGGAGAAAGGTGCAGAGGACCTAGCAGCATCCTCTGCTTCGGCTATGAGACGTGTGTCTTGTGTCAGGTTCACGTGTGTATTGCTTTGGGTAAAGGAATGCACTTACATAAAGAAGGGCATTTATGCTACAGCATCCACATCCCATCTTCTCTTGGAAGTTGCCTTCTCGTGATTAATTCCTTGCTATATTTTTCTCTTCACGCTTGGAGAAGGCTTGATTTCTCACTGAGAGCCGCGTGTGCTCTAAGCCGTCATCTTCAGAGTAAACTTGGTGTCATTTGAATGCAAACAGGATTTAAACTAATTTCGTATGATCTAGATAACACTTATTATATGTGTTTGGATAACTGAAAAGTAGATTTATAAAGGCAGACTTAAAATAAAACAAAAGGCCTCTCTTCGGGCTAATGCCAAATATGAGGATTTTTTGGTCTAGAGAGTATTATCCATAAAGTTATAAGATCCTGATATAGGAATGCCTTCTCAGCCATCATAAGCTTTACTGCCTCTACAATTTAGTTAGCAACCTGCAAATATTCCTTTATTTCACTTTCACCTCCATAATGTGGAATTCTTCTGCCTGGAAACAGTCTGAAATTTTTAGGATAAATGCCAGTTAATTGAAAAGACTGTAATTGTAGAGGTCTGAAGGCATGGGACTGGCTCCTTGCTGCAGTGTATATAATATGTAGTGGGAGCTCATAAAGGAAAAAGCCAGGCATTGCAAGGTGGTTCTTGCAGGATTTCCTATTTGATGCTTTCTGGGGGGACCGAGATGTTGCATGGAACCAGCCTCCAACATCCCCCCTTTCACTGGCTCTGCCCTACTTTCTGCAGTACATAATTGTACTGAGGAGTGTGGGGCAGAGGCAGGACAGGGAGAACATATTGAAGGTGGCTCCCAACTGCCAAAATGATGAACGTTGCCTCCTTTGGATTCTCAGCCTGGGAGATTCATACTCTGCTGCCTTCCCTGGGCAGGGGCTGAGCTCTCCCCCTCCCCATCTTGTGGCTGAGGAGGAGCAGAATCCACCTGGCATCCATTCTAGGAACAATATATGGGAAAGAGCAATAGCTGCGAAGTGCATAACTTGTGTACTGCTGTTCTCCAGTGAAGGGTACCATTAGTTAAGATGCCAGGCGTTAACTATGAACATTGCAAAATATTGTCGTCAGCAGCCAGAGAGGTCTGACTGCATGTTTAAAGAGCACTTACTTCTGTCAAAAGTCATACTTGAAAAAACAAAACACCGCAGAAGGCAGCACAGCCATATCTCTCAGGTGGCTTTAAGGCATAGGATTGGAGCCTTAAGAATTTGCTCAGGGTGCTTTGATTAGAGCATCTATTAACATCGATCAGTGATTAACATTGATCAGTACCTCCAACAAGCTTTGTAATTACAAACCATTGACCTGAATTTTTTCTTCTCCTTTTGCATAAATTTGAGTTTGCCTTTTATATTCTTCATATAAAAAAAACCCCATAGTCAAATATTTGCACTATTTTACTACAAGGATGGGAAACCAGCACTGTTGCATTACCCTCTGTGTCTCAACTGGGTGGATCGGCAGGATCCCGCGGCCCTGGGATGACAATGTTGTTTTGTCAGACGTAGTGCTATGAGAGATTCATAATTCATTGTCTTTGCAGATGCATTACAGTGTGCTTGGAAGCTGCTGGGCCACTTTCTTTTTGAATTATGAGATTGGTAAACATATACATTACAATTTAGCGGAGAATTTTTAAACTTTTTGTAAAAAGCATTTCAGTAAAATACTGCTGTTGAGTGCTGGGATTTGTCATTGAAAGGGATTTTTTTTTTTTTCTTTTTAAAAGAAAGATTATTCTTTGGAAATTCTGCCAGGACCATGCAATACATAATACATAAGTAACTATGGTGCAGATGAGTTACTGTCTATTACTTATGGGAGCAGTAAATTTGAGATAAAAAATTCAACAGAAATAAAATATTGATGCCATTATGCAATAATCTCTCCGTACCAATATATTCTGTGCTGTTCAAAGGTAGGTTGCTTTGTTGTGAAGCTTCAGTATATCACGCTCCTACGAGGTATAAGGATTTGATATTTAAATCATGACAATGGGTGTATCTACACTGCAGGGTGTCCGTCTGTCCCAGCTCCTGGAAACAAATGGTTGGGTTTGCCAGGTCTGCTTGTGGTGGCTGCAACGCGGTCAGCATCTCGTGTAGACCTTACAAGGGAACCGCAGTTTCAGGGGGCAGGGAGCGCTGCCCTGGTGCTGAGAATGCAGAACCGCTCGGAAGCATTGAGGAGCTTGTTGTGTTTGTGAAAACATGACATACAAATAAAAGAAAATAGTTGCCTCGCTACAAAGCACATTGCAAGGGAGAGGTGGGATTTTTTTTTTTTTTTTTTTTTTTTGCTCAGTACCGGCTCGGAAACATGCTTGTTTACAGGCTCAGTACAAAAAATATAGCTGACATCACGGGGAGTAGCCCCGTGCAAGCAAGGGGAATTAGAGAGGTCTGGGGCACTGCGGCAGATGGTATAGCTCTCTGCTTACCTGTGCACTCCCTGTTTAGATGTGCGGTAATGACGTCGGAGAGGAGGAGGAGGAGGAGGGGACTTTGCTTGCAGGAGGGAATAAAAGTAATGAAAAATTTTCCCGGGTCACCCAGGAGACTCTGAATTTGTTGCAGTCCAGAAAGCTGTTGAAACTTACTGGACTGAAAGCAAGACTGGAGAAAAGGAGTATTTAAAAGCTGTCTTCCTCTAATAAAACACAGTGGCAGAGATCAACCCCCTTGGTTTCTGAGGGGGTACAGGCAGATTTGACTGACTTGTTTTCTTGTCACCTATGCTGGTATCTATTATCGCTGGGCGATGTGTGGGACACCTATGATGTATAGCAATGTGATGATGGCCAAAAAGTACTGTTGTATCCTTGTAAATGGAAAATTACTTTAAAGGTGTCTAAACATGCAAAACTGTAAAAAACCTGCAGCATCTCAAGTAGAAGCAATGAAGGTGATAACAGAAGGAAATGTCAGCCACCTGGTTCACGTGTTCAATCCTGGGTGAATCAGGTGCCACCGGCAGTTGTGCAGGTCTGAAGGGTAGGGAGAGAACACCCTCTGTTGACTTGGTTTATGGTTTGGAGGGTAGGGAGAACACCCTTTGTTGACTTGGTTTGTGGTTCGTAGTGCCCCAGCTCCTGAGTCGGTGGCTGGACGAGCTGTGGATGGTGGCAGCATGGAAGAAGAGGCGTGAGAATTAGTGATGGGGCAGGAGATGTCACAGGAGATGATGGCTCCACTTTGTGGTCACTGGGACAATGCCTTATTTTACAGTGGAGGAGTTGTGCTATGCTTGTCTGGTCTCTCTTTCTTTCCTTCTGTTCCTCTTTGGTAACACGAACATTTGTCTGATCTGGATTCAGTACCGAGCAATAGGTCCTACCTGTGGTGGTGGAGGGCCAGATCTCCAGGTGTCTTGGATGAATGCCTTACACAGCAGAGGTGGAAGGCCATTACAAGCATATGAAAGATTGTATTATGTATTTTCTTCCAGAGAATAAAACCCAAAGAATCTTCTTTTTTATGTTTGCACCATTGTAGGGTCACAGTTGGATGCTTTTATCAGCATGCTGTGCTTTTATTCTGTCTTTACCCAATGGCCTTTTAAAAACATCTGAAGACTTTCAATCCCTCCAAAGACACACAGTGGTAATAAGATTATGTTTATTTGTCAGAAAAAAATGAAGCCATTTTTCTGGGCCCTAGATATTAGAAGGCCAAATGGGGCCACTTAAAATGTTAACAACATTTGAAGCCAGGAGTGCTGTAGATTATATTGAACTAAAAGTTTAAGGATAGAAAAAAAGACTGGCGTTTTCTGGGCTTATAGTGGAGTTTCACCTGGTTGTGCAATGGCTTTATGTCCTTTGTTATCGTCAGTGAAGAAAAAAAGTGGTCTCTAGGTAAACTTGGAGGTTTTTTCAGCTAGTATTCTCACTGGTTCCCTTAAGTCTCTTTTGAGTGAAATACCAGGCTTGTCACGTGCTGGAAGTGATTGGGAAGTTCTGCTGAATACTGATGGGACGCTGAATTAGGATGCAAAGCTGTGTTAATGAGGCCCCTGCAGCTCAGGTCTGTGTGCTGTTAGCAGATGGGATCAGGAGACAGCACAGCAGTATCCTGAAGTTGGTGTTGGGGTTGGTTTTTGTTTTTTCTTTTTTTTTTTTTTTCCTCCCCACTTGCTACAGCCAGACTTTGATAATCAAGGCTGTCTGGGACAGCGCTGTAATGCTTCCAGTGATATAACTTTTTATGGTTATGTAACTCCATATAATGATACAGCTCTATCTGGGAGTGTGACAGGGCTATAAAAAGTGTAGTAGTTGCAGAAATACGCACTTATGCTTGCTAATCCTTGCTAAGCCTATAATTCTGATCCTTTTTTATCTTTAATAAGTGCAAGTTATTAAGCATATATAACTAGTTGCACTCGGGAACCTTTTTTTCCTTGAAGGGGTATCAATCCTGGTGATAACAGAAGAAGTGGGTGGAGGGATTAGAGCATGAAAATGAGGTTTCTACCTTTAGCTGAAGCACAGTGCACCCTGTTGAATACATCACCTTGACAGTAATCCATAACAGTAATTTAATAGGTCACTATTTGGATATCCTTACCATGTTTTTATTGCACTTTTCCATGGCTGTAATAACAAGGGTCTTGGTGCCATAGAGACCCACTTGTTCTGGTGCTGTTTCCTATTGCTCTGATCTGCAGAGTTTCACCCCTCAGTTCCTTCAGGCACCAAGGAGATCACCGCCATCTCTCCATTCTCCCTCGCGGTCTAGAGCGCTGCATCCAGGTACACCTGGGCCTTGAGAAATGACTTTGTAGGGGACGACAAGGGAAGGGGTCACTTGCCAGGATACCAGGTGGGCTTCCAGTGGCAAGAGTAGACAACTCAGAGGAATGATGCTTAGATACAGTCTCTCGGTATTTGAAACCATCCATTTTGGATGGGCACAGCTTGCTAGTAACCAGGAGGACCTTCTGAGGTTGCTTTACTCCTCTTCCTGCAGGACAAGCATCCTCGTTACTGTCTTCAGTGACATTCTGGTGGCAATTTCAGCAGACACCGCAAAGGCTCAACAGTCACAATGAGGGGGTTGTTTCCTCACTCCTAGGGGTGGCACTCCCAGGCCTTATTTCTTGCCTCCTTTCTTGCTTTGCTGCTGTCAGAGATCCACCATGAAGAACAACAGACAATTTCCATATCCGTTCACAGAAATCAAGTACTTTTCTAAATCTGGTATTGCCTTTTGAGGCCTTTGTGTGGTCCATCAACAACCCACAATGCACATTAACCGTCTGTAAATTTCTAGAATTCTAATGTGCAGTGCAGAAGAAATCCCACTGAAATCAAATCTAATCCTGTGAGAGATTGAATTAAACTGGAAGCTGATTTTTAAAACCGTAACTGTTTGTAGATGGATATACTTTCTGTATTGAAAACTGAACACTCATAAGCCATATATTAAATAATAAGTATAAATTTAGTAGAGTTAGAGAGTTTAAGAGTCTAATCTGTATATCACGGGCTGTTACATTTCACTAAGTTACTCCTCCTCCAGACAAACATCCAGTATTGATTTAGAATTCTGAAGAGGCTGAGGATCCACCACATGACTTTGTATTTTTCTTGCTTTTTCATGACACCAATTGCTTTAAAGAAAGCATCATATTTAAATTAACCTGTCTTCAGCTTCTTGCACTGGCATCTTCATATGCATTTTTTCCACTGCACTAAAGAAGTCCCATTAAGTCACTTACACATCTAATCAAGTCATGGCTCCACCTTCTTTTGATTAAGTGAATGAGTTGAGCTCCTTAAATCTCTGGCTAGCCTGAATTTGGAGGTCTGGTGATGGCAGATACAGACATTTTAGTTGGCCTTTAATCCAGCTTATTGGCAGCAGTAGGGATGAAGCCGTGGTGACACGGATTTCACCCTCCCAGGTCCCAAATAAGTTTCTGCATCCGTTATTGTAGCCAGGTGGGTTCACAGCTAACTCCTCAATATTGCCTATTGCTCAGCCTCTCCAAGCCCAGCTTTCACTGTTGTGTATCCAAGGAGCAGGTGACTTTTTGCCAAAGCAAACCGCATGCTGAATTGCTACATTTACTAAAACCTCTGGATCCTTTTCAGAACTGTTCTTTCCTAGGGACGTTTCCCTGTCCTGTGCTGGGGATACAATTTGCATTGCTTTTGCCTAGATACCTGATTTCCATTTAAAACACATTTTAATGGCACGTGCCCAGTTATCAAGCCATATCATCCCGTGTGACTGTCCTCACTACTGTTTAACATTCCTCTAATCTTCCTGTCATCTGGGCATTTTATCAGTCATTTTATAATGACTTTCAAACCATAGAGAAAAGCACTGAATAGAAGGGGACCTGTGCACTGGGCGCCAGAAGGGTCTCAGTAATAATTTTTTACTATTTTCCACTACTACTTTTTTGATATCTGCCAGGTAGCAAGCTCTTCATCCATTTAACCTGTAATTTACTGAACTGCATAGTCTTGATATTTTGTGGAGAGTGTCACACAGTGTCAATTCAGTGAAGATTAACCGTACAAGAGGATTTGGCCAACGTGTGGCTCTCGGGTGATTCGGATGCAGCACCGGGATGAGGCGATGTTACGTGATGAGCACTGTGGCTGTGCTGATTCGGGAGCTGTTGGGTCCTTGGCTGCAGGTGGAAGCAAACCAGGGGCAGCTGCTGGGGTTGTCATCAAGTCAATGGTCCATGTTGGTGCCCAGTCCAGCCCCAGCAAGGGGGCTCTGGTACAGGGACCTGCCCTAGCTCGTGCCTCTCTGGCATATGTCCTACGTATGCTGTGGCTCCGGCTGGCCATCGCACTTGGCTTGCGGCTTGTTCTGTCAAGGCGTTTGGCCGTCTTCCTGAACCAAATTTATACTCTTATCAAATAATGAAATTAACATTGAGGGGCATTTTACATCATTCCGTATTGACAGCCATTCATTATGCTCCTTTCCCTTTCTTTTTTACTGAACATATTGAAAGTCAGATCGGCTTTTCTGTCATTGTGCCTGGTACTGAGATCAGGCTAAGCAACCTGTAATTACTGGGGTCAGGCTGTTTGCCCTTTCTGCATATGGGTGCAGAAAGCCTTTTCGTTGTACTCTGGGAGGTCTTTAAAAACTTCATTGTTACTGTAATAAATGTAGCCAGAGAAGGATTTTTCCCATATGTCTTCAGCTTTCTGTGTCCATTCTGATCAGCCATAATTTCTCATTCACATACTTGTTCCCTCTTTCTTCCCAACGCTGTGTGCTTTATTGTATACTGCTTTTTCATTTCTAGCAGCTGCCTTCCTTTTGACCTTGAGCCTTTGGATGGTGTAGTCCTTTTCCTTGACCATTGAATGGCACCATTTTCCTATCTGACAAACTCCTGAAAGCCAGTGGACTGACATCTACAGTACTTAGTCACTTTTTTCCCCCCCAAAAATTTGTACTTGTTTTTTTATACTTATAGGAAGATCTTCATGGGTCTGTGTGTGTGCGTATAAAGTTTACCTTTAGTTGCAGAAACATGAAATTTAAGAAGTTATGCACTGTAAATTTACAGCTATGTCAGAATTAAATTTAAAAATGCATTGCATACCAAAGGTGGTCTAGTGGCGTATAAATCTTAGCACTTTTCATCAGTAGATCTCAAAATGGCTTGCAAAGTAGGTCATTAGCATTATCCTCATATTAAGGAGAAACTGAAGCTCAGAGAGGTAAAGTGATATGCCCAAGATTACCGGTGATTCTTCATCCATTTTGAGCTCCCCAGCAGTTGCAGTGGGCGGATGGTAACTGGGAATACAATGTTAAGCAAGAGCAGAGGTTGGATGTAAAAATTATCCCAAGAGTGCAGAACATCATCAGACAGTGGAATGCACAGAATTTCAAATCGGGAAAATATCCTAATATTTTGAATTACATTTGAATAGACTCTGTGGTTCTTCAGTCTGTAAATTGTTTTACTGCATCATGGGAGTGATTGAGCTTTGTTTGACTATTATTCTATTTATTCAGGAATCCCATTTATCCCTCTCTCTCTAACAAAGCAAAACCAGGATGATTAAGTTTTTCGAAGAGACAATGAGCTCTTTCAGCCATACTTTACCTGCAATAAAGAGCAAACAGCCAGCCATTGGAATGATTTTACTGTCTGAACATCTAGAAATAGTGGAGATTTGTAGATGCTAACTATTGATGCAAAAGGATGATCCATGTTATCAATTGAATTCCAAATTGCCTATTTCTGAGCGGTGCTAGCTCCTGGCTTTTGTGGGTGAGTCATAAATTATCTATTATTGAAGCATTCTGTATGTTAACTGCTTCGTGCTCTGCAGTGAGAGGAGAAGAGCAACCTTTCCGTGGTCTGGAGTTATTTACACTCCTGCAGGCAGGAATCGACACGAGCGTTGCTGTAATTACCCTTTGTGGTTGTTTTTTACATACAATATCATTCTTAACCCAAGTGTTTTCACTGCAGTCTAAGATATTGGCTAGTTCCCCATTATGCTGATTTAAAAGCCTTCATTATTTCCGATCCTTTTAAGACCAGACAAACCTTGACAAAAAGGTTAATTGCAATCCAGCAGAGCTACACTGATGTTTTATTAGGGGGAGCTAGTCATGTCTAGATTTTTCAGAGCAAGTGCGCTATAAAGAACATTAACATCTCACCTTGAGATTTTTAAACTCTTCATAAACTCTGATGTATGAATTTAGTTTTAAAATAACATAGTATAGTTTATGAGCTGGAGATTTTAATTATTATTTTTTCAGTGTGGCTGCTAGCTGGGTGGCTAAATCTGTATTTGGACCTGTACAGAAATCCAGTAAGAGAGATTGCAGATCTTCAACTCGTAATTAAATTATGGAGAGAATTTGAAGGGTTTTCTCACTTGCAAATACTTACGTTTGAAAATATTTGCTGCTGTCTTTGAAGGCAGTGGGTAGGCATGCTGGCTGCTGGGGTTTGTACAGGGAAGGTGACTTAAGCACTGGTGGAGCAAAATGTGCTCGTTGGCCTGTGCCTGCACAGCGGCTTCTCCCTGGCGGAGGGACCTGCCGGGATCTGGCGCAGCCCTGTGGCAGGATTGTCCCTATGATGGGCACCAGGCATTGTTGCTCAGGCCACATGGGAGCACCATCAGGGGGCTCACACTTTTGGGTGGAGTCTAATCAATTATCTGCCTGGTTTGTGACCTTGAGAGGAACCAGAGGGATTTAAAGGTTTTGTCTCCAGATAGCCATTAGGGTACAGTGATTCTGTCCTGTCACTTCCAGCGTCACTTCTGCTTGGGGAAGCCTCCCTTGCTGCCCTTTCTTTGAGCAGCTTTTACCCTGGTCCTTTTTATGCTCTGCCATATGCTGCAACAGCATCTTCGACCTGGATGACATTTCCTCCTTACTTAGAGAAGGCAGCAGAGAAGAGGAGCGGATGCTGGAGATGGATGAGAGTTTTTGTGTACTGGATCGATCTGCAGGGTGTATTAATGGAAGGAGATTGGTGACCAGAAGGGCAGGGAGAGAGGTGCCTGTGGCAGTGCAGGAGCGCAGTTCGCAGAAGGTCCCTGAACACCCAGTAAGCAGCGACTGTGGTGGTGGCGTGGAGCTGTTAGGGGAGCGGCTGCCAGAGAGTTGTTCCCATCCCAGCTGTCCAATGTAAAACACAATGACTGATCCAGGATCTCAGGAAGAAAGGTGTGTGGGCACCACACTACTCTTGTTGGGAGTAGTGGCTGATAGAAAGGCACGGGTTATAGTGAGTAAGAGGTTTTGGGTAAGATAGTTTGGACTTTCTTATGGTGGAGGGACAATAGGATCAAGTTCTAAGCTGGAAATACTATTTCCCCTTAGATACCACATCATTTCTATAGCGGTGTGTACATCTAGGGACTGGCTGAGCAGATATCTTGGACCCATCTGGAAAGCTTTTCCCTCTCTGAGGTGGTGTTCGTCTGCTCTGGCTGCTTTGCTTGACTATTGCCTACCTCCCTTCCATGCTCCTGTGCTCCCTCAAGCACCCTGACACAATATTAACAGCTTCAACTCATGTTGTAGCAGCTAAGGTTTGAAAGAAATGCTGTGTTTGTTTTTTTTCTTAAATTAGTTTAGTACTCCTTTGGCTCAGCCGTTATGTGAAGTACACCACCAAGTCATCCCTGGCTTAGTTAGCCCCGCGGTCAGAGGGCTGTCGAATTGGCAGTCCTAATTAGAGCAAGAGACGTGGAAATATTTTGCAGATGTAAAGTATTTAATTGTGACTAAAACACATGGAGGAGGAAGAAAGTTGCATGCTTGGAAGGACAGAATTGCAGCTGGGCCAAAGCAGAGACTAATTTAGTTCATGTCTATCAGCATGCTTGCCTTCTTCATGTCCTGTTTTCATAACTGTATGGAGTTGTTAAACTTGTGTCTTCAACTTGAGAATGCAAAAATTTGTATTTGAGTAATGGATAGGAACAGGGAAATATTTTGCTAGGCTCCTGTTTAAGAACAGACCCTTGTTTTGGATCATGAGAATGAATGCAGATCAAAAGGGGGTATTTTTTAAAGCAGGGGAATGAATTCTTCTGGTTTTGTCCATGAATCAGAAAGTAATTAAAGAGAACCAAGGGAAATGATCATTTTATGGTTACGTTATTCCAGAATTTTCCATTTGAGGTAGTTAACATTTTCCTCTGATATACTCAGTTTAACTTCTTGTGAGGAGAAGCAGCTGCTGGCCTGATCTGATATGTGATCTGATGGTGTTGCCTTTGTTCCTAAGAATTTGAGTGCAATGGTGCAAGTTCAGAGCATTATTTTTCAAGTGGAGCTGTGGAAGAAAGGCACAATCCAACTGAGCTGAAGAGAGCATCAGAAGTGTTGTTTTTTCTCACGAGTAAGATTTTTTTTTTTCCCCTCTTGCACCTGCTATTTGTGCCGTTCCTTTACTCCTTCCAGACTGAAAATATCTGTGAGGACAGGCGGTCACTAATACATGGGATAAAATTATCATTCTTTTCAAGTCTCTGTCTATAGAGGAAAAGAAAGGAGAGAATCATTTGAAGAAACATTGACAGCAGCAGGCAGCTATGCAAATTTTGCCTGGTCTATTTAAATATACACATTACTTTTAAATATAATTCTGAACTTATCTAGTCTACAACAAGGTCAAGAAACAGAGAAATGTACCCTGTAAAGATTATTTCAGACACGAGGCAGCCTGTATGCATTTTCACCTTCCCACTCATACCCCAGCATCTTGCTGTTGCTATGTTTTTAATTGTTGGGTTGTAAATAGGAAACAAAAGAACATGGAACTTTTTTACACTATTGCAGATAGATAGATTGGAGCAGGTAGAATAATGCTGGACTTTGTGCTGCATTAGAAAAAAGTCATGTTGGCGCATTCTGTACTCCCAAAGTCCAGAATCACGGGCTTCACAGGGCTGAAAGAAATGTGAAAATGTGAAGCCTCTAAATGAGGCTGGAAGGGTTTTTGCAAAAGGTCTGCTCTAGCACAAAGCAAAGCTTTGGTCTTGGTGGAGAAAGGACATGATGAAATGGTTTGCCCCATGAAAAGAAGAGGTCAGACCAGATGAGCAGAGAGGTAACCCTGAATGCTAAAATGTGTGGCTTCTTTCTTTCACATGACATTGACGATCTCACCAAGGTGGAAAAGGAGTATTTGAAAAAGTCATAGTTCTCCCTTTCTTTTTATTTTTACAGCTAAAGGATTGCTGTTGTTTGGTACATGTCTTACTCCTCCACCTCCTTGTGGTACATCTTTCCCAACTTCCCCAGGCTTTCTGTATTTGTGGTTAATGTGGAACGGGTGTTTTTCTTATATAAGATGATGACAAGGGGTTTCTGACCAGTTTTGATTTTCTAAGAGGAGAGGCATTTTTAAAACCCATGTTTTTGCAAGTGGGATCTCTTGGCCTGTGAAGCACCACAGGAAAGGATTGCTGGAGAGCACATGAAGCCATCTCCTGTCATTGCCAGCCCCTGACTCTTCTCTAAATACTCATCTAATCACTGTACAGTTTGGTGCCCTAAACCTCAGAAAATAAAGTAAACCTTGAATTGTAGAATCGTTTAGGTTGGAAAAGATCTTTCAGATCATCAGGTCCAACTGTTAACCTACCCCTGCCATTAACCATCAGCCATCAGAAAGGTCGCAGAATCACAGAATGGTTGAGGTTGGAAGGGACCTCTGGAGGTCATGCTGTCCAAGCCCCCTGCTCAAGCAGGGTCCCCTGTGACCAGTTGCCCAGGATGGTGTCCATACAGCTTTTGAATATCTCCAAGGATGGAGGCTCTACAACATCTCCGGACAACCTGTGCTAGCGCTTGGTCACCCTCACAGTAAAGCAGTGTTTCCTGATGTTCAGGTGGAATCTCCTGTGTTTAATTTTGTGCCGATTGCCTCTGGTCCTGTCACCAGGCACCAAGCAAAAAGAGCCTGGCTCTGACTCTTAGCACCCTCCCTTCGGGTATTTATATACATTAATAAGATCTGCCCTCCCCCCTGAGCCTTTTCTTCTCCAGGCTGAACAGTCCCAGCTCTCAGCCTTTCCTCAGAGGAGACATGCTTCCGTCCCTTAATCATCTTCATGGCCCTTTGATGGACTCTCTCCAGTACGTCCATGTCTCTTTTGTAATGGCGAGCCCAGAATTGGACACAGCACTCCAGGTACTGGCCTCACCAGTGCTGAGTAGAGGGGAAGGATCACCTCCTTGACCTGCTGGCAATACTTTGTCTAATGCAGCCAAGGATACCATTTGCTGCCTTTGCAGCACAGGCACGTTTCTGGCTCATGTTCAACCTGGTCCACCAGGACCCCTGGGTCCTGTTCTGCTAAGCCACTTTTCTGGGTGGCCCCCAGCATATATTGGTACATGGGGTTGTAACTCCTTAGGTACAGGACTTTGCACGTCTCCTTGTTGAACTTCATGAGGTTTCTGGCAGAGTTGGAGAAGCTGGCAGAGCTGGGATGTGACAAATGAGGGCGTTGGGACTGAATACAACAATTTGGCTGCGGTGGTTTTGGCTTTGCTGAGCTTCTTTCTGTCACTCTCGTATCAGCTCTGTGGGGCAGGGTGACAAACTAAAGCTTGAGGACTGTCCCCAAATCTGTCCTCGTGGACCACAGGGAAGTGTCTTTTCAGGGGAAGAGGACACTGTGCGTGTGCCTGTATGTAGGTACCTTCCCAGGGTCTGGAGGTGGTTGACCACCTTCCCAGGGGAGAACTGCTCTTTTCCTCTGGTTCTTGCAGCATGGTTGCAGCGTGCCAAAAGCAATCAGCTGGATGCACCTTGGCCTCCAGCAATTATGGGAAATGTCAGGGCAGAGCTGTCATAACGCTGTTGCCATCCTCGCTTGCTCTTTGAAGTCACTGGCTAAGAAAGATAAAGAACAGTTATGACTTTTGTCTAAAAGCTGTCTCCTTGCCACAGTTTTATAGACAATTAGGAAAAAGACAACCGCAAGAATTATCTTCTAGAAATTAATAGTTCATACTCGGATCACTATCGTCTCTTTCGAGCTTAATTAATACAGAAAGCGCATGTTCCTAATTGAATATCCCTGTAAGCTTGAGAAGCACGTCTGAAGTTCACATTTAGATTTGAAAAGTTAATAAAATACTTCTGGTTTTTACCTTTTCACAGTGCATTTTTTATGTGCGTTTTTGAGGTCATGTATAAATAGCCAGACAAATGGTTTGTTGCTGCGCTGGTGGTGTATCGTGGTATTTGGATCTGTTCTGATTGCTAAGTGATGTCAATGAATTTACATTTGCGTGAATGTGCTATGTATGTGGTAAGTTGTAAAGCCAAACTGTAAATTATTTTTTTTTCTTGAAGTTTTATTGTCTTGTCTATTCTCTGCTCTTTGTTTTATCTACCCCAGGGCTTCCCTTAACTTTTCAAGTCCCTGACTCCTATCAGACAACAGGCATTTAAAAATAAACCTGGCTAACGCAGAAATGTGTTGTTTCCTTTCTCACATGTGACATTTCCCCCAATTTTCACATATTCAGCCTTCGAGTTAAATAAAAGTAAAACCTTCCCCTGAACCCGTTTCCTGTCCATTTGTTTGATATTTTAGACACACCTGTGTACTAAAATACCAGGTTATACCTGGCTAAACTGAATGTTGAGCCTCTCCATCAGTGTTCCTGGGGAGGCGTTTCCATCCTGCAGGTATTTGAATTCCCAGTTTTCCTGCTTAACACTGAGCTGCTATGCTGCTTAACCCCCCCAGCATTTTCTTTGCTACCGCCAGTCTACCTCATCCATGGACACATCCATGCCAGCTGTCACGTTTGGGCCTTTTTCCAGCGGGAATGACTTGATGACATGTTCCGGGGTCGGTGCTGCTCTCAGTAACAAACTCCGATTGCTCTTTTCTGAATACTGCAGAGAAAATTCCCCAGGGGCAGCCCAGTGTGTGGGTCTTGAGCTACCATTAAGGCAGCTGTTTATCATTCATTTAACAGCTAAATGTATTTCTTAATGCCATTTAAAATCTAGTGCTTAATCTGTCTTTAAAGTCACAATGCTTTTTTTTTTTTTTTTAGTCTGAAGCATTGCTGGTGATGCAGCCCTGAATTTTGCTCTTGGTTTGTTGGTTGGGTTTTTTTGGTTTGTTGGTTGGTTTGTTGGTTTGGGGGGTTTTTTTTGTTGGTTTTTTTTTTTTTTTGGTAGTATTTAGGTAAGTATTACAAAATCGCCTTTTTAGTTTTAGAGGAAAATGCTGTACTTTATGTTATTTTTCTA
>NW_009259590.1:246825-247474 GCF_000687185.1 Egretta garzetta
GGATTTGCAGACTTGGGAAGCCTTTGCATTAACTTCAATGGCTTAGAATTAGATTTGAGCAGCAGAGTAACTCCCCAGAAGGCTGAAAGCACAATGTGATCTCTCTAACACAGTGTCTCCAAAAGGCAGAAGAAAGAACAAGCCAGAGCATTTTGATTTTACTCAGATGTACTCGTGGTTGCCTTGAAGCAGCGGTATTTTTCCTCTTTTGCAAGGTCTTTAAGCCTGGAGCCTGAAGCTATTCTGTGCAGCAATTTAGAGAAACTATTCAAGTCTGAGACTCGGTATCAGTGAACACGGAGAAGGTTTGCTAGCGGTGAATGAGGTTTGGGTACTTCTGACATGATTTCCTTCTTTCCCGCAGGTTGGACAAAGTTTGCTCGGTTGACGCGGGCCCTGACGAACAGCCGCAGCGTCCTGCAGCAGCTAACGCCGATGAACAAGGCCGAGGTGGTGCACAAACACTCCCGGTTAGCCGAAGTAAGTGGGACAGGCACCAGCCTGCTCCTTTCATAAGGCAGGAAGAGATGGGGGAGGGTTAAAAAAAACCAAACCCGAACTTACTCTTATTTATAAATAATATTTTTAGAGGAAAATATTTCCCAACTCTGATTTTTTTTTTTTTTTTTTTTTCTCTTTTCTCTTTTTT
>NW_009259590.1:247495-257313 GCF_000687185.1 Egretta garzetta
ACTGTGTGCCAAGCCCACGTTTCTGGGACAGGTCACGCTCTTTCAGTCATGAAAACAGGCTCTGTAGGTCGCTGTTACCTAAATGGCCCTATTTCTGTGCATGCAATTCTCAGTTTGCCGGTTGTTGCTTAACTGGGGGCGCACAGCGTGCTCCCCTGCGTGCTGTCTCACAGCGACGTGGAACCAGACTTGATGTCCTTGAGCCCTGTGGACAGTCGCTTACTCTCCTGGGGAAATGGGCTTGTTTGAGAAATGAGGTACTCCCCTTTGGAAGTATCCCTGTCTGGGTCCCTGGGGTTGTACAGGCACACTGACTACATATGTATCTTGACTTTCTTGCAAAGTCATTCCTGCAGTATTTTGCTTATCATTTTTTTCTTCAGAACTGATGAAATGAACTCTTTGGCAGGTTGCAAACATCTCCTTAACAGTGCAGATGGTGCAACAAGTGAATGCCTTCAGGTTAACTGATGAAACAGAGGTACTGCTTTCATCTTCATGTCCGTTGGTAATGAAAAATACACGGGTCAAAAATATATGGTTGAAATATATGGCCTACTGAAAATGACAGCCCTAGCCACTTTGTGCCAGAGAGCTTGTCCTAGGTTTGATACTAAGAACTGGTAGCAGCTTTAAATTTTTTTTTTTGGTTCTCTTTCTGGTTTTAGTAGACTTCGATAATAAAAAAATCTACTTAAATTAATATCAGAATGGAAACCCACAGTTTTGAGGTGTTGGCAGTGTGATGTTTTCCCTTGAATTATCCCATACCAATAGCTTGGATGACTGCTGAGTTACTCTCATGTCTTGCTTTTCTGAGTCATGACATTTCAGCATTCTGTAAATCCCATTATACCCATTATTGGTTTAGTCTAGAGAAGGGAAGACTGGAGAAGATATGGTAACAACATTCAAATAAGTCTAAAGCAGTTGCATAGAATGAGGGATGAAATTATTCACCAGGACCGCTATAGATAGAGAAAAAGTAATGACATTAAGTCACAGCAAGGAAGATTTAGATCAGGCAGTAGGAAAAGCTTGGGTAAGGGAGGTTGTACCCAGGAGTAGGTTGCTTGGAGAGCGTGGAAGATCCTCTCGTATTCAAGTTGTTTAGAGCTGTAAAAGGCTTTCTAGGCAAGGTGCTGTCAGGAATGCAGACTGAGTGGAGGTATGCCTTCGCCGTACAGGACACATTTTCCATGCTTCTGTGTCAGAGGAGGAGTGTTACCATTACAGCCCATCCCTTGCAGAATGTATTGCCCACCTTTACCAGGCTTAACCGTTATCAGCCGTTTTCATTAGCTGTATACAAGAAAAATTCAGAGAGTCTGTGATGAATGCAGCTAACAAGATACTGTGTATTCTTTAGTGGTTTAGAATTAAAAATTCATGCAGCATGAAAGAAATAATCATTATAGTTCAGTGGTCTCCACAGCCACTTGCCACCCACTCACCATGTCAAACTCAGCATGATATTATGTTAAGAATAATAATTATGCTTTTACAATATCATGGGAACTCCCAAGCACTCCACCACCAGAGGCATAGGGAACTATCAAGCATATGTGCATCACATTTGGCTTGAGCCCTAAGCAGTTTATTATTCCAGCTATAGCGAGGCTGTTTCCAGCTCCTGCCCCAGTGAACAAGACAGCGAACAAACAGGCCTGGAGAAACCAAGGAAAGAATTCCCAGTCGTGATTTATCATGGCAGTAAAGTGTTGACCACAGACGATTCCCAAGAGATAACTGGAGATAATGCCCAGATTATGAGTCAAAGCCAAAATGGTGCATTAAGTGCAGGGGACAGTTTTGGCATTGAAAGAAGTTTCATGGCTTTGCACAAAGGCTGCTGTGAAAAAAATGACGGTATCGATCATTGCTTTTATTCTAGGGAAGGACCCAAGGATCCACCAGCAAGTTCAGTGTGCTGCAGTGGCCGTCTGAACCTTGTCCATGGGTGGTTGGTTAGTGCTGTTAGTGAGACTTGTCCTGGTCACTGGGGAAGGGATGCCTGCAGGTTGACATTTTTATGGGTCTCACCAGGGGTTTGGCATCTGTGAAGGGTCTCTGACGAATGCCAGTGGGACCACTCCGCTTGATGTGAGTTGCTGTTCAGCTGGAGCTCAACACGTGTTACACCAAAGCTGGTGTGATAGGAGGCTGTTGGCAAAGGGAGCAGCTGTGCTCTCCTGAGATCTCTGCTGCACTCTCACTGCTGCCTTTGTAGTGGGTCTAGAGGTTTTCTGGCCAGAGGATTAATTTGTGCATTTCAGGTGACTCTGTAGACAATAAATGTCTAACTAATGTAACAGTAAATTAGTTTTTCATCCTATCAGTTTAACTGACTTTCCTTACAGGTTGTGATTGCTAAACTTTAGGAAGGGTAGGAACAGGTAGGCAGAAGCAGGTTTGCATCCGATCAGGTTACAGCCTGACATCGGGCCAGATTAGACATGTTGGGAAGCCACATCCTCCAACACAGCATGCGAGAGGCTGCGGTTGTCCCTTGGGGGTTTCTGAGGAACAGATTTTCAGCAGAGCCAGACTTTTACTGTCTGATCTCAGTAACAACTTTCTTATCTTAAAAAAAAAAAGACTGCAAAGAATTAATAGAGAATCTGTATCTGTGGTACGTGAGTTCGCATTCTTAGGTGCTGTGCTGTTTATTCAGAGCCATTTACTCCTCTTCATTGAGCAGGCATCCTGCGCTTGATCATTTTACACATACAGGACTGCTATTTGCAATCCAGCTGTCCCTGCAAATATGGTACGTCGGCTCCAGTGTGGGACAGGTGTAGGGCTGAAATGACTTTTAAAGTTGCTGGAGTTATTTGTTTTATCCCATACAGATTTCAGATCCCCAAATGTAAAAGGTGTTATTAGTTCCAAAATACACGTGAATCTTTCAGTTGTCAGTGCAATATATTGCCATGCTGTGCGTTCCTTTGTGCTTTTGTTTCTTGTGTTGGACCGAGATAAGAGGTAATTAGATTAGCTGGGAGGAATATCTTCAGTGAATTTAGCGTGGTTCCTTTGCAATGTTTCTAGTTCCACATTTTACAGAAGTGCACATACAGGAGATTATAGTTGTATGCAAAAAAGAAAAGAAAAGTAATTAGACGAAATAAAAGAGAACTCACTAGTGATATTGAGCTTGTAAGAGCAGCAACTTTCTGAAGAAAATGAGAAGGATGCATGCCAGGGTGTTAGGGCAGAAACTGTGCGTTCAGTGCTTCATTTTAGAAGGAGGTCAGCCAGCAAGGCTGGAGGCTGGTTTACCTTTCATAGGGCATTGTTCTGGCTCAACAGTGGTTTAAAAAAGAGGTCAGGCATGAAAGATTAGTCTTGCAACACTTCCAAATGTGAATGAATGCTCATGTTAATAACTGCAGAGAGTAAGCTGGTGTGGCAGCACCCACAACCTATTTCTGGAGCCTCTCTGCCCTTGCTATTGGCATGGTTTCCCCTCAGTCCATCTGCAAAGACCTCCCTTTTGGCAAGAATATCCTTAGGTGCTATGCTGCTCCATTCATTGAGTGATAGCTGCCTCCAGACATTCTTAATAAATCAGCTGATTTAGAAACTGTGAGTTGATGTGCAATGTCCAATGAACACAGTCCCGTCTTTGTGCTGCTCCTTACAGAAATCCGTAAGACCCCTTGTGGGACCATATTCATTGAAAACAGTAACATTTGCTTTTCTGTCTCTTACAGGTTCTCCAGCTGGGATCTGATATTCTTCCTCAGTACAAGCAAGAAGCTCCAAAGACTCCACCACACATTATACTGCACTACTGTGCTTTTAAGACCACTTGGGACTGGGTCATCTTAATTCTAACCTTCTACACAGCAATTATGGTTCCATATAACGTCTCCTTCAAGACAAAACAGAACAACATTGCCTGGCTCGTGCTGGACAGTGTCGTGGACGTTATTTTTCTGGTTGACATTGTTTTGAACTTTCATACGACCTTTGTTGGCCCTGGTGGAGAGGTTATATCTGATCCCAAACTCATAAGGATGAACTACCTGAAAACATGGTTTGTGATTGATCTTCTGTCCTGTTTACCGTATGACATCATCAATGCCTTTGAGAATGTGGATGAGGTAAGTGATTGTAGTCTGCCTCAAAAGGATTGTTTTAATTAGGAGTTAATTTAGGAGCATGCTCCCAGGCATCTGGCAACAATAAGAGGCAACTGAAGCCCTGTGCAAATATGTGGGAAAGTCCTTCAGTGGCTGGGCTTTACCTCCAGCATTCCTGGAGTTGGAGAAGAGTGTCTTACGATTTCAGTGCCACGCGTGGATGTGTACATTAACAGATGTGGGGTTTAAAATCACTTGCTTGTCATCCAAAAGCACCGTTGCATGTCCATATCATATGGGCTGGACCAGTTGGGATGTCCCCCTGGCACAGCCTCCCTTTTCAGCTTGTTCCCAGTGATTGCCTTTAACCAGTCCTAATCCATTGCAGGGCAGAGCTTGATGTAAATAATCAGAACTGCTCTGGCTGAAACTGGTGGCAAATTTGCCACTGACTTATATGAAAGTACAGAATGCCTCTGAATGAGTGTTTTTAAAATCCTGCCTTAGGATTCCTTTTTGAACCATGCTGTAACTATTTTTTTGTGTGTGTGTGATGTCTTTTTAAATGTCTGATTGAGAGGGAGACTTACCTCCATATTTTCAAACAGTTCTTGAGCTACTGATGGAATTGTAGAAAAAGATTGAAGAGAGAAAACATAAATATCTTAAACAGACACTGAATTACAGCTTTTTAACTGCTAAATGTATTAACATTTACAAAATCAAGCTTGCAGCCTAAGATAATAGAGAAAACAAGCAATAACTATGACAAATAGTGCATGCACAAGTCAGTGTAGAGAAAATTTATTAATAAAATGCAACTATAATGGCATTAGGACTTGTTTTAATTTTTCTTTAGAGCCTTTTATCTTTAGGGCTATAAACAGGTGAAAAAAACTATGTTCATATTTCAACATTTCAGCAGGTTTTTTTTCTTAGAACACTGTTGAGTGGTGGTTTTCTTTTCTTTAAATTCTCAAATTCTGCAGTTATATATTCTCACTATATAAAATCTACATTTTTATTTTTTAATGCAGACTTTGGTGCAGATTTTGTGTAGCTCCTTTAAAATTCCATCCCTGTCTCTGTGCTAAGTACCATCTTTTGACATTGTTCCATTTTATTTATAGCAAATATGACAGAAGTGATAATACTTGCAGCTTAAATTCAAGATCGTATGAGGGCTGCCTGTCTGGAAGCAGGTTGTACAGTCAGGCTGTGTAAGGAGGTGGTATTATCAAGGTTGTAAATATAATACAGCTTTTTAAGATAACCACTTTCAGACTAAGACGGACCTGATTTTTATAAAAATGCAGCGTTCTCTCCTGATTTTTGTGCTTTAATATGTAAAACAAACAGCAAATCTGTGTGCCCAAGCAGTACAGATTTAAATGATGAGCTTAACCTCTTTCTCTAAGATATAGATGGGAAATAAACCATCTGCAACATTTGTGACACTGAGGAAAATGATTGGCATAGTGCACTATAACTGAGGCATGCTTCAAGAGGCAAACTTTAACCAAAATGTAGTAGCAACAGCAAGGTATCATGGGCTCCAGTGATCCTAGAGCTGCTATCTTTTACCTTCAAACAAATAAAATAACTCCCTTTTAATAAGAGAACCAACAGTAACATTTCTTTTTCGTGAAATGATGTGTTACGGCCCTGCAGCCTCCAGCAGATGTTGGCGTATAACTGCTTATGTACTTGATTTCAAACCCCTACCACTCCAGTTTTCCCTAGTGCCCAAAAAGAATTGAAGTGATTTTGGTAACAGGTATGTAAACAGTCAGTCTTTCTTCCTTGGGTCTACATTTTCCCTTTTCTTTGTCTTCCAGGGGAGATTTTTTTTTGGGGGGGGGGTGATACGTCTTCATTTGTGACATTTAAGTCTTTTGAGCTGGTTGGTGTGTTCTGGGTGGTTGTAGTTATTAATGTGCTTTATCTTCATTTGGCTTTTGACATTTATTTTAGCTGGTACGTCTTTTCTGGGATTTAACTTTTTGGCCCGCTAGCAGCAGTGTGCTCAAACACTGTTCCTAGGTAAAGAATAAGTAAGTCAATAAGCTTAATTTGTAAGAAATACTCTGATTAATTAAAAGGAGAATATTTCTCGTTAGAAGGTGAGTGTTTCCTCCTTAGGCAAGTACAAGAGAGAAGAGTTCTTTTAGCTCTTGATTCTGGTAGGGTTTAGCTCTTTATCTTGGCCCTGGGTGTTGGATAAGGGCGTTTGTCTTTAGCATTAAAGTTGGTGATTGTAGCATTTCAGAAAAAGTTGACAGAAGATCAGAACTTAGTGGTAAAGACCTTGGGCGTAGGTCCTGGTGCTCTTTGAGTTCTCGGTATGGTGGTGAAGGATGGACCCAAACCAGAGTGAATAGCCCTAAAAGCCAGCTGAGTGAAAGATGACTTTCTAAATTTCCCTTGTCTGTCCCACCTCCATCCCTCCTTTCTCCACACAAAGCATCAAAATGCACTTTTGTTAGGTGCTAAGGGACTGGGGGGGGGCATGGGGTGTTTCTTTTTCTCCCTACAGGCAGGTCTCTCATGCATAAAGAAGGATATGGCCAAGGAAGTTTAGGTTTGTGTTTCTCCACTGTAGATGTAGACTACTAATGGTGATACAGGTGCTTGAAGGTTCTCATGCAGAGGCTGCTGAGTCATTGTGTAAGATGCCTTGTGCACTTGAGTGCTATTTTATAATGTCAGAATTAAGGAGATAAAAGATTAAAAAAATGTGTTGGAAAAAGGAAATATGTTTTATTACTGAGGGTCGGAGTTCTTCAAATGTAGTCAGTAAAGGCTGGAGTAGGAACAGTGTAGTTTCCATCATGGACAACATTAGGCCAAGGCTGGAGTCTTGTGAAATTCAAAGTTATTTTGTTGTTAAGTGGGTGTAGAGCCTCAGTAGAAGGTTATGATGAAAAGGATTATGACACACAAATTGAGAACTGGGGGGGGGGATTAAGATGATTTGAGGCAGAACTAGAGGTGTAGGTTTCCATGCCTGGAGTTACAGAGCCAGTCTCTCAGGGGGATTTGGGTGTATGAGGAGGAGGGGGAAAGGTAAGATAATGAGAGAGAGAGATACCTTGCACAGCACAGAGTGATCTAAATTGGTGTGATGGATGAGGAATTAAGTGGCTGAGTGGTATTGAAAGGGGAGGAAAACAAGGTAAAATAGGCTGGAGAAAAATGAGCTGGGAGAGAGGGAAGTGGAATCCTTAGAGGGACGCGTACTTTATTTAAGAAAATTGGTGGGATGATAGTCCTAGAAAACAGAAAAATGCATGACATCTTTTCTAATTGGGAAACATTACTTGCACTGAAATACATTCTGGCTAAACCAAAGCCATACAGAAAACCTTTCATATATAGAAGTGTGAGAAGGGACACTATAAAACATACCGAGGAATCCAGCCAATTTTCAGGGTACGAACCAGAATGGAGGGGGTGTGCTCAGAGCCTCTGAAACTAGGCTGATTATTATTTTTTTTTTTAAAGTAAAAGAGTTCTCTGAAACTTCAGATTTAGTCCAAAAGTGCACGTCTGTTTGTCTCTTCCTCTAAATTAAAAAAATAAAGGAAAAAGTTTGGAGTAATGGGGGAGATATGGTGTTGGATCCAAAGATTTTGCTCACATGAAGTTCCTATTATTACTAGGCTGTGAAGTATGTAGCGACTGGTAGTTGGAAATTTTTTTTTGTCCTGGAGTTACATGAAGTAATTCTGTTTTTTCCCCTGAGTACTTAGGTGTATGTTAGCAAGTCTTTCCATTGGTACATGCACCATCACTTATGTTTCTAAAATCATGACTCTCTACTTTTGAAGCTAGAGAATTATGTGACCTTGAGGCTTAGCCTTTATGTGTTCTTCCTACTAGAGAGAGATAAATATCCAACCTCTGTCAGTCTGGGCTACCAAATGTTTGGTTATAGCGTGGGGAACCATTGATTCTATACAAGTCACAATTATCAGAGTCACACTGTGCTGAAATTGCCAGCAGAGGGGTTTACAGGGTGCCTGAGGACGCTGATCCCATTGCTTGCTCAGGCATGGCCAAACCATGCTACAACTCCCTTTGGGACAAAATGCATGGATTTACATCCTGGGGAAGCCAGGATGTTGTGCAGGTGCTTGGCTCTTGTCCCCAGATGGAGCCATGCAATTGGGAGAGTACCTGGAGCTGGAAGGACCTCAGGTACCCCCACTCAGGTACAGGCACGCTGATACAGTGCTGCCGAGGGTTGCGTTTCAGCCTCTGTAAATTAGTACATAGAATAAATATTCCCAAGGCTAGCTGGATGGACAAGCTTTTGGCCAAATGGAAAATGCTTCCACAAACCAAGTATTAAATACAGTTGAAAAAGCCCCCTTTGCTATTTGGAAAAATATTGGTGTCTTTTTTTTTTTTTTTTCTTCTGGGAATTTTCACTGAGATTCATGAATTCTTGAGTTTGTAATGAAGTAAAACCTAGAAGCTTGATCCATCTCTGCCAGAAACATGGTGCTAAGATGGAGAAGAATGGGACCAAATGTCAGGCTGGACCATACAGATAGCCAAATAGGTCATTTTCAAATGAGTTGTACAAAAGATCACCCTTTCTGCGAAAGTTACTTTTCATGAGCCAATGGCTGGAAGTGAAAGCAGTCAAATTTAAGACCTAAACCTCTGAAGTTCTTTGTCTGTTGTTTAATAATGTAAGACTACGTGACCAATGGCTTTTAAAATTTAGTGATGTGTTCAGGATATATTAAGGAAGGGAATCCCTGTAATTGTAATCTTCTTTTAATTACCATTACAGATCTGTTTCAATGGTGGCAGAAATTTCTTTGCATCGCTGCAATTAATAGCAAGTAAACCAGCAATGTCTGTAAATTGAAAGCAAATAAAAGCTGATACAACTAGTTTAGCCATATTCACGTCGGCGGTGCTTTATTGCAAACGTTCCCTTTTCGGAAGCTATTTGAAGAAGGGTTTATGGACCCCAGTCTGAGTAACACATGCAAGGTGAAGATAAATCAGTGTGTTGCAAGAATGTGGCTGTGGCTCTGAAATAAAGTCTAGGGCTAGCTACCTTTCTGAAGTCTAGGTGGCTGATATGAAGAAAATAATTCCCAGAACTAAATCCCTGCGGCAGCCAAGTGTTAAACTATGATGAAAACTCCTAGCAACACGACAGATACACTAAACCTGGGACCTGGCATTTCCCCCTTTGTTATGCAGTTGGAAGGCAATTAAATATGAAGAATACTGTCATCCTGCTGTAGTGTGCAGAAAAATGCAATATAATTATACAATGGCATGGTTACACTGTCCAAATATGAATGTACCCACCTTAGGCATATATTAGATAGATGGTCAACCATATTCGCCCCGCGGCTTATTCGCCCCATCACCCCTATTGCACTGAGTTGCAGAATTGCACCGCATGTCTTCAGCTTTTATTCAAGCTAAGGTTTTATTCAAGTTCTGCCGCTGTTTAATTACCAGCTTTTCTAATGCTGTACAAGGCCCGGGATATTTCTGCGGGTTCCCCTGTGGAGACACATGAATGTCATCTTGATGTGCAGGGCAACTTGTGAAAGGAAGGGCCTGAGCCGAGGTCGATGCAGGGGGTGGTGGGAGGGCAGGCAGGGTTGTCCCAGCAGGCAGATGTGACCTGGTAGCCTCATGCTGCACTGCTCTGATGTGGATTATGGCACACTGAACTTTAATTATATGTCTCAG
>NW_009259590.1:257451-277506 GCF_000687185.1 Egretta garzetta
TTTTAGTGTGTTGTATATGTTACTGGGAAGCAGATGTTGGGTACAAGCCACTTAAATGAAATCTTTAGTCAGCCGTATTAAGTGATGCAGAGTCCAATTGGGGCAAATTGCGTGTGGAGTACTTTCAAGAGAAGCTGCATGATCCCTGTGCTTGCAAAGGAGGGGAAGGCTTACAAAGGAGATGAGCAAATGAAATAATCTGGTCAGATACTCGCTGAAATAATGCCGATGGGAGTAGTGCAAATCCACGTTGTGGGGGTTGCTGTACACAGCCGGCAATGGGAGGAAAAGAGTTGCAGGCTTAGGGATGGGCAATTGCTCTAGGCAAAATGGAGCCAAGGTACAGCCTTGGAGAAGCTAACTGCATGGCTCATATCAGAATTAGCAATGTTTTACTAGCGAGACAGCCTTGTAACTTGGTGGGGGTATTTTGTTCAAGACTGGGTTGGTGTTACGGCTACCCTTGACATCAGGGATATGTGTACTTCCCAAAGTACTTGCAGAAACATTGCAGCTCAGGTCACTTTCTCCAGATATTTCTTGTCTTTTTATTCCTATATTGGCATAGGAAATCTGTAGTTTGTTGCTGGCATTAAACTATCAGCAGCTCAGAAGCTGTCCCAACCGATGTGACACACCTTCCTCTCCCTCCCATTTCATTCTCTGTCCACCTTCCTTAAGCAAGTGAAAATTATCAGATTTTATGTCATCCTCTTTTTTTTTTTTTTTTTTTTTTTTTCCTGGTTGGGCATGCTATGCACTAACAAATAAATAGTGCAAGATGTGACATCCCCCTTAACTTGAATCTAGGAGAAATATTTTGAAGTCGCCCTTCTTTTTATAACCTCAGTTGTTCACTGTTTGAAATGTATTGCATTGAATAGTTGTGCCATAAACAATTGACTAGAAGTTTATTTATAATGTTATAGCTTATTGACATTTGTGTTGGGGGGGGGGGGGGGAAGGAAATGAAAATCTCCCCCATCCGTCTGGAAAAAAAAGATAAATCTCAAGCAATAAATTTAGAGGTGCTTTCAGAGAGGGCATGAGAAACCTACTTGCTTTCATTTTGCTGTGAGGACTCTATTTTGTGCTCTCTGCAGTCACTACTCTCATTGCTATCAGTGGTGCAGGGTCAAGTATTAAATGGGCTCTGCTTGTATCTAGATGGACCCAGGATCTCGATAGCTTGTGCAGAAGCAAAGTTCCTTACTCCTGTGTGGATTTACGTAATTGAATGCAACCCTAAATTCAGTTTTTAAAGTGGTGATAAGTCAGAAATGTTGCTTTTTTATTTTTCTCATTCCAGCATTTTGATTTGTAACTATGCAACCTGATTGCATTAATTGTTTACCTAAAAAGAAGGGTTTCTGAGATATATTGGAAGATTTATTTTAACATTAACTCCAGTAAAGAAGCATTAAGGAGCTAACCAGGGATTTTAGAGCTAAGCTCTATTTAAGTAGCTAAGCTCAAAAATTTCTTTTGGGCATGATTTGCTGGTTAAATTTCAAACAGCCTATACCTACTCCTAGATGCTGTTCCTGCACTGCGTAGAATCACACCTCCTGGATACATGCCTGCAGGCTCACCCGCTCGTGTTGGCACGACTCACCGTTTCAGTTGTTCCCAAAATCTGTAGGCACCTTGTTTTCTTTTACATTGTGTACTGTCTTGTAACAGCTGCTGGGTGAGGATTGCCTAAGGTTTACAAAAATGGTGCCTTTTTTGCTGCTTCAATACCAAATGCTGAGCTATACCTTGACTTTACAGAACCAGCTAAGTGATTAGTTTGGGTGAAGTTTTTTTGTGTATAATTACTTCTGGTGAGAGAAAAGTAATGAAAGTTTCACCCATGCTTCTTTAAATAAGGTATTTGGATTGTATTTCAAAATTTACTAAGTGTGGGGTTCATCTGATGAAACACGGGCCTGGGCATGGTCCACAAGGGGTTCACAAGGTTCAGGGTATGGCTCCTCATGTTCTAAGATGCATCTCTAAAATAGGTCTGAGGAGTCACCCTGCCCTAAAATGCTTTTTCTCACCATTGACTGTAATGACACGCTGGTTTGGCTAGCTCAGATGCAGACCCCTCCACGGTGTAGTTTAGGCTGAGATGAGATGCATCCTCCCCTTGAGGCTGTATTTGCCTCTCTTCAAATTTTCAAAGGATAAAAAGAAAAGCAGAAAAAAATAATAGGGGTAAAACTCACAGGGACCTTTTGAGTCACCAAGCCGTTGGCTTTGGTGGGCAGGTTCATTGTATCGCCCTTCCCATAAACTGGTCAGAATCCACCTTAACTCATGGTGTCTGGAAATCTGTCGTAATTTGCAGTCTGCACATTTGTCCCTGTGCCAAACTTCTTGGTTAAATATTTCTTTTCCTTCCCTCATGTTTACCTCCTCGATGTGCTTAAAAAGAACAGTTGTCCCTCCCTCCCCCCACGTAAACACACCTGTTTTCCTTTCCTTAATCTAAGCAAACTGATCCTGTCTAGAAACCTCATTTATGAAATTTTATGAAAATTTTCTTGGCCATCTCAGCTGCCTCTCTTTGCACACAGTTAAGGTTGAATACATCTCTTTAGGGCAGAGCTGTATGCATTAGTCCAGGTGGAGAATTCATCTTTGCTCTGTAATCGGGGTTCGGCTTTTCCTCTTGACAGTGGAAACACTCGACTGATCCATCCTGGAACTGGCTTAACCTCTTCTGTGAGTGCAACCCAGTGATTGCTCTGAGTCACTGTGGGATTAACCCATATACCCAAATACTTCTTTTTCTCAGTAATCTTCAGCTAAAGATCTTTGTAGTTGTAGAAATGTTTAATTTGCCCTGTAATGGATGCCTTGAGACTCTGTGTTGTTAAGCTTTACCACATTTTCCTTTATTCCCACCCAGTTATTCTTCGCACTGACGGTTGTGTCCCAAAGGTGTGCCGTCAGCAGATTTTGTGACTGTATTTCTGCTTATGTCCCTAAGAAACCAATGAAATCCCTGAGAGCTGCCACTTGTAGCCCTTGCTAGACTTCCTTTTAATGGTTTCCATTTTGCCATCCTTTCCACAAGTTCCTCAGTCACCTTACAATCCCAGTTGTGGTCCCTGTTTTCTTTGTGTTTCTGAATAATATCATCCCGTGTGTTATTGAAATACTGCATTTCTTTTATTTAGAAAATGGGGTATGTTATCAGAGAAAGCTATCAGGAAAACTTGGCTAGATTCCAGCTTAGCAAACCTATTCCTGCACTGATTGCATTTTGATTTATCTCAGTGTTTCTAATTACGCTTTCCCTTAACATTTGTTCAGGTAATGTGTCTGTTTATTTCCTTCTTGATGCATTAGCTTTTCTGGAAAACATTAATATCATCTTTGAAAACTAAAGTTAAGAATGAATTTAATTTTTAGCCCAAGCCTGGATTATTTTTACTTTATTGCAGCTTGATCACTTTTGTTGTTCTTTTTTCATTTATGACCATGAAGAATCTTTGGGTATTTTTTTTAATGTTCTTTACAAGGAAAAGTTGAACCTGACATTTGGCAATTCTCACTTTATTCTTTCTAAACTCTAAGGTGTAGCTTTCTGTTGATCAATTTTTTATTTCTTACGTATTGTCAGTTCTCTGTTTCTGCTTTCTTCCTTTGGGTGATTATTTATGCATTTATAGCCGATGCCCAGCTTTACAAGTTTTTGCCCTTCTTTGAGATACAGCCTCTGGATGTTTTGTACCTTTTGACGTAAGGACATTCCAGGTGTCCTCTGCTGCCAGGTGTCTGACTCTTCTATCACTCACAGTCCAGTTGTCTTCACTTATTACAGTCTGTAGTTCAATATACTGTCATTTATAATTTACCAGCTCTTGCCCTTTTGAGATCAAGAACCCCAGTGCAGTTTACTTGGCAATTGTTCATTTTTTTATGAACTGATTCAATTCCTTCTTCAAGCCAATGGGGACTTCTGCAAAATCCTGTCAAGCAAAAGTAGTGTAGCATCACTTTCTGTGGAGTAATTGGCTATTCAATGGAGAAATAAGCATGCTATTGCATCTGCAGAAAATCTCAGCCTACTGTTATTAATAGCATTTATTCTCTAAGCTCATATCGAGAGAGATAAGTCTCACATTGTGAGGCAGTGCTCCATAATATCTATCTCGGTAATAACATAACAGGTTTGGATGCTGCCCAGATCCGGGCTATCCAGATTTCTAAGGATGGGTTTAATTTCTCCTCCCGTAAGCCGTGTAAGTGATAGGCTTCAGCTTCTTTGTATTCAGTGGGAGGGGGGAGAGACAGCTCTGGGAGGTGATTCATCCCATCCCCGGCAGCCTGAGAAGGACGGGGTGAATCACTCGTCTTGACGTGCCTCCCTCTCCTCTCACCAGGGAGGACAGACGGACAATTCACGAGGACTGGATGGTTGGCCGTAAGGTTGTGGCGTTACGTGAGACGAGCTCCCACGCTGGGAGGGTGGTTAGTGCTCAGTCGTGGTGTGGCTGTGGCTTGTGCAGGTGGGCTCGAGCTCAACTTACCTGAAACCATTTTGCTCCTGCAGGGAGATAAAGAGCTCAGCCTGGGCTGCGAACTCCTCAGAGGATTTGATGGCTTTAATGGCTGGTTTTGCTGAATGCAGGTTGCTGTAATTGCCTGTGTTTAGCAACTCTAAGCATATTAGCTCAAATTTAGCTTAAGCAGGTCTGTATATGCTGCAGGCACACCTTTGACTGCAGTGGCAACTTGCCCTATGGCATTTCATAGAAAGGTTCCCAGCTCTGGTTCTTGGCCACTCCATAAATTCTTCAAAACGACAATGTTCTGAACATCAAAACATAGTGAAAAGCTCTTAATTTTTTTTTCCTCTGACCTTTTCTGAAACAGTGTTTTCTGTTAAATGATGCAGTACCGATCCCCATTTTCAGAGCCGGGAGGATTCGGTTTTAGAACACATTTAAAATGCATGTTTCATTTTTTTGTTGCTGTTGCATATGTGCCCACAGCTAACAACAAATAAATAAAAAATCACAGAGCGAAATCTAATTGAAAAGCACATTGTTCCCTAATAGAAAAAAAAAAAAAAATCATGCACAAATTTATCATTTCAGCCTACTGGGATTTCGTGTTGAGGTTTAAGCAGATTTTAGTATATTTAGATGGTAGTAACTAATGGGTGATTTTGTTTTTATTTTACTTTTTAAAACCTTTATGCAGTAATTTCCTACTGCAGAAGAGACTTACTAGATTAGCAAGTAACCAGCTGATTAAATCTTTTATGTCTCTTCCAAAGATGCAGCTCTGCTATCCTGTTGCTCCTTTAGTGTAGAGCAGACTCCGCGCTTGCTTTCCTGCTTTAGGAGGGCACCTCTGGCGCTCACACTAACTTGAGTGATTTCCCACACTTGTTAACCTTTGTTTTCCTTTGGTGCCAACGTTCCTTTTGTCCTCTTGCATGTTTGGCTCTCAACCCCTGCGTAACATGACTTTGACAGCTTCATCCTTCCCATTGCCGGGAGTATCAGGGATTCATTAAGTGCAAGAGAACTTAGCTCCCTGTTCTTGCTCAAGGTGCAGAGGTCTGTTCCCATGGTGTGTATTGCAATTGCAGGAAACATCTTTCTCAGCCTTGTGGTCAGAAAAGTTGAGAGTCAGACACACAGCCTAGACACTCTTGTCATCCCGGAAGACTGAAGTTTGACAATGTGGTAACATCTAGGATCTGAGATGGTGAGATTCAGGTAATTTTAATAGGAAGGAGCTGTCCCTCTGCGTTTCAGACCGAGTGCTGTCATCACTTGTGCCTCCACTATCAAACTGAATTTCCTTTCTTAGTATATGAAGAGAATTTGAGAACACAGACTTTGCAAGGCGCTTATGTCAATAAACTTGGGCTTTGTTCAATCATGTATGGTTTATTTAGGTCCAAAGTTGAACATCCATTCCTCAAAAATGTCTTTCTGGATAAATTTGACATTGTCTACATCCTTTGTGGTGGCTTCAGCTGTCTGCTAAATAGCAACAGTGGTACAAAAAGGGCTGGTTCAGAGCTACTGCTTGTGCCCTCTCCTGATCTGATGGCCTTAGAGGTCACTGGGAAAGTCTCCTGTGACTCACACTTGTAACACTTAAGTTGATGATGTGTACCAGATAGGAATTTGGTTCCAAACTTGACACACAAAATGGAATTCTTCAGAAAGTGTTTTTTCAGTTAAGAGATTTCTGCAGCTGAGATGACTGAAGATGAGCAAGCTGAATGTCCTCATCTGATTAAGACATGATCAAATACATTAGTCAAAACCTCAAGGGGTGGGATTGGATGGTTCATAACGAGATTATACTCTGTCAGAGAACACAGACCAGCAGACGTTACAGACAATTGGTCCAATTGACTAAATACAGCCTTAGAGTGACAAATGCTCCTCCCAGAAATTTGGATCTTCAGTATCAAATGTGCGCTATTTACATGATGCTAGTGCCAAACGGGATTACATGCTCCATTCAAGGTTTCTAATCACCTCTCTGTTCCTTGACTGCTGAGGTTACTTCAGTTAGAGCAGATGCTCATCCTTTAGTCGAAGGATTTCCAAAATATTCATTATGGAGCATAAATACAGTTAAAAGAAAAATGGAATTAAAGGCAGAAAGCAATCAGTTGAGATTAGAACACTGAATTTCTTAATAGTCCAAATGTAATTCAAGGCAGTTAGTCCTTCACATAATTTCCACCAAAAAGGTCATTGCTGAATCTTAGGCAGAGCTTTGCATATTAGCAATTGTGCATTTATCATAAGGCAATTTTTTTTTTTTTAAGTGTAAAGGTACCACCTTGACCCAACCCAGTGTTTACACAGTATGATGAATCATGTATTCATTTAGTATGTGCTTAATTGCTTTTTCCTAGGTAGTGTTTTATGGGATAGGTATTTAAAGCTTCCAATATTGTCTTTACATTTTGCAAGATTAGACATGAAATGTGAATGCTTATAAATGTATCTCTGATTTTTTGGTCTTAAAGTAGTGGGTCAGACTGAACAGGCTTTAAGACTTACAGTGAAACTTAAATAAATTACTCTTTGGAAAGAATACATTTCAGTGGCAGCTAAAATGAAACATCTTTTTATACATAAGAGATGTGATTGTTGTCTGTGCTTAGGAAAAAAAAATCACAGCAAAAACATTCTCCAAGGCTTCAAAATAAATGCTGTATTTTTATATTAGTTGTAGAGTTGCTAAACTGTCCATGTAAAACTAGAAAGCGAAAATGTAGAACCATAGAATCATAGAATTGTTTAGGCTGGAAAAGATCTTTAAGATTGAGTCCAGCCCTTAACCTAACCCTGCCATCCCACCACTAAACCATGTCCCTAATCACCACATCTACCCATCTTTTAAATACCTCCAGGGATGGGGACTTGACCACTTCCCTGGGCAGCCCGTTCCAATGCTTGACGACACTTTCGGTGAAGAAAGTTTTCCTGATACAAAATCTAAACCTGCCCTGGCGCAACTTGAGGCCATTTCCTCTTGTCCTATCACTTGTTACTCGGGAAAAGAGACCACCACCCACCTCGCTACAGCCTCCTGTCAGGCAGTTGTAGAGGGTGATAAGGGCTCCCCTCAGCCTCCTCTTCTCCAGGCTGAACACCCCCAGTTCCCTCAGCCGCTGCCCATCAGCCTTGGGCTCCAGACCCCTCACCAGATTTGTTGCCATTCTCTGGACATGCTCCAGCCCCTCAAATGTCCTTCCTGGAGTGAGGGGCCCAGCTCCAACAGCTAGGACGGTGTTGGCCCTTTTGGCCACCTGGGCACACTGCTGGCTCATACTCAGCCGGCTGTCGACCGACATCCCTAGGTCCTGTTCTGCTGGGCAGCTTTCCAGCCACTCTTCCACAAGCCTGTAGCATTGCATGGAGTTGTTGTGACCCCATATATATGTAATATGGATCCATATGTAAGATGGATGGAGGATGGAGTGTCAGACTGTAAACTCTCCTCATCAAGGGTTGAGTCTTGGTTTGGGTTTGTGCAGTAGAAAGTGCAGTGTAAGCCTTGCCTCTGGGGCAGACTTAAACTACTGGGTGCAAAAAGGGGACTCCCAAGTTTGGATGCCAGGTCTCGAACACCTTGCCCAGCCTTAATCTTGGTAATGAACAGGGGCTCTTTAAGTAAAATGGAAATAATACATATCTTCTTGACCAACGCATCAGGACGTGATCCTACAAAAAAACACCCTGCTGTTTTCTCCCTCCAATTTCACAGCAAGTTGTAAACTTTCAGAATCAGGCTAAATTCACTGAAACACGCTGCAGGGTAATTTCATGAAATACAGTATTAAACTAGTCTGTAGTTTCCTTTTTTAATGTAGATCTCGTTTCTGTGGGGTGACCCTCATTCAGTAGTCCACGGGCCTCCGTCCATTGTGTAATGAACATTGTAAGGGACTTCCCAGTGTGTTGGACAAGTTGGCTGTTCAGAGTGCCTCACAGACATATATCCCAAAGCAAATAAGTAGATACACGTTTAGATGCAAATAAAAGTGATAAACTAAATCTGTGTCCTGTGCAAATGCAAAATACAGAAATCAAAATGGGAAAATTCCACTTCCCTCCATGGTATTAGTCATCATGAGGGCTTGAATGCAAATATAGAATTTCAATTTATTAAGGATTTGAGGATCTGAAACAAATTCCAACAGGATTTGAAAAGCATACAAGAACTTTGTCAAACAGATTACATCTGGAAATATCCGATGTATGTTACCCTTCAAACGTTAGTTGTGAAAAGAAACAGAGGTGTAAAAGAGATTAATGTTTTTCTGGTATGGAAAACTCCAGAAACTCCAGTCTTTTGCTGTTTGATAATATAATTAGCCAGTGTTTTGACTAGACTGATTTGATAATGATGCACAGAAAAGGGCAATTTAATCTTGGCACAGTAACTAGGAATGTTTGCCTCATTGCTTTCTATGTCTTAATTTCTACTTTAAATTAAATGTCTTCAGCTTCTGAATGTTTTATACTAGAAACCTTCCTTTGCAGACCTTCTATTTTGAGCCACTAATTAATTTAATGCACAAGTTAGGTATATCATGGGATTGCAATAGATCAGGAACATATTTTTCTTCTCTTTTTGTATCTATAAACTCTATTAAAATACATTGCAAAGCATTTGTGCATTGAGGAGGACATACACATTTCTTGTTCCCTCTCAGATGTTTCTATTAACTTTTTGATGGTCTCTGTGCTTCTATTCCCTAAATATTTGTACTTCCATTTATTCGTACTTCATTTATCTTGTGTGGAAAAAAAACCTGACCGCACGAATATTTGCTTTAGGAAAATATCTGCCACATCTGTTGATGGGAAAGGAGATTAACCCTATATGCAGAGGCATGTGGTTTTCTTGCCAGGGCCTTGTGGTCTGTATTACCCTCCCTCAGAAAGGCTGTGTGCCCGCAGTTGTTAGTTCCATGTTCAGACAGTGAGACTTCTTACAAATAACAAAATATCCGGAGTTACGTTAGCTGCGGTGAAGGATAATATGAGGTGGAGACTGTTGGACTAGAGGAGGTTCCGCAGCTACTCTCTGGTGGGTGAGAGGAAAAATAGGCAGATTGCTCTGTAGTTCCCTGTTAGAATTACTTTCTGATGTTTGTCTTGAGAATCTGTTAATACTGAGGGTTGTTGAAGTAGGTGGACTGCTGTTTTGTCCAGAGTAGCAATCCTCTGCTTGGATTTAATAGAATACTGTTCTCTGAGAAGCTTCCAGAAGGCTCCACTTGGATGGTGTAGTTCCATCTGTGACTGCTCTTCCACCACGTTTGACCTGCTTGAGATCTGAGCGGAGTCTTCCGTTTACTTCAAACTGCCGAAGCATCGAATCACTCCTCTTTGTAATAAACATGCCATTTCTCACTTTGGATTCCACAGAACTCTTCTGCCACTTGGAAAGACTGAACTTGAACGAAGTAATTTATCCACCTAATGAGTGCCAGACTTGATTTACCCTGATGAGGTACAAAAAGATTTAAAGCAGATGCAGGAATTGCTGTACAGCCTTCTGTGTTAACAGCAGGATATTTCAGATGAAATAATGATTTTTGTTTTTTTCTAGGGGATCAGTAGCCTCTTCAGTTCCTTAAAAGTGGTGCGTCTTCTACGACTCGGTCGAGTTGCCAGGAAGCTGGACCATTATCTGGAATATGGTGCTGCTGTACTGGTACTGTTGGTGTGTGTATTTGGACTGGTGGCCCACTGGCTAGCCTGCATATGGTACAGCATCGGGGACTATGAAGTTATAGATGAAGTCACTAATACAATCAAAACAGATAGCTGGCTCTACCAGTTGGCACTGAGTATCGGGACACCATATCGATACAACACCACTGGCTCAGGGCAGTGGGAAGGAGGACCCAGTAAAGACTCCTTGTACATATCCTCTCTCTACTTTACCATGACAAGCCTTACAACGATAGGATTTGGAAACATAGCACCAACCACTGATGGAGAGAAGATCTTTTCGGTGGCCATGATGATGGTTGGCTGTAAGTAGAATTTTATTTTCTGGCATTTAAGCAAAAGGTGGTTGTATAGATAGTATGGTGGTTGCAGAGCACACTTGCTGTAAGCTTTCTTGACATCCTAAAAAATCTGAAGTACCAGTAAATAATCATGTTGTTGCTGTAGCTTTTAACTTGTTTGCAAGACTAAGCATAGTACGTACGTAAGCGTGCCTGATGACACTGTTACTGAGTTCTGGGTCTCTTCTTTATGCTTTAACAACAGCTTCGATTGTGTTTGAAGGGTCTTAGCTGGAATTTGGTTAAAAGTTGCAATGTGTATTCAAATTCAGGTGGTCTGACTGAGTTTTGCTTATAAACTTGCACAGGCTTGGATACGTTTTAAGTGGTTTTAGCCAGCTTACGAAACGTTTAGTGATTCCATGAAGTGATTTTGTACTTTATGGCTCTGGTTTGACTTTCAACAAGTCCTGATTTTGTCTCCGGAATGTGGCGGCCTTTGTCACCAGCAAAGCTAGAAGTGCAGGAAATCGTTAGACGCTATATTGCACCTTTTCTCTGCTTCCCGCTGTTTTGCAGCTCTGCTGAAATAGTCTAAAAGCAAGAGTGGTAAGGCACATTTTTCATTTCATGTGCTGCCAAGGTTAGATCACGGAGCAGCTCTCCAGGTTAACAGAAATCTTCAAAATACAGTGAAGACTGCTGAAATTGTTAATATCATTTGGGAGAATTATTTTTCTGTTAAATAAAAAATTCTTGGTATTTCTCTGATGCTTTGTGTTTTCTGAGCTCCATACAAACACCAAGCAATTATGCAACAAGAGAGCAAACAAAACCTTTGGAAAATAAGATCTGCATAATCTCTCTGATAATTATCTCAGCTAACACTTTGAGCTCATCTCAGAGAAATACTGTACTATAAAAAGGAAAGTTTTCTTGGTACAGTCTTTCTAGATCTTTAGAAGATTAAAGCCATTTGTTTGGAGATTTTTAAATGCTTTTTAAAAAGAGAGGTTGCAGTTTGAGGATTCTGCTTGCAGCGTGGTGCAGTGAAATTTCTGCTGAACAGCATCTTTACGTGATGGGTTGATGTATTTCAAAACATTTCGAAGTCCATAAAAAGCAAATCCCCAAGCTAGAGCATTAATGAGCTTTTGCAGCTAGGCCATAGAAAACCTATAGGTGCCCATTAGCCATTTGTTGAAGCTGCTTTGTGGTATTTACAGAAGGCTGGGGATTTGGAGAATAAACTGGACATAGAATTTATTTTAAATATTGTAATATTTACTGCCCTTGTCTTTTGTGGGGAGTTCTGTTGCTCTGCCGAGGAGAGTCCCACAGAAAGAACTAAGCAGCTGTGGTAAATGATCTAGGGTGGGGTGAGAGCCATGACAACATGATGAATAATAACAATAATAATAATAGTAATAACAAAATAGATATATGGCCTCAGTAAGTGAAAGGCAAATGGAGCTTGTAAGCTGCTCTGTATTTGTTCTAGGTGGATTGTAGTCTTGCTTTTTCATCTCTGAAATACATGTTAAAGATGGGAAATACACATAGCAGTATCAAAGTTGACATTTACAACAACCTATGTATGTACCACTGGCTGATTTTAATAGTTTTTGTAAGTGTTACCTACAAAATTTTAAATGTACATGTCAAATTTATAAGTGGTACCTGTAAGCTTAATAATTGGAACACCATGAATAGGTTTCTAAGCTTTTGGGCGAAGTCAAAAGTAGAATCTAAACTTCAAGAGGGACAGTTAAGTTGCTTATTGCATAAAAGTAATACCATCGAAATAAATGTGGCTTCTCTTGTGAGTGGGGTGAAGAGCATTGCGGCATGCAGGAAGGCTGCAGACAGAAGACACCACCTTTTTAGGTTTTTGCAAGTGTAAAAATGCTCAGTTAAGATCAAATGGTTGAATCTTCTGCAAACATATCAATGAAGATTTGTAGATTTTCCGTTCGTGCACATCAGTGTGATGACTGCTCCTGAAATCTAAATGAGTTGCTTGGTTGGTTGAATACTGGTTAGAAAATACCATAGAATGCTTTGGGTTGGAAGGGACCTTTAGAGGTCATCTCGTCCAACCCCCCTGCAGTGAACAGGGACACCTTTAACCAAATCAGGTTGCTCAGAGCCCCGTCCAGCCTGGCCTTGAATGTTTCCAGGGATGGGGATATGCCAACTTCCAAATAGATGCTGGTCATGGGCTTTATATATGCACTATTTCTGCTCAGAGATCAGACCTGCAGGATTGTATGAACATGCTTTGCAGTGCCAGCTGCTGAAAAGATGACAGTCTGAGCACCAAAATGGGACGGGGGCACAGCAAAGGGCTGATGCAAGTTCTCAGGCAATCAAAGTGGCTCATGAGCTTGGGAAATGGATTTGGCCCCAAGAAAATGTGTAACTAAGAACTGAAAATTACTTATTTGAGTTGTTTTCCAAACAAGATGTTTCAGTTTTTCTTTTGAAACAGTGTTTTGAGATAAACATTGAGCAAAATTCAATTACAGTTGAATCAATAAAAAGCTCTGTTCCCTGAATTGACTCCTGTTATAAGCAGAGAGAGACTGTGAAACACCTTCGGTAGTTTTCCCGAAGAAGTTTGCTAATACCAATAGTTGATATTGGCAGCATCTCTTCTAGCAGACGGTGCCAAATAAACGTCTTAAACTTAGCATTGGAATCAGAGATAGTAATTCATCACAATCCCAGCTGCCTACTCATGCAAACTGCAGATATGAAAGAAAATCTTCACTGCGTTGTCAGCTGGCAGCGGCTCGTTCTGCAAGCCTGAAGTTTCCTATTCACGCTGGCAAAGTTATCAGGACCTGGGAGAAGTATTTGGGGAGATTTGCAAATCCTTCTGGTGGTCAGGATTGCAAAATGCTGTAGTTGTTAAAAATAGCCAAATTAAGATTCTGTAGCTGCTGATAAAGCATTGCTTGGTGCGGGGCAGTGGCACGGGAAACCCAGATGAGTGGGGATGCTTTTCAGTTTGACTGGCAGTTTGTCACTTGGTTGTTCACTGAGGACAGAATTGGGTGGGATATTTAGACTGAAAATACATCACCTGTCTTGCAGGAAAGAGAGCTTTGAATAACTTAACCTCATCTTGCGGAGCTTACTTCAGATTTCTTTTGCCTCACTTGCTTTTCCTTGGTGTCCAGTGCTGTTCAGCAATATTTTTTCTGTTGCTTCTTGACACTTGAAAAGCTAAAAATAGAAACATAAAGCATCCTATGACAAGGGAGCAAGGTTTTTACAAGGGTTATTGTTTAAATACATACTCTGCATTTGCTGCCTAGGGTTGCTGAATATGCATTGAAAATCTGGGGTTTGTAGCTCCTTTTTTTCTCTCTGCACAGAACAGAACAAGTAGGTAGGTCTGGCATCCTTCGAACGGACCAGGAATCGTTTATCATTCAGGAAGGACCTTTCTTGTAAACCTCCCATTGCCTTCTGTCAGCTCACCAGCTCTAGCAAGAAACTCAGTCTCTGCTGCTGCATGTTGCTCCAGCTCAGTCCACAGGCAGGTTTGATGTTTCTGCAGCACAGCCATAGATGTAGCTATAAAACTAACTGGGTCTGTGCCGTTCACAAAAAGGAATGTATTAAGAAAGAAGCCACAAAGATACTTTTGGTTTGTACACCATTACTATCTTGCAACCCAGCACAGCCAGGACTTCGGTGAGCAGAAAGCCTGTCAAAGGGAAAAGGCATTTTGGGGAACATGGCAATATGAAACAGCTTGCAGAATTCAGGAGAGGTGGGGTTTTCTGAAGAAACAAGTGTGGATGTTTAAACAACAAGAGTTAGGTTACTGCCGTATGCCTTCTTCCCTCCTGTGCTTTCACTGGGAGAAAGTGGCCAGCTTCCCAGCTTGCAGCTCAGAAGGTCTCTCATACTCTTCTGCATGTGTAACCCCGAGCGATCGGTTTGCCCCCATCCATGTGCAACACTGAAATTGGTCAATTGCTCTGAATGACACAGAGCAAACTGCAGTCAATCTAGCCCCATAAATATGGCATTGAGATGAGTTTATTTGTCCAGCTGAGTGGGCCCAACCCAACTTCATCTAAGCAATAACAGAAATCCAGTCTATTCCGCTGGTCACTGAAATGCTCCAGTGATCCTTGCTGCAAGGGAAGGTCAGAACAAGACATCGAAGGCAGGAGTGTCAATGAACGTTGAATACTTCACTGTTTCTCAGGATGTGAAAGTCGCAGAAGAATGTCTCAGTCACCCATCAGCTGCCAGAAAAGCTGAGAAAAGGTTTTTTGTTGTTCTTCCTTTAGGGAGATACATACAGAGCTTGCTTTGGCTTCTGTTTACTTCCAGATTTATGGGGATGTGGTTGTGGGGAAGATATTATTTTTCAATGACTGGTTTTGAATTATGGTGAGGACAGGCTTGTTAATTCAAATTGGTTTTGTGTATGAGCAGAAGAATTTGTTGGGGTTGATTGTACAGGATACCTTCTCTGGAAAAGTGGTCATTTCTGCCAGAAACGCAATTGCTATTGGAGCAATATCTAGACAGCTCTTTCCAAAACTCAGTTTCTAATTTCATGGCTTGAAATGCTGACTTCTTGTTTTCATCTTAAAAATACCCAGGATGATGATTTGCAGGTTGGAAAGGAAAACAGATGTGATTGCTGTCACTTTGACCCCAAGTTGTTATTGTTCAGGGAGAGCCGGTGAAGGAGAGCGTGGGTGGGTTCCTCTTGTTACCCTGCTTTTAATTTTACTAAACAGAGAGAACAGGACATGCTCTTTCGTATTGCGAGATGCTCTCGTCCGAGCCACGTCTGGTTCTAAAACCTCTCGTATTGGGCGCATGATACTGAAAGGCTGCTGGTTGCTTGTGGCACCCCCCCTTGCTGCTGCTTGGCTCTTGTTTTGGAGTTGTGACATGGACTGCCGCGGACTGTCAGTCATCTCTCCATTGATCTGCCAAAACCTAATTCATTATTCAAGTGGGTTCTTTCATTGTTCAAGTAACATTCGTCAGTTCCCTGCCAATATATGGTAGTTAGCGCTTGAGTGCTGTTTGTATGAATCATGGAGGTTTATCTAGTAAATTTGTTAAGCAGCGGCTGAGCCCACGCACTGACACAACAGTGTATAATTGTAGGAAAGCACTTGTCTGGCAGACTTCCAGACAAGCAATCCCAAGAGTCCATAGGATTTAATTTTTGATCCCAAGGAAAATGTATGTGTAAAATAGCACCTTCTAGCAAAAAGCGTTGCCAGTAATGTAGATTAAATCATATTTTTCACAGCAACAGATAGTAATGTGAGAAGGCTTTACATCTGTAGGAATTCATAGGCTTGAGCGTTTAGCTATGGTTGAAATCCAACTCTGCTCTAAGGGGGTCCTACAAGAGTCGGTCCTATGTAAGGGCATTTTCTTTTTCTGCAGAGATGTGGGATATGGGAGGGACAGGCTCTGCACCACCCATCCGGGAGCCGCAGAAGGGTTTGACCTCTTCAGTAGTAGAGGACTTGTGCCAATTTTTGAGCTGCTCCTTACAGTTTCTTAAAATGTGAGCTAGTGGGGGGAAACATGTCTCTGAACAAGAGCATGGCCCTGCTAGCAAGCTCTTAATTGCTTCAGCTACATGCAGGTGCAACCCCCAAGCTGCGTTCGGCAGGTGGGGTGCAGGCTGCTTCCACAGCAATACATGTGAAGTGGCTGGAGAGCTGGGTGACAGCCTGCCCCCCCCAGGAGGCGTCACTTGCCAGGTTGTTGACAGGTTGGACTTAGCAAAATTTTGAATATCCTACAGAACTTGGCCCAGTCAAGAAGGGATGAATCAGCTTCTCACTTCTTCATGGTCTTCTACATTGTACAATGTGAATCTACTACATAGTTTGGCAGAACTGCCCCGGTCGAGGCTACTGAGGGAAGGGCACAAGGATACTTCCAAACTAGGCGCTCTTCTGTGTGCAACTGCTTCCCTCCTGCTCCTCTGCACAAGCATGCATCCATCCGGAAAGGCTGCAAACTCAGCTGTGCATTAATAACTACGTCTCAAAGACAGAGCATTTTATTTAGGGGTGGTGGAGATTTTCTGGAGGAGATGGTTAGTTTCTAATTGGTCTTCCAAGAGATGTAGGGCTAATGGAGGAGGAGATGTTGATGTGGGGGCTGCCTTGCAGTAAAGAATGGCTCGACCCAGAGTGGTTTTAAACATTGAGACAGGGTGCTAAAGGTTTTCCCAGAAGGGCTGATTTGGGTATTTCTAGGTGTCTTATTCTGGGCAGGTTGGCATTTGGCCTCGTCACCAATATCTCACTGGATGAAATACCAGAAGTAAAGCTGTGCATTACCCCTGCCCCTTGTCTTTGAAGTGAGCGTATCTTGACATTTCAGAGCTTGAAGAAAGGTTCTCAAAAGGTGGAAGGAGGCCTAGAAGACTAGGGGTAAAGATTTCTGCACAACTACGGCAGCGATACAAGTTATAAGTGAAACTGGGGACAAATTCATTAGTTTATTATTTCAGATGAGGCAATGGGAAAGGTGTTAAATTCTTTAACATCCAAATCAGCAGAGAGTAAAACTGTTCCTTCCCATTTACCCATCAGCGCAAACAGAAGGAGGTGACACAGAAAGTTACATGAAGGTGCCTTGCAAGTGAAAATTTCCCCTTTTGAGTGCCATTGAAAAGGTGTTTTGAAGATGTTTTTTGTGATGTCTTTTAATTGTTAGCACTCTCAGTTATGTCTCACAGCTGGAGCAGATGAAGTGTTTCCAGGCAGGGTATTGGTCTCAGTGCAGCAGCCGAACTTGGCAATCTTAATATTCTCTGAGCAGCTGCATGGAAGAGGCTTAGAGTATACATATATCAGTAGCCCACAGCCAAAAAAATTAGTTATTCTTAGGGAATAAAAGATCTAGCGTCCTCTACTTTTCATGAAACTTCAGTCCAAGTGGGGGGTGATTGGGGTGGATACGACAAGGATAATTGGTAGAAGCACCATGCGGGGCATATGTGCCTTGGTTTGCTTTAACTCTGACATGGCACTAGATTTTTAGATATTCAGGTTCTAGTTTATAGCAAAACCATGTCTCTTTTATATAAGGAGCTTTAAAACTGTAAAACAGCCTCCTTGGGAAGCTTTATGGGATTTTTTCTTTTGCAAGGTTATAGCTAGTGTGTGTTTATATAAGCTTTACTTTTATTATCATTGGCTTGATATGTTTAAATGAATTTATGGTATCAAGAGAGATGGGGCAGTGAGTGGGAGAGGTAAGAATGAAGAAAGAAATGTTATTTCATGCTATTGAGCTATGTTATTTAAAACAACTGAAAATTGCTATTAAACAAGTGATACATAAATGTGGAACATCAACCTTTACACAGTGCTCTTGCTTACACACAGTGCAAGCAACCACCTGAGGTGGTCCCAGAGGGACGATCAGGTTGTCCTGGATTACTCATAACATCTGTATCTCTCAGGAAGCAAAAAGTTTTAATTAATCCAACTAGATCAGCAGATATATCCGACTAGCTCACGACACAGCACAGCTTTATAGCATATTGTGCTAGAGGGATAAACAAATCTCAGATAAAAGATAACCCCCAAGGTATTATACCACTTGGATGGAAGGGGCTGGGGAGGTTATTTGTACTTTTCTGTTCTGAAGTTTTGGAAAGCCAAGTGAGCGATCTAGGCCTGTGTCTGCACAGGCTTCGTTGGAAATCTGCAGGGCTTAATTTTGTATACTCATGAGATAATACCCGTGTGTGCTTGGCATTCCAAAGGGAGAGTTACCTGTAAGCCGGGCCAGGTACTCCGGCAGATCCTGCCTGATTTCACTGGGGCTGTGGTCCTCAGTGGGCACTGCTTTTCTGTGGGTAAACCAGGTATTTTTAATCTCCTTAATATTGGCCTAGCTTTACTTGCAGACAAGTGCTGTGGTTTATCAACCAGAGTGTATAGAAATTTGTTATTATGGTCGGTGGAGTGAAGAGACAAGTTGTTTTAGGAAGTGTCCCACTGTAGAAAAATTGAATCATATCAGAGAATCAGGCCTTAAAATACTACTTTTTTCAGGTCAATCAAGAGATTTCCTTGCCTAGATTTTGTTAGGTTGAATTTCAAAACTGAAAAACTGCATGATGTGGTTGCATATCCAGAGAGGCTGTTTGAGTTGGGGTTTTTGTGTTGTTTTTGGAAAAGAAATAAAAAGCCCAAATCTCTGGGAGGTTTCATTATTGCACTGCTGCCTGTGGTACTGTAACGTGTTTGGTGGTAGTGAGGGATATCGGGTAATTGGATAAAAGATGACAGATACTAGTTCTCAGTTTCTCATTGCTTCATTTCTGTAGGTCTGAAGTAGTACAATGTCGTGTTCCTCTTGAAAATACTGAGAGCTGTGAGGACTGAGCCTGCACGACTCTCATCTTCATGAATCTTTCCCGCAGCTTTTTCTGCAAGAACCTTGGTAGAATCAGGAAAAATTTTCTGCTGGTGGAGGCATAGCCTATGTGGGGGTATGACTGCAGGTTCCTCCCTAAAGAGCTTTGCTCCTTTCCCTTCAATTTGGAGGAAGGAGAGGATAGCATCCCAAATAGCATCTCTCCCCTGGATACCTGCTGTGCATCCCTGCCAGTGCTGAGGCAAAAAAACCCAACCAGTTGTGCTTCAGTAGGAACATTTTGGTCATGAATGATTAAAACTAGTTTTCTTCCACTGGCCAGCAGCCAGCATGGATTTGTCAAGATGAGTTCATGGCAAATTAATCTGATTTCTTTCTTTGACAAGATAACTGCCTAGTGAATAAGGGGAATTTAGTAGATACGATATATCTGAACTTTTTAAAAGGCTTCTGACACTTTTCTACATAGTGGTCTCATAGCCAACGAGTGAAAGATGATCTCAACACAGTCATAACAAAGTCGGAGATAACTGATTGAAAAATCTCTCTCAAAAAGTAATCAAGGTCTTCACTGTCAAACCTGGAGGGAATTGCCAGGGAAGTCTTTGACCCGCCTGTGATTTTATTCAACACTTTCATTAGCAGAGTTGAGTGGCAGAACAGAGAGAGTACATCGGGGGAGTCATGGGAAGGGTTGCAAGCCGTTTAGATGACAGCATCAGAATCCATAATGATCTTGATAAATTGGAAAGGCGGCCCGAAATCAGCAAGGTGAATGTCAATAAAGGCAAGTGCAATGCATCACGTGTAAAGAGGGCAAATCAAATCTGCTGCTGCGGGGCTGGAGAGGATCTTGGAGGAAAAGGGAGGGGGGAGGTGATAGGCAACTGCGGACTGAATGTAAGTTGTCAGTGGGCTAAAACCTGTAAATCTCACTCTGGAAAGTATCAGGAGCAATGTCATAAGCAAGCTGAACAGGGCATTTATTCTGTTGGGATTAGGGCTGGTGAGACATCTCTTTTTTTGATACAGGGCTTTAAGAAAGCTGTAGACCAGCTGGAGAGAGAGAAGATCAATGAAAATCTGTTACAAGACAGGATCTCAGGGGAACTGTTGGAGGAGCTGACTTTGGTTTAAGCTGATAT
>NW_009259590.1:277583-291928 GCF_000687185.1 Egretta garzetta
TTTTCTGAAGGGCAGTCAGGTCAGTTAGGAGGGAATGAAAGGAAGTCCATCAAAACTTTTCAGCTGTGTGTGGATTCAGACCATGGGCAAAGCCACCACCAGATTTGGTAGACTGCACTTCATCGATGAGTATCTTATCAAGCTTTCTCCAGGTATTCTTGCTCCTGCCTCAGCATGGCAATTGGACCAGACAATCCCTTGAGGTCCCTCCTAGCCCTGCATCTATCTGATGTTGCAGGGAGAATAAGGTACTGCTGCAAATCACTGATATGTGTTAAGAAGGCAAAGGTTGACCATCCGTCAACATTTAGAGGTGTTTTATGGTCTGTGATGTAGTGGCTGCATGTTTGCACTGCACGTTCACCCTATATCCCTTCCACATTTGAACTGTAGAATGTGCGTGCACACGCTGGGATGCCCTCATCATGGGGAAGTTCAGCTCCCTGCGGAAATGCTGTTGTCATCCAAATTGTGCGAGGCATTGAGAGATGAATGGGGGTGTCCAACACTGGAAAAACAGAGGGAAATTAATTTCAGTAGAGGAGTTTGGGGTTTTTTTGGCATAAAAAAATTTTCTTACTGAAATACAGTTCTGAGCTAAATGTTCTTGCCTCTGTGTTTTCATCAGGACTTTTTTATTAAGAAAATACTTAAACTAAAGAAAGAGAAAAATACTAATTTTATCTCAGAAATTTTATTTTCTCCCTTTTTTTTTTTTTTTTTCTGTCTGTATTCCTCTAACACATATTTTTTTAAGAAATTCTCTATCTCTTAGTATTACCCACTGGAAGAATAGTAGAAGGATGGAAGTAGAATCTTCCTTAAAGATTGAGAAAATGGGAAAAGAGAGATTTTGGGGTAATTTCCACAATTTCAACAATTTTTCTCTTTTTCCAGGGGAAACTAAGAAAGCAGATAAAAGGGAGAAGGCCAGCAGACAGAAAAAGATATTTTTAAAAGTTGAAAGATTAGTAAGCTTTTATCTTATTTTGTCTACATTTTCGTTGCATAACAACATGAAGGATTTTGTAATAGAGCAGAATATTTAATTTCTTCTAAAGTATGTCATGAAAATTAAAGCATATTTCAAAGCTCTATTGTGACGCGTAATCAGAATTGAAATAGGATGAAGTTGATGGAAAAGAGGTTATAAATATCTGCCATTGATTTCTACATGGTGATGGCTTTTTAGAGGATGACAATTAGAGATGGCTTGGAGGCTGAATTCCTCTGCAGGAAAAAGCCCAGCTCTATGGAAATGGCATCATGTCGACTTCTGTATCAGTTTTTCCTCAATGGAAGATGGTCAGCTTTGAGGTAAAAGCCCCTTAAATTCAATCTCTCCTGAAGTTGGTACACTGGAAGTAGGAGTCCTATCCATGTCCCTTCAAAATTCGTGTTTGTGTGTGGACATGCCAACAGTAATGGTGACAGCTAGGGAAAAATTGTAATTCTTACAATGTATTGGCAAGGTTGAATAGCCTGAAAGCATCATCAGTTGTCACATGGGCAAACGTCATCTGCCTTTGGATGGGCGTTGCATCCTTTAAGTCTCATCTCTCTTGCCTCACATGTGATCGAATGACACTAGGTTAAGGGCTAGGAGGGCAGAGAGAGGTGTTGATGAATCCTCACCTATTTTTTAAAAGCATTTAAACAGGTCCTTCGGTCCTTCCTGAACTGGGACCTTAAGCATGCAATGTGTTTTAAGCACTTGAATAGCCCAGCTGACCTCACTGTTGCTTAGTGCAAGCTTACCTTTCAACATTTTCCTGGTGGCAAGCCATAATGAAAGGAACGTTTCTGACATTTAAGGTTTGTGGGTGTGTCTTCCAAAAACAGTCAAGAGGGACTTAGGAGGGTAAGTCCCGTCTGAAAGTCGCTAGGGCTCATGCCTTAAATTCATGTAGGTGTATTGTAAAACCTCACCATCCATTTCACCAAGGTCCCATGCATGGAAATTATTTTTTTACACGGTATGTTTGAATGTTTACCTGTTTGGTAAGGACATGGGAACAAACTATCATTCCTTTATATGGTGAAAGGAGTAGCTTCAGTTGCCCTTCTTCTCCGTCCTTGACGAGAAACATTTTAAAGCACAAAATTTGATGCATGCTTCCACTCCATTATTTTTGAATAGGAAATTGAGGCTTAAGAAGGTTACTACTGTGCCTCATTAATGCAGACATTTCCTGCCCAAATTGATGGTCCACCTTACCTAAAGGAAATGTAACTTTCTAGTTAATCAAACACAATCTTTCTTGCACTTTAAAGGAAAAAAAGCCAATGAAGTAAGAAAGACGTTCAGAAAAAAGCCGTTGGCATCAGTGTTGTATTGGAAATTATCGAAAGGGCTGGAGGATGTAAGTCTGAAATGATTAAATGTGGTTAATGATTGGTCATGCAAGGAGCTTGTAACCAAATCTCCTTGTCTGAAGATAAATGAAGTGAAGGAGGAGAGAAGGGTAAAACATGTGCATGAGATGCCTAGAACACCTGTGGCACGGTCACAGCCCTTGGCAGTCCTTGGCCAACCTTCTCTTTCCCCATGCACGAGGTCATTTTAGCAGAGAGGTCTGTTTAGTGATGCGCGGGACCTCGCGCGTGTGCTCGCGTGTGGGTGACGGTGTGTTCAGCCCTGTCCCGTACGTTTCAATTGCAGCAGGGCCTGAAAGCTGGTCCTGCTGAGAAGCGAAAGACAGGTGAGCCTGCTGGTGTCTCAAGGGACCCTGTGGGAGCTGAGGTGGTTGGTGCCACTGAGCTCCTCGTCCCCTTTCTATTCCTCGGGCAGGAGCAGGCAGGTGCCCATGGTTGCACCCATGTCTTTTCTGGGAAGTTAAGGGGTAGCGTTGGCTGTTAGAGGGGATTTTAAATGGAAGAATCACAGAATCACAGAATTGCAAGGGTTAGAAGGGACCTCGGGAGATCATCTAGTCCAACCCCACTGCTAAAACCGGTTCTCCTAGAGCACGTTACACAGGACTTCATCCAGATGGGCTTTGAATATCTCCAGAGAAGGAGACTCCACAACCTCCCTGGGCAGCCTGTTCCAGTGCTCCGTCACCCTCAGAGTAAAGAATTAGAGAGATTTATCTGAAGCATTAGTTTTAATTTAAAAATAATAAATCTTCATTGGCAGAAATTCCTTAACGTTTTTCAGGGTTCATAACAGATGCAGGTTACTTGTGTTGTGTGGATGGGCTTTGGAGCAGGGTTACAGTTTGAAGAAACGAGTGACTTCGCAGATCCTACAGCCTGCTTTGGGCACTTTTGAGAAAAAGAAAAAAAAAAAAAAGATTTCCCAAGCTTCAGAGCAGGGCCCAGCACTGCAGCTGTGTTACATATTCTACCAACTGCTAAAAGAGCAATCTGGGAAAGCACAAGCTTAAATCAAGTTTCTGTGTAACTTGTTAAAAAAAAAGCAACAAGCAAACCCAGGAATATCTGAGAGAGAGTATTAATGAATAAAATCCTAAAGTGCTTTGCTAAATGGAGGACTTAATGATAAATATTGGGGGTCTCCCAAGTAAAATACTCTCTAGCTATCTTGGGAAAAAAAAATCCCTTCATTACAGACAGAATAGCGATAAAATTATTCATATGGTTTATGCTTCTTATAAGCAAGAGAAGCCATTAAAGACTTCTAAATGTTTGCAACATTGTAAGGGGTGATTAGAGGCTTTGGAAGGAGTTTAATGGAAACTGCATCAGTATTGAACGCCCACATGAACACACAGAATAGGAGAGACAGGAAGGCGAGCTGAGCAGATTTGACCTAGCCTAATTAGTCAGCTTGTTGTTGTTTTTACAATCTATTATTGATACACAAACATGCTGTTGAAGAATTAGTAATCTAAAACATTGCACTTCATTAGAGTTTTTAGTGGTGCTCTAATAGCCATGCTCCATCTGGATGGTAATAAGAAATAATGGACCGTAGAGAAGTTATGCATCTTCACCTTATAATCCATTTTCAGCCAGCTGAGAAAGCATCAGAAAGGAAGCTTGCTGAAATATATCACTTTACGATTACAAATTCAAAGGGAACAAACAGAGTCCTGTGTTCTTTATCTCTGCAGCAGATATTTATTCGTTTCTTCCTTTGCGTGCTGCACAAATATTCCTAAACAGATTTATGCTGTGGATACGGGCAGGCTATTGTGTCAATATGACACAGACATCTCGGCGGTGGCGTGGCATCTTTAATGGCTTTTATGTTACTACAATAAGGATGTCAGAGTGAATCAGACTTTCTCGTAGTTTATTGACTTTCAGGTTATAATTGTAGCAGCAAAGAATCTCCGCGTATAATGGCAACACATGGAGGTTGTTAGCGAACGTGTTTTCGTGTGAACATGAAAAGGAGAAGGAGTCGGTTGTGGTCTCTTTTAATTGGTAGCATTTAACACAGGAGCAAGAGCTTTTGCGTAGAGATGTCTAAAGGTTAAGGGTCTCATCCAGGAATGTGAAACCTCTAGTTTCATTTCCAGATCTGACATTTGGTAGAATCATGAACTTTGTCATTTGATAAATTTTGTGGTTCTTTTTTAAATCTCCAAACCTATGCCTGATTTATTGGTTTAAATGTTAAATGGTTGGGGGCAGGAACTCCGCATGTTTTTGTACAGTGCCTACCAAACCACGTTCCAAGTTACGGGGAGCCAATAAAAACAAATGAAAATGTTCCAGGAGTCACAAAAAAAAGTAGTCTGCACTGAATTAGGCTGAATTTCTGTAGTTGACTCCATGTAACTGGTTCAGACCTCAGGTTAAATTCAAAGAGTGCAGGAGGCATTTAATTTTTACCAATCTACAGTTTAAAAGCTCAGGTGAAGGCAGTGGTAAATAGGGGATACTGTCCTTCGCTGTGGCCGATCTCATAGCCTGCAGTCAGGGTATTTCATGATAGCCAAAAGGTCATTTGGGCCTGAGCCACAGCATTTGTGGGAAGAAATCAGACAACCCTTCTAGTTCAACTGGATTTAAAAAAAATAGTAAAATACATATATTATTTTGATGCAGGGGATGCAGCCTACCAAAGAGGACTGGAGGCAATTCCTCCTACCATGAGCAGTACGTTCAATGGTAAATAGTTCCAGGATTAACATAGCCAGCTTGCATGGGAACAGTACAGATTTGTGCTGAAATCAGTGCCTGTCTTTTGCTTTTCATAAGAATTTGGTGAGCATATGTAGGCATAAATGCAATGGTCCAATATATCCTGATCTTTTAAGCTGGTATATTAGCATGTTTAAGGCAGAGTCAGTATTATTCAGTAGAATGGCAAGACATATATGACTGACATGACAAAGTCACTACAGGAATCTCCTATAAATCTACAAAAGATTTGGAAGTCCCATCAGAGACACTGGGAATGTGAGTTGTTTAGGATATTAGGCAACATATTCAAAACACTGATACAGCTTTTGGGAGTTTATTTCCCATTCACTGTCAGAGAGATCTTGGCTGTTACATCATGTTTTCTTTTTTTCTGAAAATCTTTCCAATTACAATCAACGTGGAACATTTTAAACTACTTTAGGATCTGCTCCTTGCTCCCTTCTTAACCCCCCCAAACAACCCAGAAATATTAATTATAAAAAGGAAATGTGAGATAAAAACTACTAAACAGGCAAGATTAAGATAAACTGTCATTTCTCTGTCATTACTCTGAGTTTCCTGACCTCCAAGCAGTAGGTCTTGGAGTACTAAGCCTTAATACTAGATTAATATTAGACACTTTTTTTTTCCCCATAAAGAACAAGAAACCAATTTAAAATTATCAGGTTTTTTTAATTATGTTTAAATTTTAATGATTTGTCATTGGCTTGAGCTTTCTGCATGAGATTCCCTTGGTTTCTTATTCTTGCAACCTGTTTCTATCTTAAAAATTTTGGAGTAACCTTAAGAAAAAAGCACGGTAAACTCAATTCTACAGTAAATGAACAAAAATGTTATTGTTTGAATGCTTTTAATATTGAAAGGATATTTTCAAGGTTTGTATGTATGTTTTATCCCAGTGTGATCAATAATTGTATAGAATTTGAGACTTCTGCCTTTAACTGTTGTTACTCTTACATGTACTTCCAAAAATGAATGAAAAAGACCATATTATTCATGTAGGGCTACAGAAAATGAAAACCAGCCAAACTCATTTTCCCTCAAATTTCCTGAAAACATTCACCTTCACGTTGGAAAATATCAGGCCAAACCAAATTAGTCTGACGAAAGGAAGGAAGTTTAGAGTGGGAGGTGAAACTCTGTCCCAGCTGGGGAATGCACTGTTCACTCTGCAAATAACATTTTAACTCCCTTTCTTACTCCAAACTAAATATCCTTATTTTGGTAAAAAATAATTGAATATACATTTGTGAGACATGGTACTACCTTACTCCCATTTCCTGCCCCGAATAAAATTTTGCAATCAGCTTTATATTTGTAATATTCCCTTTCATTGTTTTTTGGTCCCTTTACATTTAAGACACCTAGTGAAAAATACCAAGAAAGTATCGTAGGCAGAAGGTTTGTTTGGAAGAGTGTCATAAAATGAGGACAAATCCATTTCTTAAGTTTTGATCCTATTACTTCATTTTAGGAGCCAGTAGAAAACAACAGTCTTTACAAGATTCTCTTTTGGTGTTCTGGGTATCTGATATATCGGATTAAGATGTTTTGACAATTATCCCGTTGTTATCTGCAGGGACTCTATCGTCATACGCTGTTTTTATTGAAACAGTTTCTGTGAAAATGGTAATTTTCATTAATTGAATTTTTTTCCTAATCTTCCCCCCCAAAATTGCTGACACAGCACAACTCTGTTGACCTGGCAGGCAGCTAGGTAGTTATGTACAGCTGTAACTGGAATAGGGCCATCTGTGTTGTCTGAAGGTAAAATGCTGACATAGTTTTTCTGCTTATTTCCATGCAACCGGAATATTACCCCTGTTGTTTTGACAATGAGGTGAGACCTGCAGGATCCATAGGCTCAACTATGCACCAATATGTCTTGCTGGTACTAATTTCAGCTCACTTTTTGTGGCAAGGTAGAACATGGAGCATGGTACCTTGGAGGCTGATTTACATGGTATCTTCTCATTAAAACAGGGGGAAGCTTCAGCCCCCATCTCCTTTTTCTTTTCTTTTTTCTTTTTGAAATGAAAGCCAAGGGGGTTTGAGTCAGGTTGTACTTACGATGTAGAGATGTGAAAGTGAGTGCCTATCAACTCAGGGTTATTTTTTGTGGCTGTTAGTAGCATCTGTTTGTATAGGCAGAAAGTGGAGCCTGTGTCGTGCATCACAGTAGAATATGAAATTGTAAGAAAGATTTTTTTGTTGTTGTTTCATTATGAAATTATCCATGCCATCCCATAACACAGTGGAGATAGCATGTGAAATAGTTGCTGCTAATTAAGCCTTCCTGATTTAAAACCATTTCCATAATCTAATTAGGCTAAGTACGTAGCCAAGTATTGTATGGGATAGTTAATGAAAATATTTGTAAGCATGGATCATGGTGAAATTAGAAAAGGTTGAAATTAATTATGGTCAGGAATTTTTCTTCCTCTTTTCCAACCCTGAGTATATAAAAGGCCTGGGATGAGGGCTGGCAGTGAGGTTTGTTCCCTGGGTTTCTTCATGCTACTAGAGGAGAGATTTTCTGCTGTCGTCTGAAACATTTATCACAGCAACAGGCATAAGTATTTTCTTTCCTTTGGGAGGTTAGTGCTCTGTGTTCTTTATGCAGGATAAATAAGCTTTTTCACAGAATTATGATGTCAAAGTCTTTAAGTACAGAATGCTGGAGACATTTACAAATATATTAAAAAAGCACTTTGGGCCCATTTCATAGCAGTCATTCTGTTTGCTTCCTCTTTAATCTTGCCCATTTTTCACTGGAAAAATTTGATGCACGCTTTTCCCACAAAAAGGACGCACTCCCACCCTTACCTAATCAGCACATGCACAGCTGTCCATTAATCAAGCACTTAGCGGAGAGCGCAGCAAACTTATTTCAAAAAGCAAGGTGTCCCACTTGACAAATCTCTAAGGATTAAGGAGCTATAAGAAGTACCGAATCGCTGTGCTAAATTCTCCGAGGAGGAGGATTCAGCTTTGCCTCTTCCTTCCAGTGGTTGCGTCGGCAGAGCTCATTTCTGTGTGCCTTGTCTGGAACCCAGAGATTTCATCTCTGCAAAGGATCTCCAGGTTGCCTTGAAAAGGCTACATGAGCAAAACCAGAAGCAGAGATGGTCCGAGGGAAGACTGGCCGACAAGTGTGCTTTTCCTCATCCATACCTTATAGAGAAAGAAGGGCACAGATTTTGGGGTGTCAGTAGTAACCTGGGTTCCTGTAGTAACCTGGGGGAAACTGGAGTGGTCATTCTGTAACAGGGGTTTGGAAATGTCTCCATGGAAAGACACTTTTTTTATTTCAGGTCTTAGAAAGTTTCTGTAAGTGAAAGGAGCAATATAGTCAGATTGAAATGTTGTATCTGGAGCTTTGATTCTGTCAGCTACTTTATTGGCCTGCAAAATTAAGGGCAGGGGGGGGGAAAGAGGGGAACAGAATCCTCTGTTTGGAGCATGCAGGAGGGGGTTTCAAGGTATCTATGATCAGTAGGTCCTTCTTGAATTAACCAGAAGACAATGGACCTTCATCCAGCTGCCATTTTCCCCCTCTTTTTTTTCCCCAGTTTAGAGCCAACTTTACCAAAGCAATGTGGAATTTTGTCCAACCTGATTGTTTTCCCAGGGATTCAGGGAACTGATTAAACCATGTGGTAAAAAGCCACGCTGCTGTTTCAAAGATGCCCTAGATGAGAAACCTCTTTTTCTTAATGGTAATAAACTGAACAGCTAAAAAAAAAAAAAGAAGAATGCTTTTGATGTATTATGGTAATAGTTGCAGATGATAATTTCTACTGTCAGCACAAAACTTGACCTTCATTTTGGTCTGTGACCTGAAAAAATACCTCATTAGTACTTCTGTACTGTCCTAGTGGTGTTTTGAAGGATAATTCAGGGTTCAGGTGCTTAACACATGGATATCACATAAGGGTGGGCTTAGGTAGAGGTAGGAAGAGAGTCTGTCCCTGAAGAGGCTCAAAGTACATCTGTAATTCAGCAACAAGAGGAATCGTTTTAATTAAAGTTGCGTGATTTTCTTTTTTGACCTCAGGCTATCGTTTTTCCGTGTGCTGTGGGACTTCTCCTATTTTAAAAGCCATCATGCCGCATACTTCCCTAGTAAAAAGTAGTTTCATGGGGGGACGTAATCTTGGATTCTCTGTCATCTTAAAATAGCGCATTGTTTTTCATAAATGAGTATTAACCTTGCTGCATGATCCAGAATGTTTTAAAAATAGTCCGCTTGGCTAGAATTCGTCTTGCCTAACTTAAGACACGTATGATATAAAAAATTGTTTTTTCCTACCCTCCTTTAAGTTTCTTTTAGACTCATTGGAAGAAACGGGCACTTTCAGGGCACAATTCATCTGACCCACTGTAGGTCTCTATACTTCAAAATGAGATGAAACTGTGTTCTTTAAGTCTGATTATAGAACCAGCTTAAATGTAGACATCTGTATCCCACATTTCCTTAGGTAGAACAGGTAGAACTTCGTAAGAACAGTGCAGCTGTACTTAGATAAAATCACTTCATGAAGCAGGGGAGTTTTTACATTGCCAGTAAATATTTTGTCATAGAAGTTTGTGGAACTGAAATAGCATATTTTTATGGAAAAGGAAGGTGGGGAAAGCAAAAAGGACTGTTCCTCTTTGTATATGTAGAGTGCGTGTGGATGGGTGTGAATTTATATATAAACTTGCTGTGTGTGTCTGGATGCTTTGTTTTTATAATTGCTCTACTTTTATCATTCCTTCAGTCGTAGGCGAATCTTTCTTTTCCCATTTTGTAGATTTATGTGCAGCCCATCACCATTAGTGGGCTCTATTAATTGGTGTAATTGTGCTTTCCCTGATGAAAGCACTTTGCCTAAAATTATTTGAACTATCAACAAAAATGAGTCCAGCTTGGCCACATCTCATCTGAAGAGTGCTTACTCTGTGTATACCGATGCAGGCTGCAGTTGCAACAGTTGGAATTGGATCAGGTTCATTTGATATAAATAAATGATCCAGAGGGATTACTCCGAGCATTAAAAAACTTTAAAATTGAAGTAGTTGGGTGTTGCTGAAAACCTGCTTTATTTTATCCTGTCTTTTAAAGATGCCCTGAGTTGCACGGTGCAGTCTGCTGATAGCACCTGCTTAATCAATAGTTTCATTTTAACCGTATCGCACAAGTCGCACGCAGAAATTAAGAGCTGCTCTTGGGCTCTCTTAGCAGATATGCAGAGCGGTGATAAATTCCTGCCTTGCCTATGGATTCCTTTGTTACTTGGTAATCTCCTAAGAAATGGTAAATACGACTGAGAGCTGAGTGCGCTGCTTTGCACAATAACCACTAACCTAATTCCTGCAGGGAAATGGGGCAGTCGACGCTGCTGTGTGCTTGGGAGAAGAACAGCTTGTCAGGGAGCCAATAAGTACCTTGAGAGCGAATGCAAAATTGATAATATCATTTCGATTCAGCAGAGCAACTCAGATAACGCTGCTCCCAAACCCCATTAACTTAATTAGTTCTGACGAGTGTTACCTTGCCCGGCTCTGCACGGATGCCGCACACAGTCGCTTGCAACTTGTTCACGCGCTGGCTAGGCGATGCATCTCCCTGCAAAAATATATAGCTCTCTGGGTTGCAGGGCAATTTGTATATATTTGGCATTTGATGACAGTGTGTAAATTCACTAGCAGCATCACTTTGTTAGAGTTTATTACCTGTGCTCGTTGATCCTGTGATAGACACAGTCAATCTCATGTACAGACCTGGCACCAGCTATGTTAGATCATGGCAAGTGCGTAGTTTTTAAGCTGGAGACTAGTTTAAAACTACAGAATTATGGAAGCCTTTGATTATATAGTTATATAAATACATTTTGAAGGGTGAAACGTGGAGGCATGAAACCTGCAACAAGTGCCTTTATGAAGAAGTGTGGTTTGCCTCTTGCAGAGGGAATACCCGTGGTTTGTCCTCTGGGTTGCACCTTCAGAAGACTTAATCAATACAATCATAATCCAGCCAAACCTACTTGTTTTCAAATAAAATTTAAAAAATTCTTTTTTTTTTTTCAATATGAATTGAGCTGTGCAATACCAAACAATGTAGATGACTTTCCTAGTATTCTGTATGCTTCGCTCACATGTAAGAAGTGCAATTAAGTTTTTCTTATTTGAATATCATTATTCACATTGCACCATATTATTCTGCATGTTGAATTGCATTGCAGCGATAAACATAAAACACTACTTACTTGTACAAATATTACAGCTAGTTCCCTGCAAATGTTTGCCTATTTTCAATAGCATCAAAAATTACAAATAGAAAACATGATTTTTATTTTTTCTTGTTAACCAGCATATAACAGACTGAGTACATGAGTACTTCCCTACCACCAACTCATTTTTCAACCTGCCAAGACCAAATGTGCTTGACAAAAAATCAAGAAAGCAAGCAACAACCAAAAATTGATGCAGGCGACTTAGGCTGCTGCAGTTTCACTTCCTCTAAGCAATTAGCTTTTTGTAATGTTAAGGTTTTTCTGATAAATAAATTCCAATCATAAAAATGAAGGATTATCATTGCGATTTACAGCGCAGGAAATTCTAGGTCTAAAATGGTCAAGAAAGAATACGGGAGATGTGTAACCAGATTTTAATGGTGCTTAGTTATTGGGGATAAGGCGAGAGTCAGCCCTCGACAGATGGGCTCCACACTGAATTAGCCACCCACTGGGGAGCTGGATCTACCTTTTCTTTTTTCCCCCTCAAGTGCTGAGATGCGATATGGAAGATGACGATCAGCTGAATCGTCATGGGGATAAATAAAAATAACTTTTGGGAAGTGTTGTGTCGCTTGAGACGTGCTGCTGCCTGAAGGTACCGTTTGTAAGAGGGACTCCTCACCACGGCATACGGTGCTACTACAGCACCCTCTTGGTGGCAGCTGCCCGTGTGGGATGTCTTCCCTGCCTGAGTCCATCGGAGGAGCAGTTGATTAAAGTAATGCGGTATTTCGTTTCAGAGTAACGTTGTTTCAGATGTCTGATGCTTGAATCTCCTGAACGTGTCAGGGGAGTGCTTCGTAGTGCAAAGTTAAATGATCGTACGTGGACCTGGCAGAACTTAATGATATTTTTTTTTTTTTAAATAAGTTTGTGGTTACAGAAAGGGCAGTCGCTAAGTCCCTTTGCTCCGAAGTTTGACTTTTCCCATGACACGCAGAGGCTGCAGTTTGTCGAGGTTTAACCCCAGACGGCAGCTCAGCCCCCCCGCAGCTGCTTGCTCACTCCCCTCCGGTGGGATGGGGGAGAGAATTGGAAGGGGCAAAGTGACAAAAGTCGTGGGCTGAGGTAGAGACAGTTTAATAGGTAAAGCAAAAGCCGTGCACGCAAGCAAAGCAAACCAAGGAATTCATTCCCCGCTTCCCATGGGCAGGCAGGGGCTCAGCCATCCCCAGGACAGCAGGGCTCCATCACATGTAACGGTGACTTGGGGAGACAAACGCCATCACTCCGAAGGTCCCCCCTTCCTTCTTCTTCCGCCAGCTTTCTATGCTGAGCATGACATCATACGGTGTGGGATATCCCTGGGGTCAGTTGGGGTCACCGGTCCTGGCTGTACCCCCTCCCAGCTCCTTGTGCCCGTCCTTGCTGGCAGAGCAGGGGAAGCTGAAATTGAAAACTTTGTTCAGGAGGACCGGCAGAGAAACAAGGTCATTACCGCAAAGTAGTTTTATCATCTCTTGAAATTTTAAATATACAGTAAAGTGCGATGATTTCAGCACAGTAGCTGAACCCTGCTTTTTTACTCTAATTAAATTTGTTCTGAAAGTTTGGAGCTAAAGGTGTTTGTGAAGGACCAGGAGAGAGGAGCCAGACTGTGGCTGGACCTTTTAACTTTGTTCAGGGGCCAGGCAAAGGTGTGCTGCCTGTGATCACTTGGAGGACAGTTTAATCGTTTCAGGCATTCTCAAGATTTCACTAATTACACCCAGATACTTGGTGTGTCATAACATTCACTGGCAAAAAGTTATTTATATTTCCCAGTCAGTAAAGAAAATGGGTATTTCTATGCATGTTCTCAGTATCTTGGTAGGTGAAGAAACCTCCTAGGTAAGGAGAAATATGTTGCCTTGTGATTTCTACTGCCACTGATCAGATTTTATTGCTTCCTGCTTTCTTTATAGTATTTTTATTTTATACTGCACAAGAGAAAGTGCTTCAGGGAAGAAGCATCTATAGCAATAGCCAGGGAACAATCTTAATCCCTCCAGTAATTCTTTGGTTCTTTGACCTCGTACTTTTAATCTCCTTGAGAAGTTTATTCCTTGACCTCGTGGTTCTAATCCCACCACAAATTTTATTCCTTGACATTGTGGTTTTAATCCCTTTGCTAATGCCACTCCTGAGCTCTGGGTTGAGTGGGGTTTTGTGTAAGCACATCTTTGCATACGGTGCTCTACAGTCAGCAGTGGACCTCTATTACTGTGCCTCCTTAGCCTGTTTCTTGTTAAAAGCTGAAATGGTGGGAAGAGAATTAGAAGATGCTTTTATGCACATACCCAAATATATTCCAAGGGAGAGCCAACTATTTCTGGGCCCAGAAATTATTGTGAGACATTTAGGGCAGGAAATGTAGGCAAGCAGTTGCAAGTTACCTTAACAGGGGTATCATTTGCTTAGATGAACATTAAACTACTCTTAAGATGAGTCTCGTGGACTTGATTATCATATTATTGCATTTATGTCCTCTGGGAGGATTTGAGTTAGGAAGATTTGCAAACGCGTTGGATGTTCAGGCTCAGAGTAAGAGGAAGGTTTGAACCCAGTGAGGTATATAGATTTACTGACCAGCACATAGCAAAGGCCGGGGATGGAGAGATGAAAGACTTTGTATCCTGTCATTTTTCTTCTTTTGAGCTAGTCCGTTCCCCACAGTGCATCAATTTTTAAACTGAGACTTTAATCTACAACATTTTAGCCCCTTTCATGAAGGGATTTTTTTTTTTCTTTACTTTTCCCTTTTTGCCAGTTATGTAAAACCATCTGCTGTTTATATTATGTCACTTTGAATGCTCGCTCCTTTTCTGTATCCTTGTTCCCTTCTGTCTGTCACTCTACGGAAATAATCATGTTGTTTGGAAAGTTTGGTTGAAAGTCGCTGGTTTTCATCTGTGGCAAGTCCTTTTGCTGGCAGCCACAGTAAGGCCTGTAGGTACTATTATG
>NW_009259590.1:292234-292798 GCF_000687185.1 Egretta garzetta
CCCAGCCTCGTGCTCACTCCCCTCCGGTGGGATGGGGGAGAGAATTGGAAGGGGCAAAGTGACAAAAGTCGTGGACTGAGGTAGAGACAGTTTAATAGGTAAAGCAAAAGCCGTGCACGCAAGCAAAGCAAACCAAGGAATTCATTCCCCACTTCCCATGGGCAGGCAGGGGCTCAGCCATTCCCAGGACAGCAGGGCTCCATCACATGTAACGGTGACTTGGGGAGACAAACGCCATCACTCCGAAGGTCCCCCCTTCCTTCTTCTTCCGCCAGCTTTCTATGCTGAGCATGACATCATACGGTGTGGGATATCCCTGGGGTCAGTTGGGGTCACCGGTCCTGGCTGTGCCCCCTCCCAGCTCCTTGTGCCCGTCCTTGCTGGCAGAGCAGGGGAAGCTGAAAAGTCCTTGACTTAGTATAAACTTAGCAACAGCTAAACCATCAGTGGGTTATCAACATTATTCTGATGCTAAATCCAAACCACAGCGTTATGCCAGCTACTAGGAAGAGAATTAACTCTATCCCAGCCGAAACCAGGACCATGTTGAAAAGTTTGTTCAGC
>NW_009259590.1:293400-297777 GCF_000687185.1 Egretta garzetta
CGCAAAGTAGTTTTATCATCTCTTGAAATTTTAAATATACAGTAAAGTGCGATGATTTCAGCACAGTAGCTGAACCCTGCTTTTTTACTCTAATTAAATTTGTTCTGAAAGTTTGGAGCTAAAGGTGTTTGTGAAGGACCAGGAGAGAGGAGCCAGACTGTGGCTGGACCTTTTAACTTTGTTCAGGGGCCAGGCAAAGGTGTGCTGCCTGTGATCACTTGGAGGACAGTTTAATCGTTTCAGGCATTCTCAAGATTTCACTAATTACACCCAGATACTTGGTGTGTCATAACATTCACTGGCAAAAAGTTATTTATATTTCCCAGTCAGTAAAGAAAATGGGTATTTCTATGCATGTTCTCAGTATCTTGGTAGGTGAAGAAACCTCCTAGGTAAGGAGAAATATGTTGCCTTGTGATTTCTACTGCCACTGATCAGATTTTATTGCTTCCTGCTTTCTTTATAGTATTTTTATTTTATACTGCACAAGAGAAAGTGCTTCAGGGAAGAAGCATCTATAGCAATAGCCAGGGAACAATCTTAATCCCTCCAGTAATTCTTTGGTTCTTTGACCTCGTACTTTTAATCTCCTTGAGAAGTTTATTCCTTGACCTCGTGGTTCTAATCCCACCACAAATTTTATTCCTTGACATTGTGGTTTTAATCCCTTTGCTAATGCCACTCCTGAGCTCTGGGTTGAGTGGGGTTTTGTGTAAGCACATCTTTGCATACGGTGCTCTACAGTCAGCAGTGGACCTCTATTACTGTGCCTCCTTAGCCTGTTTCTTGTTAAAAGCTGAAATGGTGGGAAGAGAATTAGAAGATGCTTTTATGCACATACCCAAATATATTCCAAGGGAGAGCCAACTATTTCTGGGCCCAGAAATTATTGTGAGACATTTAGGGCAGGAAATGTAGGCAAGCAGTTGCAAGTTACCTTAACAGGGGTATCATTTGCTTAGATGAACATTAAACTACTCTTAAGATGAGTCTCGTGGACTTGATTATCATATTATTGCATTTATGTCCTCTGGGAGGATTTGAGTTAGGAAGATTTGCAAACGCGTTGGATGTTCAGGCTCAGAGGAAGAGGAAGGTTTGAACCCAGTGAGGTATATAGATTTACTGACCAGCACATAGCAAAGGCCGGGGATGGAGAGATGAAAGACTTTGTATCCTGTCATTTTTCTTCTTTTGAGCTAGTCCGTTCCCCACAGTGCATCAATTTTTAAACTGAGACTTTAATCTACAACATTTTAGCCCCTTTCATGAAAGGATTTTTTTTTCTTTACTTTTCCCTTTTTGCCAGTTATGTAAAACCATCTGCTGTTTATATTATGTCACTTTGAATGCTCGCTCCTTTTCTGTATCCTTGTTCCCTTCTGTCTGTCACTCTACGGAAATAATCATGTTGTTTGGAAAGTTTGGTTGAAAGTCGCTGGTTTTCATCTGTGGCAAGTCCTTTTGCTGGCAGCCACAGTAAGGCCTGTAGGTACTATTATGTCCTCCTGTACTTGACATTAAGACTTGATGTACCGAGGGCAGAGTGGAGTGCCAGCAGCTGGGAGTGGTACCGACTCCCAGCATCCACATCAGCAATCTTGCAGGGATGTGCTGTTGTGCAGCTGTGGCTTAGAGATGGTTTTCAGGATCGCTTTGAGCTAAGGACATTGCAGTAACTTGTTTTCCGGGCCCCGTAACAATCTGGTTGAGAGATGGTTTTCAGGATCGCTTTGACATTGCAATAACTTGTTTTCCGGGCCCCGTAACAATCTGGTTTGTGTTCCACCTTCTGGATAATATGTAGAGGGAAAAGGCTACTCTTGAGTAAATGTGGGATTTGATGCTCAACTACTGCTGAGCAATTATTGCTACAGACAGCAGGAAGGCATTTTTCAAATGCTGATTTATTTTTTACTCTCACTTTGCTGGAAAACCCATAGGTTACTGCTTTACAGCTTTTCTGTTTGCTTATCCCATCTTTTGATCAGCTATAGAGCTACATGGTAAAAACACTGGCAAAACATTCATCAGGAGTATTGGACAAAAAAGAGAAAATACGTTGTCAGAATTGTTCCTGAACACCTTCTCCTTTCTGCCACTGTTTTCCAATGATTCGGTTCCCAAGAAGCTAACTCACCTGACCTGGGGTAAAACTCATCAGCACAAATTATCATTACCATTATTATTTAAATACCACTGTTTAATTAAAAGGAAGATTCTGTCTGCTATGTCTTCACCTCTTCTTTTTTTTTTTAAACTCCCCTTTTTAAAAATTAAATGTCAACTCTGGATCCACTCAACAGCCTCAGCAATTTAAATATTAAATACCTGACAGTACATTAATTTTCAGAGATGATGCATTAGAACAGCTGTAATGTAAAAAACCTTGGAAAAGCTAGCCAAAACTAGGGTCGTCAGAGCTCCCTACATATTAGTATTGGTCTTAGTTGTGTTTCATTTGTTAATGCAAAAGCAATGGTGGTGGTGTCAGAGATAACAGAAGCCCAGACCTGATGTCAGAGGTTTCATCTGCTGGGGAAACCATCTGCGTGTTTCTGATGTTACTGCAAGCGCCGTGCTCATTCATGCTCGGCAAACACCGATGGCTCGGCTGGGGCATAACCAAGGCTTGGCAACGTTGCACCATGTGGACGCTTGGTTTGTTTCGGCAGGATTGAAATTGCCAGGTGGAGAAGGCTCGAGCAGGAAGATAGCATTATGTACGTTGGAAGAGTGGTTATGAAGAAGCTGAGTTCAGGGGAGGTTTTGTGTGTATGCAAAAGCTGAAACGGGGAAAACCATGTTTAGCAGTTGGTTGAGGTTCATGGGACACTTGTGCTCTTTGTATGCCCCAGTGCTGAAACTCTGGCAGTCCTGGGTTAAAGACAGCTGTGTGACCAGGCTTGTGGGAGGAGGGCTGAGCTGTCTGTCCTGGTGGGGAAAGGCATACACATACGTCTTTCATAAGACTTGTACAAGACATATGCTTATGATAGTATACATAGTGCATATACAGACCCTCTCTGTGCATGCACAAGCAGACTGGCTCTTTAACCATGCTCCCTGTTGACTGTGAAAAGCTGAGGGACCATTTGACCTCTCCCATAAAATGGAAAGACTGTGTCTCTGGAACATGGGAATATTACAGTGAAAGGAAGAGAGAGCTCCGATACGATGACAAAACCGTAAATGCTGCATAGCCTTGTGTCAAAATAGCTTAGATAACTTCTTAAATATGAAGATTAATTGAAATGGACTGTATTTGTACTCCGATGGAAGTCATAGTTTAGGTATGCTTGAGATCTTGTTTTAATTCCAGTTCTCCAGGGTTTTTCTCAGCCCAGAGTTTTCTTTACGCTTTATCTTGTGGCAGATGCTTTATAGGCATTTCAGTCACTCAAGCTGCTATATTTAATGCACGTATTACTGTTAACACAGAAGGTGCTAATATCCATAATGATGTTTCCTTTGAAAAAGCCAGCAACATTTATTCTAGCTCTTTATCTTTAACATGATTGTCAAGATTTTGCTATGTTGGAGAAGGAAATGATGACATTCAAGCCACCTCAGAGTAGTAATTCCATTAGAGCACTTTCCAATTCCTTAGCTGTGGCCTTGGCTTCTTTAATTAGCAGGGAAATTTAATAGCGATGTATTAGTGAATGGAACTGGAGTGTTATCTGAAGACAGAAAAATACTCACTTTTATGCTACAAGTGTGAGTGACCATGCACAGCTGAATTGGATCCACAGGATCATCTCCTAGGGTTTGCTTTGGATGATGAACACCAGAGGTTACCAAAATACCCCACCACTAGTAATAAACCTTCAAAGTAGTGGCTGAAGCTACAAACCTCCTTATAAATTCTCAATGCCTTTTACCTGCTTCTTGGGTGGGAAGTGTGGGACAGAAACAATATGAAAATGGCCAAATGAGTTGGCCATTATCTAGTGGGTTGCTTGTTGAACCCAGTGGGTATCCAACTGTTGGAAATCCCATGAACAGAAGTTTTTAAGGCAGGGTGGCTACCAGGATCCTCTGCCCATCTGAGACCCACCACCACAAATGCAGCTGGAGCCAGAACGTTCTTTGAAAGGAGCCAAAAGGGGTTCACCATGCCAGGGTCACTGCCGTCCTCTGAGTATTTGAGGAGAAGCTAGTCATCAGAATATTTCTGTAGGACCTGGGCAACCATTGGTGGTCTGAGGGATTTCAATCCTGCATCTGTCACCTTCTACAAGTCCCAGGTCACCTTTCTAACTTACCCCTCTTACTACATCCTGCCTCAGGTTCCTGCCTGTTTCTCTCCCAGATGTTCTGTCCCAGATGAACTCATTCATCCCTTGTGACCAAGCCTGGCCATGCTTCTTAACT
>NW_009259590.1:297830-306173 GCF_000687185.1 Egretta garzetta
TCCTTCCCCACATCCTCCTGGCTCAGCACCCTCCACTGTTTGCAGGTGCCTCTGCCTAGTCCCTCCCATATCCTTGCCAAGTCTGTTGGTCTCTGCAGAAAAGCAGCGCTGAAGGTGACTCAGGAATACTTAGATTAAAAAGAGAAGTAGCCGATGATTCTGAGTAATTCCAGGGTTAACCTCATTGCAACACAACAATGCAGGCGTCTGAATTTGCTTAACCTTTGTTTTCTGCTTGTGCTTCTTCTTTGGACCTGTTCCATGAGTCCAAAGACCCTAACAGTGATCTATTTTTCACTTTGCAAGGCACCTATCCAAGTGAAATTCTCTGTTCTGAATGTTTATGCTGAAATACTCTGGCATCGAGGTGAAGCTGTGTGTACAGACCAGTTCCATCTGCAGTACCCTGTCCTGCATTCTTTTTTCAAAAATTTCAATGACTAAGAGCATTTAATACAATTACATAATCACATTAGGAGAAAAAGTAAATTTTTAAATTGAATGCTTCTTCCAAAATTAGTATTTTGCAAGAAGTCTTACTTCTTGAAAAAATCAAATTATCAAAATGGTATTTTTTGTGCAAATGCTTGCTACTTTTGAGGGGCTTTTTTCAATTTTTGCAAAAGCTGTTGAATATATTAACAGGTAATTGTAAACATCTGAAAATGCTATAGCCATTTTATACTCCTTATAAAGAAGACAGAAAATGATGAGAATGTTTTGTATTTAGAAAAGGTACGCTTTTTAGCATAAGTAATAGGAGTTTATTTCTCAAAAGCCTTTGACTATATTTTTACTGCTATTTGTGGGAAAAGCAGCAGCTAGAGTATCTTTCTTGAGAAGAGAAGCTGAGAACAAGCAGCTGAAAATACCCACTGTCAGGTGGCTATTGGGGATATGGACAGAGAGGAGAAGGTTGCACCGTCGTTTACCATCCTGGTGCAGCTGACTCCTTAAAATCTTCAATCACCCAATTCTTCATTTCTTTTCTCAGTCAAAAATAGTGCGAGGGTAACAAAGCAAAGCAGTGCTTAAATTCTTTTGCTTTTCCCTGTCATTCCCTCTTTACTTCTGCTGGTGCTAAAATCAATACACATCTCCCAAATATGTCTCTGAAGTTGCTTGAGGCAAAGGAGTCAGTCTGCAGGTTTGCTGTCAGAACGGTGTTAATTCAGCACCTCCAATAAGGCAGATAATGTGAAACAGTCAGGATTTAGGCAGTTTTTGGTTTCTCAAAATAGATGGCAGCTTTTCTGTATTGATTCTAAATGGATCATGGAATGTTCATGTAATGAAGGTAAAAAGACTTCTAAAACCTTTTTTACCAACTACTGGAAAAATTATTACTTATTGCCAATGAAACCTCAGTCCTTCTTCCTCATCTTTTGTCCCCCTTTCCTTCCCTTCTCTTTCTTTCTTAGCAGGGGACTGTTGCAAAGAAGTTCTGTCAGCTTATAGGGAAGGACTGCTGCTGTCGTTGGAGGTTGATTCTTCTTCACTGGGTAATAAACTGGCTGGATGGCCGGGCCCAAAGAGTGGTGGTGAATGGAGTTAAATCCAGTTGGCACCCATCCACAAGCAGTGTTCCTCAGGGTTCAGTACTGGGGCCAGTTCTGTTTAATTACTTTACCAATGATCTGGACGAGGGGATCGAGTGCACCGTCAGTAGGTTTGCACATGATGCCAAGTTGGCTGAGAGCGTCAATCTACTTGAGGGTAGGAAGACTCTGAAGAGGGACCTGGACAGGCTGGATCAATGGGCTGTGGCCGCTTGCATGAGGTTCAACAAGGCTCAGTGCTGGGTCCTTCACTTGGATCACAACCCCATGCAATGCTACAGGTTTGGGGATGAGAGACTGGAAAGCTGCTTGGCAGAGAGGGATCTGGGAGTGCTGTTTGACAGACGGCTGAATGTGAGCCAGCAGTGTGCCCAGGTGGCCAAGAAGGCCAATGGCATCCTGGCTTGTATCAGGAATAGCATGGCCAGCAGGAGTAGGGCAGTGATTGTGCCCCTGTACTCGGCACTGGTGACGCCACAGTGTTGGGCCCCTCACTACAGGAGGGACGTTGAGTTGCTGGAACATGTCTGGAGGAGAGCAACAAAGCTGGTGAGGGGTCTGGAGCCCAAGGCTGATGGGCAGCGGCTGAGGGAACTGGGGGTGTTCAGCTTGGAGAAGAGGAGGCTGAGGGGAGCCCTTATCGCTCCCTACAACTGCCTGACAGGAGGCTGTAGCGAGGTGGGGGTCGGCCTCTTCTCCCTGGTAACGGGTGATAGGACAAGGAGGAATGGCCTCAAGTTGCACCAGGGGAGGTTTAGATTGTATGTCAGGAAAACTTTCTTCACCGAAAGTGCTATCAAGCATTGGAACGGGCTGCCCAGGGAAGTGGTGGAGCCCCCATCCCTGGAGGTATTTAAAAGACAGGTAAACGAGGTGCTTAGGGTCATGGTTTAGTGGTGGGATGGCAGTGCTAGGTTATCAGTTGGACTTGATCTGAAAGGTCTTTTCCAACCTAAACAATTCTATGATTCTATGTAACTTATGTCTCCAGAACTTCTATTGTCACTTTTCTCTAAATAGCAGACATTACACGTAATATAGATTCCTTTTATCTTACTGTCATTTAAATATACTACCCATAAATTTAGAACCTGTTAAAAATTATTTTTAGTTAGGAAAATAAAGTGCTGGGTAATGTTCTTTTTCTCCCCTCCCCTTTCTATCTCTGTGAAGATAACATTTTCTCAAGTAACTTTTTAAAAAGGCTTTTCTGTTGCAAATTAGTTGCAAATTAGTGCATGTTACCAGACTAATTAAAATTCTTACAGGACCACCTTTGCTGTTCCTTAGCTTGTGGCTGTGCTGTAGGCTTACAGGTGGGTTAATCATAAAAGCCTCATTGTGTTATTAAATAATGCAAAATACAGTTGGGATATACAGTTGTATACAGTTGTGCACAAATACAGTTGGGATATTTTAATGGAAAACATTTTGAATTCTTGCAGAACAGATCCTTTTTTCCTAACTACTGATGATCCGCACCTTCCCTGGCTAGCAGAAACTGAAAAAAAAAAAAAAAAAAAAAAAATTTGCATGTCCTGAACCTCCCTTCCAAGTTCCCACAGCCTGCTCTATCCTGCAAAAACCTGTCTGTCCAAAGCAGTGACCTGACCAACTGCTGGTTACAAAGACCTGGTGAACAGCCCACAGAGCCGCTAGTTCATCAGTGACAGTGTAATATTAAGTCATATTTTAGATCCATGCAGAGGACAAAGTCTCTGCTTCTCCATGGATGGGGTGTACTGCCCTTGTCATGAGTTAACAAAAAGGAATTTGAATGATTCAGTTTCTGTTTGAAATAAAATAGGTGAAGCATAGTGAGAAATAGACTTGCTTCTGAAGGACAGTGATATATATTTTTAGTAGTTGATATTGAGAAAAACGATTTTTTATTTTTCTCTGAAGGAAAATGAAAGATACACATGGAAGATCGGTCATGGTAAATGTGCTCAATAGCCTTTCACAGATGTCATCTCAGCCTGTGTGAGGATCATGAGATCAAAAAGAAGAGAGTTTTCTTCTTCCAGTAATTAAGAAAAATCAAGCAAGTAGATGAACAGTTACTTTCAAACTGCTGGTAATAATTTAGTACTGCATTGTGCCACAATGGTAACTTGTCTGAACATCTTCATGAGTTTAAATACAGAGATATTCAGCGTGGCCCTTATAAGCCTGAATGCCCTGAATGCAAATACCATGGGAGTATTTCAGAAATCCCTTGCTAGCAAAGTATATTGGCAGATTATTAAAGCTAGTTAAAATTTTTGAGGGAGAATATTATTTCAATAGAAGAAGCTAATTTGTCAAAGAGGAAGCATTTAACTGATCTTGCCAAAACATCTTTTAAAAACTTGTTAGCACTCCGTGTCCTCTTCCTTCCATTATGTCCTAATAAATTAAATACGGGGCAAACTGACCTATCAGTTTTGTCATTAAGCATCCTTTGCTTTGAGTTTTTCGTTCTTTAGTGTTACCTAGTGGAATATAAAACAGTGCAAAACGATTTAATTCCTGTCACCATAAGCTACACCCACCCACCCTCAATGTTTAAATCTAAAAATTACACTTTCTTTCCAGTTTGGTCTCAAAATTAGAGTTTTGTGAGAGGGAGAAAATCTGAGCCATATCAATCCCTACGTTTTTTTTGAGGACAAAGGGGGTAAATATCAATAAAATCATAGCTGGAAGCAGTAGAGTAAAACAGCCTGGCCACCAGCTCAGGAATGGGACCAAACCTACAGCTTTAGCAGTCAGAGATCATCAAAAAGAGCTGTAGGTAAAGAAAACAGATTTGCTCTTCTGCATTTGTTGGCTCATTTTTCCAGTGAGCATATGGTGTGCTGACTAAATGTGCATTTTTGCATGTCTTTGGCACCTTCCCTGTCCATTGAGGTGCCTCTTCGTGGCCATGCTGCATGGTTTTCGCCAGCCTCTTGTCTTCACTGTACGTGCACTTGGTACCTACCTGTTAATTAGGGGATGTGCTCTGCCATGTATGCTGCATGCTGGTTCTGCTCAGTGCCATTAATTTCTTTGGTCTTGTCATATTATGGAGCAGTTAATGACTCTATGTCTGCACGAGGTAAGAGGAGATTTGTGGGGTGGGCATAGGCTTGCTTAAATTGTCTGTGGGTTCTCTGCGGGGTTGGAAGGATCATTTCTCATTCTCTACTCAGTCCCTCTTGGTGTATGTTCTTTAAAGTACTTACTGTTCGCTGATTGCTTGTAGAGGATGAACCTGGAAATGGACTGTACATTCATTTTGTGTAAATGAGATGGGAGATGGGCAAGCTCTTACTAATTATAATCAGTAAATGGTAGCTTTTGAGAATTGTAATTTGTTGTTATTTTGGTTGGAGCACTTGGAAGTGTCTTTCACAAATGAAAATAAATACATTAGGTAAATAAATCAGTCCTTGAATCTGGCATGAATCTGCCAAAAATAATAATTAAAAAAATGAAATTTAATAATAGCCTTCTGCCTCTGAAGTGTGAAGTGGAGATAACGTCAAGGACTTCAGAGGCAATTTTGTTATTATATCTGACTTGTTAGTTAAGATTATGTTAGCTTCTGCCACAATTCTTATCCTAGCCTTGTGGATGAATCATCATCAACAACAATAAAAGCAGGTTTTACTCAGTAAGTTTGTTAATAATACAAAAATGAAAATAAATTAATATTTTCTTACTATAAAAAGCTTGGCTATTCCCGATCTGTATCAGTTCTGCAATATTCACTATATAGTTTTGAAGAGGAGAACCGGAGCACTAGGGGTGTGTGTAAATGAAAATAATGGATATAGCTAATACTCTGTTTCGCTAACAGCTTTCCCAAGGACAAATGCAGTGTGAGGATTGCCCATGCTGTGTATTTCAGCCTGCCTTAGGCACGAACCGTGGTCCTCAAAATTCTACGTAATTGTCCATTGTACTGCAATATAAGCAGTGTGTTCCCTGTCTAAAACCAGCCCAAAATGGAGTGTAGAGTTTGGGCCATTAAAGCTGCTTCGTGTGTATGTAAAATACGTAAAACATCTCATGTTTTCAAACAAATGCCCTGATTGAAAAGGTCTGGGCCAGGAGGGGAGGTTGTGAGGAGACTGGGGTTGAGGTCTGGGGCGACTTAGGGGCCAGGCAGGAGGGGTTGGAGTTGCCAAAGGTGAGAGGGGACTTCTAGCAAGGACCGCTCCCCTGGGAGGTACCTCGGCGTCCTCTGGAGCTCCTTACAGTGTCTCTGCTCTTTGCATGAGGTTCCCTCAATGTGCTACTTTTTCTGCAACTGCAAAGCTCTTAGAGAGTTGCGGGGCCCTTAAAGCATCTAAAGCCATTAACGTCAGTTCTGAAATTCAGTCTCAAATCATATTACTGTAATTAGAAGGTTGCTTGAAACTCTAGGGTTAAGCTCCAGCTTCTTAGACACCAATTTACTATAAACTGTGTCTTCTTTCCTCCATGTTTTTGAGAGCACACCACTTTTTATTGATGTGAACGGTGGGGGAGGCTTTGCAAAAGCACTCAGTTGTAAGCCAGCTTGGCTCCCTCCAAAGTCATACCTGTTTGAGCTGCGTTATACTGATCATACCATTCCTGTGCTGCCTCATTGCTTGTTGCTTTCCACTGGGTGCATTTGGTTTGTCACGCCAAGCATAGCCTATTTGCCTTTACTTCCAAGACCCTTTGCTTTGCCAACCTATTGGAAGCCCTCTGCTGCTAGAGTGGGTCCTACCTCTGAGCAGCCTGTTGTACCTCTAGCAGCCACTCTTTAAATTTTCCAGTAAGTACCACCTTCCCTGTTGTCCCTTACTGTTTTGAAGGAGGGGGTTTGCACATGGTCACAAAGATACTAGAAAGACACCTGGAAACATCTGTTCTTCATGGATGCCTTCAAAACATATCATTAGGGAGGAGGTTGGCTGTTAGGTTAAATGTTGCTGTTGCGTTGACTCCCTGTGCTTTAATGTCTGGAAACTTAGGGAAGAAGAGTGCCTCTGCCTTGCAGTGCCCACACCCATGTGTTCTAGGTGTAGACATAGATAAGGCATGAGTTGGGGCCAGCATTTGGGCAGTCATAGCTGTTGTGCCATGGGAGCAGCCCATCTTGCTCCACTGGGCATGTGATGGTGGTGGCTCGTAGAAGGTGTTGGCAGATACAGAAGGGTGCGTTCTCCACCTGTTTTGTCTGAATTTGAGGAGAAACATGCAGGTGGGGGGACTGTGGGAGTTGCCCGTGTCCGTGTCATAGTGGCTGGGCTAACGCTCCTGGAGACTCTGTGGGTGATGCCATGTGTCCCATGTCTTACACCAAAGCCAAGTTGTGGAGCTCCATGCAGTGGGCAGGTTAGAGAAACCAGGCAGAGCTTTGTCCTTAAGCAGCCCTGAGTCTTTGGTATCCCTAGTAACTCCAGTAGGAGCCGCAGGGAAGAAGCTGACAAGGCTGTTAATTATGGTTAACTTCAGTAAAACAAGTCCCCTGTGATGAGAGCTTGCCATTTGGCAGCTGGACTGATGGCACTTCATGTGACCAAGGCGTGCAGTGCTACAGAAGAGCTCTAAAGCTGCGTGATCCTGGCCAGTATTAGCAGAAGGAGAAAACTTTATGGAAAAAAAAACATTTTTAGCCCTATTATTCCAATGAAACCTGGCTGCAAAGGTTAAATCATTAATTATTTTTTATGGATGTGTGTGAAGCTGGGGAGTTGGTGAAAGCAAGATGTTCTGTATAAATTCTTCAGAAAGATCCAGGGATGGAGAAATATGGAGCCATTTCTTACAGTGCCATGGCAACCAGCTCTACCCAGAGGAGGCATCTTATCAGTTAGGTTAAATAATTAGGAATAACATTGAATAAAATGAAGAAAAACAGCTTAGAGTGATGTCAGGTGGGAGGCAGCTAAGCTTCTAAACAAAATAAAAAATATGCTATATCACTTCTGGAAGACTTCAGCAGAGGCTGAAAGGGGATGTGGAAGGGAGAAAGAAATTGAGGGAATTAATGAGATAGTGAAAAAAAACTTGCAGTAGAAACTTATTCAGGTCATATGGAAAGTATTCAGACAAACCCTTAATTTAGTTGAATATGTATTTTTATTGAAAATGACGTATTTTGAAGAATTAATATACACAAGATTGATTTTTTTTACTTCCTAATATGTAAAGTAATAGAAAAATTCTCTCTTGCTCATTCTCTTACTATGCTTTTCAGATTTTTTTTACATTAGAAAGAAACTGCAGAAAAATCCTTCCCTTTCTTTTCTGCTGGAAAGGTTTTGAAAAAATGAGAGGAAATGTTATTTTGTTTTTAAAAAACCTTTCACTTTGAGGGTGGAAAAAGTAGAACATAGTAAAGAAATAAGACATTGGGTTTGTACTTCCACTTTAGAACATCTACAACTATAAATTCAGATTAAGAGAACCCACAGGTGTTAACTTTCTCTTTTTTTTTGCTAGACTTTACCCTATTTGCCTATAAAAAAGTAGCTAAATAATAAAATGGGGAATAATAATTTATTAACAGTAAATGTCTCAATTTTATAAAATTATTTCATTCTGAATTTTCTGATGAAAAATAGAATAGGGACAATTGAAGTAAATGACAGGTATGGAACAGGATTGAATAGTTTTTCTTTGTAAAATGTATGTAGAAAAGTCAAGTATGGGGTGGCTGCGATATTATTATTAATATTATTACTATTACTGCTACTACTTCTTATTACTAATTCTTACTATGAATAGACACAAAGAAAATGAAAATAGCTTCCCAAAGGTCTTTTGCCCTGCCTTTGGG
>NW_009259590.1:306190-356925 GCF_000687185.1 Egretta garzetta
CAAAGGAAAAGATAAAATACCTGTTTATTGCCAACCCTAAACCACACAGACACCAGCAGCTACTTGCCATTGACCTCAGTAAATTATGGATCACAACCTCAGGGAAGAACGGATTCAGATTAGTATCATTAGGAACCAAAGCAGGTTAGCTTGCAAATTTGGTTCAAAGTGTTTGCATTTAGGTTAGGTAAATGTGTTTTAATGTTATGCTTACTAATACATACTTGCAGGAATAAACACTTGCATAAAATGAGGAATATGTGAAAGATTGTTTCTGCCAAACCATCAGTAGAGGAGATGAAGAGGCTCTGCTCCATAGATAATAAATCTGAATGCCTAAAAAGATTAAAGGAAATACTTACAATTTGATCAAACAAACTGTGGGGAATAAGATTAACTCCGTTGGGACTGGGTTTGCAAAACTGAATAAAAAATGTGAAGAAAACAGCTTTGCAAAGTCAACTACAATTAATAGTTCAGTGTAAAATTAATGTACCATACTGCAGAGGCTTGGGAATGAGCAGGCTGGAAGGCCTGAAAAGATGTGCTGATAAATGGGCTGTTGAATTTCATTTTCATTGGGTTTGAAGACTTCATCCTGCAAGGCTTACCACAGTTTCTTCCTCACAGAAGCAGTCGGTGGTAGGAACAACTGAAGGTGAATGAGACCTGCAGGTATTAGTAGCACTAGCTAGAAGCACTAGCACTAGTAGAAGTGGCTTTGTGGAAAGGAATTAGATATTCTTGGTGGAGATGCCTGGTCGGTGGCTAATACCCTGGTCTGGATGCAGTGGGCAGTTTAGGAAGCTCCTGGGCTCTGGGTTGATGGAAATCTGGAAGGAATCGCCCAGGGCATGAGATGCCCTGTGCACCCTCTTCTTGTACTCTTGCTGTAAGTATCTGGGAGGGGCTGTGGTCAGAAGAAGGATTTTGGCTTGGATGGGCACTGGGTGTGATGCTGCGTGTCGCTTCTGTCGCTGTACACACCTTGTGGGCCATACGCATCGCAAGCATCTTCCAGGCGGCGTCTGGAGCTTTACAGCAAGAACACCGTCGTCCCGAAGCATTCTTCTACTTCATTGCAGCACCCAAGAGCAGAACAAATGGGTTTTAGTGAAACAGGACATTTAAAAATGCTATGAAACAACCACAAAAAAAGTCAAAGGAAAGTGATAAAATACACTCAATTATTCTCCTCAGATACTCTCCAGACATCAGTGTAATTTCATTGACTTCAGTGAAATTAGTGTTAATGTTGGAATGGAAATGCAGCAAATCTAATTCCAGGATCTCCTTCCCGCAATAGCGAGCAAGAAAACAGAGAGGTAATCAGATAGAAACAAGTGCTGCTCAGAAGGAGTTGGACAGGGAGGAGGAGAGCTCCAGGAGCTGCTGCCAGGAAATAAAGACGCTTTTCCAGTCCCACATAGTCATGGAGAGTTCAGCAATACATGCGCGGAGGCTGAAAGGGAATGCCGTGCCAGACTTTTTTTTGTTTAGTTTAGTTTGCCAATATACAGAGTCTTTGGTTGTTTTGTTGAGTATTCTCAAACCTCTTCTACCAGGACATCATCAATAGCTCATAATATTTCCACCAATGTTGTTAAGTTATGTATTATGGGGAGGGGAGCGGTGGAGAGCTGTGGGACTGGTGGAAAGAGGTGGAGTTAATGTGCTTGATACAGTATTTAGACAGTTCTTGTTTCATCTGAAAATAGATCTGCTTGTAACCTTTGGAGGACTGATGTCCAGTTCAACATGTATATAACTGTCTGGCTTTGTGTTCCTCTGATAGAAAATGCAAAAATATATTTCGGGTGTTGCCTGCCATTTTGCCATGCCATTGCTCTTCAGCAGAACAGTTTGTGGCACCTGCAAAGGACCACAGAAGTTCTCTCAAGTGCCATAAAAACTACCCAAATATTCTGGGATTCAAATTGACATTGTGCAGGAGATGAAACCCTCTTGCTAAGTGCATTCACACTAGTTATCTTCCCCAAAGACCCTTTTCCACTGCTGAGGAGTGGCTTTGGAGTGGCGGTGATTGGCACCAAAGCCACAGCCCTGTGACTGAAGCGTGGTTCCACCGATGTGTCAGGGCTGGTGGGTATGGTCTGGGTACGTAAAGGGTGAGTTAGTAACACTGAATGCTAAATTAAAAGAGCACTTTTTTCCTCCCCCCTCCTCCCAGTGGGATGCGGTAGGGAGTAGCACACATGATTTCACAGAGTATAAAAGTGGGAAACGTGCTTGGTTTTGCAGTTCGGTTTCACTTGGCTATTGACTGTTTTACAAGACAGCCACCGAGGAAGCTCTGAGGATGCTGTCAGGCTCAGTGACAGCTCAGCATCTGCCACAGCTAAATCAATACCGCCATGAAGGACAGGTTCCCAAAGTGCATAATCAAAGCAGAGTAAAGTTAATTCACCTTGAAAGCCTGAAAAAAATATTAGTGTGAAATGTTTTAGACAAAACCAGCATTATTCCAGCAAAACACGAGAGGTGCTGCGGTCCAGCCCTGAGCTTCTTTTTTTTGTCTGCCCAAGCGTTGCCATCAGTGGGAGTGGGGAGTGGGCTCCACGCCAGTCACGGGCACAGAGGCTGTGATGAAAGGCAAACCTGGTGCTAATAAATGGGGCAAAAAGGGGTTCACGTTGGCCCCAATTGCTAGCAGTGTACTGGGAACTTATGGTTTGCATTTTGTGGAAAATATTCCATTGTAATATAAATTGCGGGGGGGGGGGGGGGGGAAAAAGGAGAATGTTTCCAATTTTTTTTTGGGTGTTTAAAGACATTATTTTGCATCAAAATGGGGTTTTCTTCTGTTGTTCAGGTTTCCAAGGTTTAATATCAAAAGACTGGAGGAAAAGTGTTTTGCTATGAATTATTTTAGCTTTATAAAACCTGGAGGTGAATTGTTTCAACTTTTTGTGGGACTCTGTTTCGGTTTTTGCCTTGGTTTTAGTGCAAACACTTCAGGGAAGGCAAATTTAATTTGAGATGGACTGTCAGCATCACATAGAAAATTTTGGATACAAAATTTTCCTCTGCTCAGTCCAGCAATGCTGAATTTGCAGGACTGCGAATTAGAGAGAAGGTGCTTCTGTGGATGACTTAGATCAATAAGAAACATTATTGTTCAGTTCAGTGAAGCCAGTTTTGTGGTCATTTTACAAAGCACAAGTATTCTGAAAATAACAGGCTGCAAACATCATCTCCAAATATGAGGGGTTTAGCATTAGCAGTTAAGTATTTTATTTTGTTCCTAAAAATACCCTATAGTTGCTTACGAAAATCTATCCTCACACAGAGTTCAGAAAGAAGATAGAAGCAGCATTGTTTTCCCGGCGCTCCAGCTCATTAATATTTTCAGGCAGGTATTGTGTAAGCGGGCGCTGTTAGGCTGGCGGGTGTGTTCACCGCAGCTCACAAGGCTACGCGTGGCCTGCGTTTATAGCTGGGATCATTTGTACAGTTGTCCCAAATCCTATTAATTGTGCCGAGGTAAAATGGAACGTTCAGCGAAATGAATAAGCAAAGTTAGATTTGAAAGAAGTAGGAAGAATGAGCATGTTAGAAGGCTGAAAGGAAAATTAGCAGCTGCAGAAAGGCTGAGCCCGTTCCTGTTGTATGTTCACCTTTACACTTACGTACAGTTGTGTATCTGTGTGTATGTGCATGTATGTTGTGTGTTCACCTTTACACTTATGTACAGGTGTGTATCTGTGTGTATGTGCATGTATAAATACGTATATTTGTGCCTATCTAAACCACACCAGCACGCAGACTTATACAGGACAGACTTTTACATTGGCATATGCAGAAAAAAAAGAACCTAGGAGCAGAGAGCTAGAAACATCTTTTAGTTCAGTCCAGTACTTTGAAGGCGTGTTTACAAATTTCCTATTATATTTTAACAAGACAGGCAATTTAGGTGGTGTTCCTTAGCGTGCAAGTGATGTTCTGGCATCCTGCCTCCAGCAGCATCGCTGTCCTGGGTTCATCTTAATGTGACAAGAACTTGGTGTCCCACTAAAAAATTCCTTTAAAAATATTAAAGAAAAAAAAAATCAACAAGAGAAAAAAACCTCAAAGCTGAAATCCAGCAACAAGCCATGAAGCTGTTTCACACGGTCATACTGACAGCTGCCAACTTTGCTCAGAGAACTTTTTTCTGGAGATGATCCCTTTGATTCCTCTGCTTCCATTCAGTAGTGCTGGAGACCCTTTGCATCCTGTGCTTGTTACTGGTGACAGTTTTGACATGGTGGGGCACACAGAGGATGGCATGTGGGATGGTTTTGATCCACAGGTGTCAGCGCTGGCCAGTAACAGCACTAAAGACAGCGCTCTGGGAAAGCAGCTTCTTTATTGCTTTGATGGAGAAAGGGAAGAGAAAGATTTATGCGATGGGTAGATGGTTGGTTGACAGACACAATTCAGCTTTTTTCGAAGTACTGGAAAGATTTTGCATGGAAACAAGGCATTGCTAAAGATAATATTCAAAATTGAGAAAATGATAAATAAGGGATGGAGCAAAGTGCTAGAGGCACGGGGTGGCTGGCAGTCATGGTCAACGTAAATCTCATGAGTTTTGGTCATCTTCTACCTCTCTGCCTTCCTTCTGCACCACTGTAATTCCTTTAGCGAAGTGATTGCGTTGTAATTAGCATTTCCCATTGCACAGGGCTTTCTGCAGCGTGGGAAATGCTAGATGTGCCAGTTGGTAAGGAGGTGGTGGATTTCTGAAAAAACAGGAGTGGTGAAGCGTTAGTATAAGAAATGGTTTAGCTTGCTTCACTTGTTTAATTATTCTCTGTTTATGACAAACCCATCGTATAGAGTCCTTAGAAATTTAAATAGTCCTCCCCCATTTGTCACCACCAAAACTGTGACCCACTAGACCCAACTTCCTCTGCTTATGAAATACATATAAAAACCCCTGTCTCTCAGGCTCTTACTCCAGAGCTCTTAGGGAAAAAGTTTCCAGAATTAAGGCCCCTGCACTACAAGATACGGAATTTTCAGGCAAAGCGAGGTTTTGCCCCTCAGTTAACACAGGGTAATGCTGGTTGCCCTGGTGCCTGTTACGGTGTAATTGCAGCTGTTTTTCAGGCTGTGCCTTCCCCTATGATGCTTAACACCCTTGAATAATATGATGAGGGGGAAGCAGACCCTAGCAGACCCAAAACACGTAAAGCTTTCCAGATGAAAGAAAACGCAGGAGATTGCATCCCAATGCCAAGAGGAGACCACTGAACCTGTGCAGCGCTGTATTTCTGACAGCTAGCACTGTTTCTCAGGTGGATGAAGAAATTAATCTGATAGCATGGGGGGGCTGTGGTAGGGGATGTTGAGCTGGGAAGATGTTGTGTGTGAACTGTGATTTCAAGCTCCTTGGTATCCACATCGTCAGACCCAGGCAGCCCTTGCCTGCCACTCATCCTCAGAGAGGGCAATATGTAATTTTGTTGTCCTTGCTGCTGAGTAACCTTAGCAAACTTCGGCACGTCCATCGCTTCCTCACTGATAACACTGATAACTATGGGCAACGGTAACCTTAATTTAAGATCGTCTCAGTAAAGCATGGTACTGTGTTCTGCCATACCAATTTGGCCAGGCTTGGATTGCATCTGTGTGCAAACATATAGCTAGTCAGCTCACCATGTTTGCATGGTGAGGAAGCATTGGAGCTTTAAAGTAAATATTTCCCCTTTGCTAAGTGCTATCATAAAAAAAAAAAAGCTGCCAGTTTCACCATTTACAAATTAGTGACTGCACAATTGCAGTTGAAAGCCCTTATTTTTATAAGGATTTTTGCATAAAGTATTCAAAATTTTTGCATAAAGTATGCAAAACGCCTAACTGCCTCCAAAGCAGCCATTCCACTCTGCTATGCAAACAGTGTCGCCGATAAAGGGAAGAATAAGCGGCTGTGAGTTCCTACAGTTTACTACTGATGATCCTCTTAATTACATAATTATTTAGTTCATGTCAAACAAATATCGCATCAGCGTGAACAGGGATTTTACAGATTTATCATTATTATCATTATACTCTTAATTTAGAATTTGCATTACTAGAGTATTAAGAAGGTGAGAACAGGGGTGAATGTTAGCTGGACCCACAGAGGAGCTGTGCATCTTACGAGCCTGCAGCACGGGATATAGGAATGCATGGAGGGCCACCACCTCCCTGTGTTTTCATTTTGGGACATACATCTGGATGTAGGCACTGTATGTAAAATGTACAGGCCATGGGGATGATGGATTCAAGCTGGCCATGGTGTGCATTCGCCTAGACACAACTGTGTCCAGGTCCCCCCTGATTTCAGCAGTCAGATGATGTTGGTGAGAAGTTCAGAGCTGAAGTTCACTGCTGAGTCTGGATCTTTGCCCATAGCTTCTTCTCTGCAAAGTGGGTGTAACAGTGGGGCTTATGGGAGGATAAATATATTGGGTTATGTGGCACGGGGTAGTACAGTGATATGGCTGCAAGTGTAATTGGAGGAAAGAGGGTTTTGTTTTGTTTTTTTTTTTACTTTGGGTACTTTTGGAAGTAAGATGTGGATGCTGGTATGCTCTGGCGTTGATATCCCCTCCTTGTGAATGGGGAGTAATTGTATTTAGGACACTGATTGACCACTGCTGTAAAACTGGGGTCAGTGTTGCTGGAATGGGGGAGTGTATTTTAACAGCACAATTTTTATTGGGTCAAGGATTCAAAATTAACACTGGCCTTTTGAAGACCTGTAAAGGCACGGTTGTGTTGGTGCTTTCACTAGCCCAGCGGGCAGGCAGGCGTGCCACTGCGGGGTGGAGGTGGGAGGCTGAGGCTGGGGGCAGGATGGGGCAGGCATCAAAAAAGTGCTGTGAGATGATGATAAGGGAGGGGGCTTAGCAGCATTATTTTCCTCCAAGTAACACACTTTGCTGAATCGTGTTGATGGGTTTGAAGCAAGCTGTTGGTTGTGGACACGGCAGCCCATGGCTGTCAAACCTGGGATGTGGATGCTGCCCCGTGCTGCCCGGTGTCGCACTGAGTAGCCCCTGCAAACGTTCTGCAATATAATCCGATGTCTTAAGGTGAGGTGGAAAGCAATAACAGGAAACTGCTCTGCTCCAAAATAATAAATTGGGTATTTGGGTACTGGGCTTATATCTAGTTATATCTAGTATCTATATATTGGGTTTTGTGTCGAATCTCTCATGAATTAGCTTTAATAATGTCAATCTAATAATCTTACAGGAATACCTAATTCCAGAAATTCATTGAAGGAGTTGCAGCTAGCCTCAGCATGCAAAAACGAGTATCTATATTCTTCCAGGATCAAGGCATTATCATCTTCTTTACAATTACAAGTTAAAGATATATTGTATATGCTTAGATGAATAACACTCTAGCATAGCGCAGACCATAGGGAAACTAAGATCTCTCAATCGAGCCTTCAGTTCTTGAAGGCAGATGTTCCTGTCTGGACATACGTAGCATACCGTCAGGATAATAAGAGATCTGAAATCCTTTGGGATGATTTAGGTAACTCTGAGTCTTTTTTTTTTTTTTTTTTTGAAAGTTCCTTGTTTTTAAACAGATGTAAAGATTTATGTAACACTATTGCTAAATCATTCCAAACTGGTTTATGTATGTACCAATATGGTAACACACATTTTATATATAAAAATATATAGCACTTAGATCCTTGTGTATAATTTAGGGGAGATTTTTCAACACTGAAGAGTAAAAATAGAAATTAAAATAATAGTTGAACCACCTACCTCACCTTTAGGACTGAGAAAAAATATTTCTGCATCATTTATGTCAAATAGATCTCTATGAAATCTAGTGAAGACTGTTCCAGATTTACGTACACAGGACAGTTAAGCAAATGAGCATTGTGTGACAGTAGGAACATAACAGGAAATGTCTGGAGAAATGTGAGGCATTAAAGAGAAAGTGAATAAAAGCAGTTTGACCTAAGTAGCCGTTTCAAGAAATTTGGTAAAGTAATTTCACCTTCTAACCTCTGTAGCATCATCTCTCCCATTTCTTGTAAACAGAGAGACTAAATTAAAAATGTTGAAGTATATGTATACCTTTAGACATTTCTTTAGACATTGTTTAAATCCTCTTACTGCCAAGAGAGGCACAGTATTTTATTTCCTTCAGAACCTTTTGCAAATGATCTTTGCTGCCACTTCCCCTTGCCAAAAATAATTAAAATACAGCGAGAGTGAAATGCCCTCGGTAGCGCTCCTCTGCCCTTGCTTTTTTAAAGGTGCGGGGTAAGGTTCACACTTGGCACTTCAACATTTGCTCTGAGAAATCTTTGTTTGCTAATTACAGGCACTAAGGGTCATTCATGGGGAGCCTTAAGCGTTTAAAGGCTGAGAAAGGCAAGAGCAGTGTTAGATGCTCGCCAGTGTGTCCATGTGTGGGCACGTGCCGGCACGTGTGCATCTGTGCACAGGGGATCCAACAGGCTCCGGAGGCCGTCGGTCCCCTGAGCTGAGACATCTCTGCCAGTTAAGGAGCTGATCCTCTTCTGTCCCATCTCTGTTGTATTTGCAGCTAATGCAATTACCCCAGCCTAAAGCTGGGTGGGGAAGAGCAAAGGCAGGTAACTTGTGTTTTTAAGGTGGACTAGCATCTTCTCAGTAGACCCTCCCAAGGAGAGGACCCTTTGCCTGTAGAGAGTGTCACAATGGGTCTAACAAATGCAATGTGAATGATTTTATTTACATATTTATTATTTCCTTATCAGCACAAACTTGTTTTGTCGCACACCAAGGTCTTCCCCCATCCCCGGAAACATTCCAGGCTAGGTTGGATGGGGCTCTGAGCAACCTGATCTGGTTAAAGGTATCCCTGCTCACTGCAGGGGGGTTGGACTAGATGACCTCTAAAGGTCCCTTCCAACCCAAAACATTCTGTGATTCTGTGAAAACAATAAATATCAGCTTTTTTTAAATGACAACCTTTTCTAGGTGTCATATAGATAACAGGGGTTGGGAGCTGGTTTACAGAGGGAGATGGATTTTCCATGCCAAATCATGAAAAATGTGCTCTCCCCTAAAAAACAACAAACCCGTCCCAGCAGCTACCAGTGTTGGCATAAGGAAGCACCACAAGCGAGGAGAGTCTTTGAGGCACAGCTTCAAACCTGTGAAGATCTCAGTAGGTTCCTTTTAAATATCTGCCAAAGGACCCCCATGCAGTAACCCATAAGAAAAGTGGAATATCTAGATGAACTCAACCATGTTTCTTTACCATTTCCAACAGGAGGCAAAGGCAGGCTCTGATTTCCAACAGAGAGGGATAATGCTGGTTTTGTCTGTGCAGACTCTACAGCGTGTAGGCTCGTGAATTCTGGCTTAGGGAGGTACTGCTGGGTAATGCTTCCAGCAATTTTGGAGGTTTGACCCAATGACTTATTTTATCCTTAATTTCTTGTACTCTTTTTAAGTACAACTTTCCAAGACCCTATATTAAGAGACACAGAACTAGATTTTCTCTTCTGGCTCTATGCTTTCTACAAATTGTCTCTGCCAAAGAGTAAATTTTTTTGCAGAGGAGGTAATGTGTGCCAGTTGCTTCAGACAAGCTGTTTTCACCATGGTGTTCTCAGCTGTTTCCAACCTGGCAGGTGTCAAGAGTTGAACCTCTTTTTTTCCCAACTTTACAGGGCACTGTGTCACATTTTCAATCAGCCTGTGTCTTCTGTGTAGGTTTGCATGGCCAGTTGGGTTGCATGCGTTGTAACTGCATATGCAGTCTAGCTGTAGCTACAGGCTCGCATAAATTTTACTCATGCAGAAAGGCAGGGTTGCGGGGACAGTTATGACTTCTCTTCACATTTATAGTCACAGTCATTGTCAGATGCATCTGACATCAGAGGGCAAGACGAGAGATATTCTGCACTCACATACCTGATGAGCTGAGTTCGTGATAAATCAGCAACTGTTCTTCAGAAGGATGAGGGATGTTGCACTTAGAAGTGACACTTCATCATGTTTGTCGTATTGCAAAAGTCCAAAAGAGTGGCGAAAGCTAAAAAAAAAAAAAAAAGGAAAGAAAAATGTCAGGTGGTATTCATCCACCTAGACTTTTTTATAATCCGCATACTCTTATACTCTGAGTGAGTGCTGAAATAGAATAATAGAATCATTTAGGTTGGAAAAGACCTTTAAGATTGAGTCCAACCATAAACCTAATGCTGCCAAGTCCACCATTAAACCGTGTCCCTAAATGCCATGTCTACCCATCTTTTAAATACCTCCAGGGATGGGGACTCAACCACTTCCCTGGGAAGCCTGCTCCAATGCTTGACAGCCATTTTGGTGAAGAAATATATGACTGAATGGGTACAGAGGTAAAGAAAACCTTTCAGTATCTAGCAGATGCGCTACAACAATCAGTAAAGCAGGGGAATAAACCTACCCTTGCAAAGAGCTTTATTTCTGGACATCACATACAGTATTAGTCTGCTGTGTTTTCTAAAACTGAAACCTTATGTTCATCTTTGCTGCACATTGTGTGACCTTGTTTGATATGATTTTATGTGTTGAAATGAAAAATCCCAAGACGTTGATGAAACAACAAATGTCATATTTCTGATTAACTTCATCTGATTTTTATGTGGACATAGTACAAAGGACTGTTAGAAATGGAAGTAAAATTTTTCTGTTAGACGGGTTTTAGGAAAGCACCGTGTTTCTTTAAAAATGCCACCTCTCAAGTAGGGGTGATAAACAACAGTAAATGAGTATGAAACAAAGTGAGTTTTCTGGAATGAGGCAGAAATGTCTTGAGTAGAGGGAAGATGGTATGCACTGAGAGATGGAAGACATTTTTCCTTTCACAGTGGGTTATTTCTTGCCATTTGTAGGCTGCAGTTGTTTTTCAAAAAAGCAATATGGAAATGCATAGCTGCATTCTGCTATAAAGTACCTCCGAGCAAAGATTATTAAAGATGACAGGCATACTTCTGAGTATTTGATAATGTCAAAAGCAGAAGTGCCACACATTGGTGTTATATCAGAATAATTCTCTTTTCTGCAAAATCTGTAATGCCTAATGAAAGAATGTAATTCGGGGTTTGCTTGCAAGGGTAATTACATTGTGACTCAGTAAGGCACCTTAAACTTGCTTGACTTTAAGAGCATCTTTCCATTCACCGCTATTCAAGTCAGCACTAGCAAAGGTGTTCATTTAAGATTTTGCTTAAATACTTTGCTCAATTTAGGCTTCAGAAATTAACTGTTCTTCATCAAATAGTGTTCACTGCATCACACTTGTAATAGTATACTGAGGTCGATGCCTTTACAGTTGGAAAGGCTTACTTAAAACATGTGATTTTCTTGAGTATGGCATATCATTCTTTGGTGTTGCACAACTCAGCTGCTGAGCTTGGCAGTAATGGTGGCACGTTTGGGAAGGGGAGAATCAAACCAGAAGGGAAGGTTACTCCAGGAGTGGGATTGAGGGAGTGCTTCCTACTTTACAGTGTCCTCCTCCTGCCCCAGTGATATGTCCTCAGCAATGAGGTAAACTTGGGACTTCCTGTTTTTCACTAATCCAATTTTTCTCTCTTTGGAATCGTTAGTGACTGGCATCTAGAGTTAACATGACATACCCAAGTCGTCTTCTTGGGCTGGCTGTGAAATTAGACTATGAAATGCCACTACAAGTCTTTCTTGTGCACACCTTGGCCCGATTTGTATAGATACCTCCTTGCCAGGCTTCACAGGTTCCTTTCTTCTCCATTTCATTTATTCTTTGGGACTGAGACCATTCTCAACTCATAGCATGTGCTATCTGACCCGATCTTACAGGAGATCCAAATAATTCTTTGGATAGTGCCTTCAAGGTTTACTGGCAGCCTGAAGCTACATTTGAAAATTAGTTTGGCTTAGTGTAGGATACAGAGTTAAAACACATGGTCTGATTTTAAATAACCCCATGTGTGGACATTACCTGTACGACTGATTTTGTAAATTAATGCAGACTGAGTGGCTATATGAGCTGTATGGGTAAATTCAATAAATAACTCTGTACATATATGTGTGTGAGAGTGTGTGCATGAATAGACATTTTCAGTTTACACTGATACATTTTCACTAATTTGTAACGATAGATAAAGTTCTTTGAAGTTATCTTTGAATTATGAGTAGCATTTACTGGAACATACATACTTATTTTTGATTACCTTTGGGTTTTTTTTCAGCTCTTCTTTATGCAACTATATTTGGAAACGTCACCACCATTTTCCAGCAAATGTATGCCAACACCAACCGATACCATGAGATGCTGAACAATGTGAGGGATTTCCTAAAATTATATCAAGTCCCAAAAGGCCTTAGTGAAAGAGTCATGGATTATATTGTCTCAACCTGGTCCATGTCTAAAGGAATTGACACAGAGAAGGTATGAGTACACGAGGTAACAATTTAGGTACCAAGAATTTGTGTCCAATATGTACATTCTTAGAAACAGGACTGTATAACAGCATATAACTTACTAACAAATTCTTAACTGCATGCTCCTCCATTACTATGTTTATGTTGGGATCAAAAACTGGATGTTTTAAAAAAGGTCTGTTTTGCTGCTTTGGAAATATGCTTTTTTTTTTTTCATTATGGTAAATGTTTTCTGCTTTCCAGTCTTTGCCTAAATGCTAAATAATTTTAATGTACTTAACTATTGAAATCAATGGGTCTTCAAATTAGTCCGAGAACAAAATTTGGTGTCTAACCTACATCAGTATTATTCTGAAAAGTATTGGCATCTGTGAGTTGCAGTGAAATGAGTTTGATTGGCTTGGACCTTTTGCTGATGCTCATGACATCAACATACCCATCAGCATAATTAGTATAGGATTTAACGGCAGTAGAGATTGATCTCCTTGAGCTAAAATCTCTCAGCTAGAACTTAAGGCCTTTGGCAGGGAGATACAGAAAATTTGGTGCTGCTGGCAGCCATGGGGGGTAGAAGTCCTACAGGACTTTAGCCCTCAGAAAGGACTGGTCATCTAGGTTTCTTCAAAAGCTGATTAAAGGAGAAGGTTGTCTTCAGAGAGTGATTCATTGTGTGCCAGGACAGACCAAGGGAATTGTCCTCGGGGACTCTCTTTCTCCATGGTATGTGCAGTGAGTCTGTCTAGCCTTGGATATTTGAGAGAGCTGAAGTCAGATGGGAGGGTTTCCACCTGCAATACCTTGAATAAGATAAAACAGTTTGGGGACTAGATTTTTGGTCAATGGAGATTGGCGATGCTCCTGTGGCTTCTGTGGACCTGGTACACATCATCTGAAATTAGGCATTCAAGCTCCAGTTTCCATGAAGATTTCCCTCCTAAGAACAAGTGTCCGAGGGAGGGTAAGGAAGCATCATGGCAGATTAATATCTTAAAATGTCTAGTGCTTACAGAGCTTTGAAGTTCTTGCTTCAGTTGAGTCTATTGCGTAATACGGAATGATGATGCAGCTTGTTCAGATATGCCAAGATGAGGTCGCTACACTGAAAAATTTAGTCTTACATCATGCTGATGCAACAGCAGTTATCTTATTAATCATTTGCTGTGAAATTCGGTTTACCATCACAAATACAACTATTTTAAGTAACAAGGATTTTGATTTCTTTGGTTCTTATGCTTCAGTATATCACATTCTTTAATATGTTAACTCCTTATACACTAATACCCTAACTTCCCAATACTGATTCATACAGTGTTAAAAGTGAGCTTTTATATTGTAAACTACTGTAAATGCATTCAGTCCTATTGTGTAAACTCAAAACCATGTGAAAATTCAACTTTCATTTGCATTTATCTCCTTGCAGTTAAGCCAGAATCCTGTGTTATTCCACTACAGTTTCGTTAGATTTTAATGATGCTTTGGAGTTAATTAGGAGAAGCTATGCTTTAATTACTGAAATTTCCTTCCATAGTTTCCACATGTCCGGTTTTATAGATTATAAAAATGCAGTTAGACCCATAATCTTCGACTCATAGTAAGCAGTGTTCTCTGGTCTGTAAGACAGTAGTGGCTGCTTAGCTAGATAATTAATATGGCTGTAAAATCTGTGACCTAGGTTTTTAACAATTTTCCCTTGGTAAAGACTTGCCTAAACTTAGGCCTGGATCCCAAACCTATTTAAAACAGTGGAAGGATTTCAGGAACCTCTGCATCTGGACATCAGTAGTTGCATCTAATCGAACTTCCCAGAAAAGCCCATGTTACAGAAGAACAGAGACAAGATAAACGTAAGACCTTGAGCACCGGTTTGAATATTTTGGTGTTTTGTATCCCTTACAGCCTGCAAGTCTGCAAAAGCAACAGCACCAGCGGCCCGTAGTGCCCGCACTGAGCATCCCTGGGTCTGTACCAGTGTAAGGATCGGGCAGTTTGCTTTCAGCTGCAGGACCCTAGCCAAAGTCAGGATTTGTTTTAGCAAAAGGGTGGAAAGCTGTGTCGTAGTCAGGCAGCCTTCCTACCTTCGTCTCCACTCAGGAAGGCGTTATAGTGTGCTTCACCAAAAAAAATAAGAAAATGTTGTAAATTCCAGTTGAGAAACGGTAGAAACAGTGGTGCAGTCCCAGAGACTAGTCATGTAGAATGGATCGTTCCTCTTGCATTAGCTCCTTCATTACCCCCTCAAGCCCTCACATAAGATCCTTTGCATTTAGACTGAATCCATCTGTACTAACCCTAGAGCAGCAAGTGGATGGGAACGCACTGTAGGGACCGCCAATGTACACAGAGTCAAGAGAGATTTATTACCGTACACACAGTGGAGCTAATGGGACTACCCTGCACCTTCAGCTCACCTGCTAAATCCAGATAGTGCTCCAACGTAGGTTGGAATAGGGGATTACTGCCCCAGGTCTTGAATTGCTTCTCTGCATTGCTTTGTCTGACAGCCTGGACGTGACCTTAGGGGTTTCTTCCAGTCTAGTTTTCAAAGCTCCAATACCGAGAGTCTGACCAGTCTGTTGTCTGGATGTCTTTGCATCACATTATTTCCCATTCTCCTTAATTTTTATGAACCTTTCAATAAGCTTCTTATTATCTTGCAAAACACGTGTGCTCATGACATATGATAATTAGTGAGGAAATTCTCAACTTTTCAGTTTCCATCAGACAGCTCAGACAGTTTCCATCATCCAAGGATGTTTTTCAACCTAATGTACAGTATTACATCCTGAACTGTTCCAAATATATCTGCATTGTCACACTGGAATGTGTTTTGCAACATCATTTGCCACAGATTTATAATACATTTCATTCAGTCACTCAGCATGTTGAAATGGCTTTGTTTTGAAATCCAAATTCACAGGTTCCTATAGTGATGAACAATCCTAACAATTTGGTGGAGTAAAAATAAACACATGTGCATATGTTTCTTTGATAAGTAAAGATTTTAAATTCATATGCCTGAAATTAAAATACAAGTTAATAACTTGATTGGAATTACTACCACTACACATATTACTACCACTTAATATGTGTAGATTTGTTGCATCAGAGCTCAAATATCTGTTCCTGAATGACTTATTCAGTGTGTAGTCCCAAAAAAGATCTTGGCTAAAGCTGGTAAGGATAAGACGGGAACTGAAGGCAAAGTGGAAGGTAGCATGGAGGAAGTTTAATGAAGATCTAGTCCCTCCTGCCCATGAGGGCAAGCGGTCCCAAACAGGACTTTGTTTTAAAGCCCCAGTCTGCGGAAGAGGACTTGTTCTCCCACACTCAAGTGATGGTGCCTTAAGCACAGTTTTGGCTTCCCTATTCTCCTTGGGAATAACTCATCTTCAAATCCTGTCTTCAAACCACAGCGCTTCAGCCTGTCTCTGAGTGTTCACAAATAAGGAATTAACAATGACACTAAAAGCATTAGCGTATTTATTATTATTACTTAAGAGGAAGCAAGTGGCCTCTGAACCATAATCTTAAATCACTTAAACATGAGAGCCCTCCTCTGACAGCTGGGATGATATATGTAATACATGCACATGGACTCATCTCCTGGTGTAACAGTGGCTCAAACAAGATGGATTTTTTTTTTTAATGTTTAATGCTGCAGGTTTCGGGGTTATTCATCTAATAATGAGCAGAACTAAAAACATGACAAAACTAAGGAGTTTTTATATAGTAAACAGTATCTCTCATCCAGCAGAACCTTTTTTTTTGAGGAAGGTAAAAAAGAGGCGGTACATTCTCTGTATATGACCATGTTTAAGTAGCTGAAAAAAATCTTTACAGTAATAATTTGATATATGAAACACACACTGAATTCAAATCTCGTAGTTTTTATTGAAATCTCTAGGCAGCAAATGAAAAATTTATAGATATTAGCTCTTCTATAAGAAATAGGTCATTATACATGAAAGCAGAACAACCATTAACTAACATGCAGATGTCTCAAGGTCTCATTAATGGTAACTTTCTGAAATGTCAGTAAACCCCGAAGATTTTCTCTTCTTGACCTCTGTGCTGTTGTATGGCTTAGGATTTGCTCAGAAAGCAATTAAATAAATGTCTATCATGGTTTAACGGTTGATTCCTCCAGAAAAGCCATAGGTTGAAAGAGAAAAAAGGCGTCTATTTAGTCTCAGCCTAAGCATCGATGGCAATTCAAATAATGAGAGCCAATTCCACACTGCAATGACTGAAATGGAAATAATGGGAAAATAACACAGTATCAAAACTATTCACTGCTGTCCCACTAAGCTTTCATACAGGAGAGATGGGTTTATGGTAAATAGGTACAGGTTGTAGCTTTATTAAACATTAGTCTACAGAAGCAAAGTGCAGTTTAGTCGTGTTCGCTGTTAATAAGATCTTCAAGAGCTGTAGTAATAATTAGTGATGCCCTGAGACGAGTAAGGGAATCAGGCTGCTGTTCCTATGGTGTCCCATCACATAGAGGTGTCTGTAAGTGCTGGCTGGATTTCCTCGTGGATGACCGGGGTAGAAGGCTTCCAAGCTTCGTGGCCAAAGAGAACTTCTACAAAATTAGGTGTGACAGCTACATCCAATTCCCTGCTGAAGAGGGAAGGTAAAAATCGTTTGGACAAGTATTTTTGTTTCGTTGTAGAGGCGGGGTTGTTGGTCGTTCCTTGCAGATCGGGACGAGGTGAACAAGAAGTCTTCCCTCACCTCACAGAGCTGAGCTAGGACCAGGTACAGTTGCAATCCACGGTTCTTTGGAGAGTGGGATGCAGGAGAGACGGTCAGGGTCTCACTGTCCTTCACATGGGTCCAAGAGTGGGGCCTGCGCACCAGTGGGGCTTTCTGTTTCACCTTTATGGATGGTATGGATTATTTACCTCCTGTATGCACTGTGCAGAGCCAGGAAAGATTATCCACAGTTATCTCTGCCTCTTGGATGTGTTCATCTTGGGATGGATGCAGATTAAACTACGAACCTGTCATGCTTGAGGAAGTGCCAGGGCTATACACCATGGCTACGGAGCAGCTCATGAGCTTGTTTTCTGGGGAAAGAAGTGCCCGAGTGGATGGGTCGGGCATTTTCCTGAGCACTGCCACCAAGGGGATGGAGCTGACAGAGGGACCAGTCAGTTCCAGAGACCACATCTAGGGGAAGGTCTTCTCCAGATCTGTTTCCTTAATGCTTTCACCCTTGAATGTCTTTACATAATGCTGCGTGTTAGAAAATAAAGCCACCTCCAGAAGAAGCACAAAATAAAATAATCCGTTGATCGACTTCATTCTTCCAAGGGTGACCTTTGTGCCAGAAGTTGTCACTCCAACAAACGTTGACTTGAGAGATTCTTTGATGCATGCCATATTCTTTCTGATGTGTATTTTTCTCTCTTTTATCTAAAAAGTTTATTTTAATGATAGAATTCCCTGTAGCCTGCTATCCTTTGCCGCACTAGAAGGTCACGTGATGATTGTGCACGGGATAGATATTCTAGCAAAACTGAAAACAGTAAAACCTTTAAGTGTTCTGAGACTCCTAAAACCCTTAGGCAACCTGGGAACTGCTACTTCGGGTCACTGGTGAATTTTACCAGTGTGCCAAGGTGCGTTAGACAAACCAGCAGGCCCTGTGCTGGTGAACCCCATGATTCTTTAAAACACATGGTGATGCCTCTCATCTTCCCCTGTTTTTCAGTCCTTTAACCAGATTCTATCTATGTTGACCATACTGAATTTAATGTAATCAAGAGCCAGTTTCTAGGGATTTTTTTTAATGTCTCTAACATTTGTTACTCAGAAAGTGGTTAATTTTGTTGCTATACCACTAGACCACATTTTTATCACTGCTTCAGATCCTGTATTGTTAACAAGAAAATAAGCCAAACTCAACTTGCTAGGCTTGATTTTCAGATCTCAGTTTCTGAGCATTTAAATCCAAGTGACCTTGGATTTTAATGCAATTAAAACAGAGCACATCATTGCTGCTGAAATTCATTTCTTACTGCCAAGATATTCAGTGTTGTTTTAAAGATTACCCTAATGCATGCAGGGTTAATAACTGCTCAATTCTGTACATCACCTTTGAGTTACTTACAAAATTACCTGATTATTACAGGAAAACGCCCTGTGATTCGCCTATCAGCTGTTTTCTTACCTTTGTCTCTTTGGCCTCCATCCAGTGCCAAATATAAAACTTTTAGCCAGGTCTGCAAAAGAATTCAACACACAAATGAGCCAAATCCTTCTAAAAATCCGAATAACTTGGTCAGGTGCCTAGAGGGTATTGTGGGTTTTTGGAAAGAACTGGCCTTGATTAGGACCGCTGAATGTGTCTGAAAATACAGAGTGGCCTTTCTCCACAAAATAAAAGGAGCTATCTGTGGCCTATAACTGGTTAGAAGTTGGAGGAGTTTATTTTATTTATTGTCAAAGCTAACATTTTTGAGTATCTCCAGTATTTGTTATGGTTATTCGTGTAGGAAACAGTCCTTGTTATTCCACCGCTAAGACTGCCTAAGCTCTTCACTTGAATATCAGTCAATATATCCCCTAGCTACAGCCCTGAGAAAGTGAGAATCCTGTGTGCTGAAAGAGAATTGCAAATAGATAAGCGAGCATGATTCACTGGCCTCTGCCCTTTTTGTTAAAAAGCCTTAACAGATTCTGTAATATTTGCTAAGCCATCGTATAGTGTTTTCCAGCTGGGTAAGATTTTTTGGGAAAAATCCTTAAGCCTGTCCTAAAAGGTATTGTTTGGGCACACACTTAATCTGCACAGTTTTTGTTTTGATTCATTTGCTTTTCTTTGAGTTCTTTATAATCTCTGCTCCCCGTAGAGTTCTTTGAGCTGTTCAGGGGCCTTATCCTAAACCACCTGAGTATGCAGAGGAAACGGATGGGAGAAGAGAAAAATCAGATGGAGCCTCCTTGGGAATTTTGTTCCCCCCTTGCAGATCTCGAGCTGAAAAGATAGCGAGACATTTTTTGCCAATTCCCTGTGAGTCTTCCAGTGCTGGATGCTGCCTTTCCCAGTCTCCAGCAGCAACCACAAGCTTTTCGCTCACCGCCAGCATTTTACGTATGCCATAGGGTGCTCTAGAGGTGACAGCAGTGTTGAATTTCTGCACTGGGAGTCGTTGTGTTGGGGTTTGTGTCAGTTGGGTGCCAGGTGGTGATGGCAGAGCTCAGCAATTGTCTTGTTCTGACTTCAAGGAGATGTAATCTTCTGTGCAGAGAAGGGAAGGGGTGCTTTACTTTCTCCTCTCTCAGCTTTGTAGTGGTTCAGGTCTTTGTGGGTACACGTGCACTGTTCATCCATGGCATGGAGCTTTGCTCCTTTTCTGGTAGAAACACAGCTTATACAGCCAGTGAAGATTTTCCTCTGGGTAGAATTCGATGTTCTCCTCTGATTTTGCATTGAAACGTAGCAGGTTCTGTTCTTTTGTGCTGCTTGGATGCATATGGGAAAGCTGACTGCGAAGTCTGTGGCTACAGATTTATTACGGAGCAACTTCTGTAGCAGCACAAGCATCTGGTCCCTGCAGACTGCCTGCTCCAAGTCCTGTGCTCCAAACCCGTCAGTTAGTACGGCATTGCAGTCAGCAACCTTAATATCCTGCCTTGCTTATAAACTACAGGTTTCACTGAGAAAGGTCTTGGAATCTCTAAGGAAATTTCCTCTTCAGAAATCTGTCTTGGTGGTTTTTAATACGCTGCTGAAAGAATACACAGGCTAGGACACATGTCCCAGCTGAACTTTGGTTCTGCTGGTGTGAATTGTTGGAGGCATTTCCCTAACTGTGAAACAGTAGATTGAGCATTACAGGATATCCTCTCCCTTAAACTGAATTCCTCTTTTACCCCAATGTGTGTACATTTGCACAGCAGATGGACTCACGGACAACCATGTTGCCACTAGTTTGTATCTTTTTAGTTGCATGCTGCCTTAAAAATGCTGAGATGTCAGTAAGAGCATTGCACGATAAGAATGTTGAAGTCTTGTATTATCAATAAGGGATCATTTTCAGAAGAATATTCATCTGAATTTGAAGTGCTCATTTTCTCATTTTCTGCTCTCAGGATCTTCAGACTATGTATCATCAGCTTCCAAATGCTTCTGTGTGATCCTATATCACATTATGTGTCTTCTTTGGAAGGGGGAAAATTACTGCATACAGTAATCTGTGACACCACCAACCCCTTTCTGCAGTACAGCTAAGAGAGGAGCTGGTGGCATCTGTGAGACTCCTGAATTCATGATGCTGGTATTTGTAAATACAAAAAGAAGTGCTGCAAAGTCAGGTTGGAGCTCAGGAAGTCCTGTGCTTGGAGCATACAGTAAACACAGAGCTAAATATTGAGATTGTCTATTTTTGCTCTTTTTTCCCTCTACGTATCTCCAAATTTATCTTTACCAGTCAAAGCTCCTTTGCCAAATCTTTTAATACTAAGTATTTCTTCTAGTTGTCATCTGTTTCATTCTCTGTTCTCAGTACTTGCAGCACAGCAGACAAGAAAACTGAAGTAAAGAATATTTGTTCCTGGCTAACTCTTGGATCATTGCTCATTTACTGCTGTACTAGTTGATAAGTGATATCTCCATGTATCTCCATACAGTAATATGTCATTAGCAGAATCGCTTTGTCATGGCATCAGAAAATTCCTGAATTATGCTTTCTAAGGCTGGCTTTTTCTGTGCAATGGAATTTTTTCCGTCTCTTCATATTACAGTGTGGGATGATAGGTATGTTTTTTGTGTCTATAAAAAGAGTAACGCTTTGAGTGCTCACTTTTAATACTCTGAATTTAACTCTGTATTTGTGAGGAAACAATATGCTGCTTTACATCCAGTTGGCTTTTATTCTTGCGGGACAGAATTAACGCGCACTCTGAAAAACAAAGGGTCCCAGAACATGTCCAAATCTTACAGTAACAACCTCTGCAGTAGTTTAACCAATTTCTCCTGCAGTTTGGAAGCTTAAAAGATAAAATTTGGAAATCAGTCATGTATGAATACACGTGTTTTTCTTAAGAGCAGTGTTTAGAGAATTCCTAGCTCATGGCCTTGTTACGTCAAAAGCACTTACATTACTGAAAGTATTAAAGGGACGTAAAAAACTTCTAACCACGGTTTAGACCCAAGAGTAGATAAAAATGTTAAAAATCATCAATCATGATAGAAAGAAAGCAGAATTTTTCACTAAATTGATATCAAGAAGAAGAAAATGGCATGTTTCTATTTTTTTATAATAAAGACGAGCTTTCTGTTTGATCCAAAAGTAGGGCTCTTAAAAGTAATTTTTTTTTTTTACTGGGAAAACTAAGATGTGCCCATATTTCTAATGGTAAATGGAATGACTCAGGTAGGTATTAGTTTGTAAAATTGACATTTGCCCCTAATAAAATTATGGAAATTTGATACGTGATATGCTCAACAGTGACTCAGGCAAGACATTATTATTAATGGAAATGATGGTTTATGGAGAATATGTCTTGTCATATGTGTTTATTATTAATTTTTATGATAAAACAGATTTATGCAGGGTTTCTTAACGTGTTCTGTGCAACATTTTGTTACAGAAAAATAGCATTAAGCCAAATTGACTTATCCTGTGTTGAATCAAATAAAAACTAATTACCTGGTAGATCTGTGAAGGTGGTTGTAAGTGAGAAAACCTCATTCTATGGGGAAGTTTCCAAAGAGCTACTATGCTTCATAGTGTTAGGCACAAGAAGCATCATCTCTCTTGTTTGTTCAAGATGAGATCGAGAGATGACCTGGTCATATTCTACGAACACGTACATGTGGAAGAGATTTCAGATGATTGCAGGTCTTTTATCTGAGCGAATGATGAGATCTGTTGGCTGAAAATTTAAAAAAAAAAAAGTTCAGAAACAGCACATGTTTTAAAAGAGAGAGTAGCTGTCCATTGGAACAACTACCCTATATGATTTGAAAACATTAAATTAAGGCCTTCTAGGCTATAATTTTATCAGGTATTGTGTGATTGATATGAAAATTATGAGTGCAAGAGGCTAGTGCAGATGCTTGCAGTAGCCCTTTCTAGCCTCAGACTTTCATAGTACAGAGGACAGGGGAATAACTTCAACTTCACCTTTTTGCATTCATTATATTTTTGACTGCATAGGAACTTTGATCTATTGAAATAAGAAGGGGACTAAATGTTATTGTTAAACTAGAAATTGTTTACTATTTTCCCATTCCCTGCTTTAGGACCTTTAGTAATATTTCACAATAATATGTTCTATACCTCTTCTACATTAAACAGAAATCAAAATCACAGCTTTACTTCAATATTAACATGACTGACTGCCTCCAAGCTTAGTCAGGGTTATCAAAGTCTCACTCTGTTTGCTAATATTCATGGTAGTCAACACATTGACCCAATGTCCCTGTCTCTCACACTATCTGCAGAGCAAGCTGCCAGATTTATTCCACGCAATGAGAAATTAATCAGTACTATTGATCCGCAGTCTTCTTTATACAAGGCTTCCAGAGTGCTCTTAATCATCATGCTCTTTTCTATTATTTGTCCTAGGAAAACTTTAAAAGGTTTTATATGTTTCTCAGTGTAATTAGTTACCATGCATTTTAGGTTTATACGGATGTTCATGTGTTAAGGAGGATGTGCAAATATTAAACACGCAGTTTACAAACCTAACAAGACCCACAGGTTTTCACTTTCTTTCTTCAGGTGTGTTTGTGTTACTATTTCAATAGGGAAAGCTATTTAAGGTAAGAAATTAATTGAAGGTCTTATTTAATTGATCCACTATGAAGACATCTTCATGTTCACAGGACAGTTTTTCACTCACCTTTACTTTACTTTTCATAAGGTTTCATAATACTTTCTCTTGCTCTAATCTCAGGCTCTTTGGATTTTCTAGTCTGTAAGCCCTTCAGGGCAGGTTACTTATTATATGTCTGTACAGCACTGAAACTAAACCCTAGGTGTGTTTGGATACGCGTCGGTAAGTGGTCATCTACGTCAAGACTTTTGAAGACTAGGTTTTCTGGATGTGAGCAAAATGTGGTGTTTTCTACTGCGAATGGTCCATCTTTGCATGCCCTCAAGCTCCTTCAGCTCTGAGCGTCCGTTCTGTGCTCCTGCAGGGATTGAGCGTAGCAGCGGGCGGATAGTCTGGGCACCAAGTCTGGAGGGATATCCACAAACAGGACATAGTAGTGCCACCTGCACTTCTGGAAAACAAGTGTGAAAACTTAGGAATGAGAACAGTGTAACAGAATAGTCCCTTCTTCCACATCACCCTACCAACTGCAGTGAAGGCATTAGATGGGTAGAAAAAGACTACCCCAGTTCAAGATAAAACTCCCACCAGAAGCTTTATGAAATAACCAGATTGATGGATCTTAAGATCCACCTGGGTGCATCTTGAGATCCATCCATCCGGTAACTTCATAAACGGCGTGGTGGCCCGTTGTCATATTCCCAGCTGATTATTTTTCTTCTTTCTTTTATTCAGGTTCTCTCAATTTGCCCAAAGGACATGAGAGCAGATATTTGCGTGCACCTAAACCGGAAAGTTTTTAACGAGCACCCTGCCTTCCGGCTGGCTAGTGACGGCTGCCTGCGAGCCCTGGCTGTGGAGTTTCAGACGATCCATTGCGCCCCGGGGGACCTCATCTATCATGCTGGGGAAAGTGTTGATGCCCTTTGCTTTGTGGTCTCGGGATCCCTAGAAGTCATCCAGGACGACGAGGTGGTGGCTATTTTAGGTACTGTGATCTCTATTGAAATGCTAGTGGTTTGGATATATTTGCCTTCTGCTTAGCTTCAAATACTAACTAGTCTTGCCTAACATCAGCTGGGACTACAGGAGGCTAGCGGTTGTCGTAAGATGGTGTGTCTTGTCTGCAGAGATACTACTCTAGAAGCAAACCCTTCATATTTTATGCCATTGGGAATGCTCTTTCTGCCCGGTATGGCTCACTGGTCACAATTATAGTGTCTCTGAGCAGAAGAGAATGGCATCTGTGTGCTTGACATCTTTTAAATCGCTTGGTAGAGGAACTGCACATTGTTTTATATTAGTCTCTCAGGAGGATTTCTACGTTAACCTTCACACGGGGATTTTCATTTCTCTGTATTCTAGCCCAGAATAACACCTGCGAACAGTCTTTACAAGGAAGCAAAATTGTTACTTGTAGTGAACTGGCTTTACAGAAAATAAGTAGCGTGATCTGACTAAGCGAAGAGATAGGGATGTACCATCTCTCCAGCCACAGTGGTGAGAAGCCTGAGTAGTGGGGGAGCTCCAGGTTAATCACTCCATCACCCCGCTGGGGTGTCTGGTTTGCCAGCGGTGGGTGGGAAAGTGTCTAATGCAAACTCCTCCCTGTCTTGTGTGGAATGGGGAAAGGTGTAGCAGATGGTGGGACTGAGAGGTCAGCGCTAGTGTTGAGGCAGGAATCATCCTCAGAGGCAGAATAATGTGGAGGAAGAACTGGTGGCTCTCCATGAAAACCATCCAGAGTCTGTCTTGCCTGTTTAAAATAGACCCATTTATTGTAGAACTCCTCTCCTGTTGAATATTTGCTATTTGCCTTCTCTTAAACTGAAGCTGTGGCTCCCTGAGGGCAAATGCAGTGTGTAGCCTTGTCCCAGGGGACCTCTTGCACCCCACTGAAGCTCTGTGCAGCTTCTTCCCTCTAAGGGTGGCTCCAGAGGGTTCCACGGGTCCCTCATGCATCTCATGGGGACGAGTGCTGGGAGGCGAGGGTTACACTTGGGAGTTGTAATACTGGTCATGAATCAAGGCTTCAGCTCCTTCCCAGCTGGCAGCAAGGAGGAGGAGAGGAGCAATGAGGACAAGCATGTAGCCAAAGGAGAGTCCAGACGTGTTGCCGTTGAAGCCTCTGTGTGTCCTATGCCGGGGTGGGACCGAACCATGTGCCGGTGTGTGGATGGGAGCGCATGGGGATGGCTCCCTGAGGGCATAGCCTGGCTCCTCCCGGCTGGAGAGTGTGAACTCAGGAGAATGCACATCCATGCTCTTTTGAAATACCTGCTGCAGCTTTCTGCATTGTGGTATATGCTAAGGGGGTTAAAAAGAGCGATTTAATGTAAGAATTTCTTTCGATATTCAGATGTGAAGTTATTATGGTGGAAGTTCCTAAATCTTCAATTTCCATAGTAAAATATTCCTTGTATTTCAGCTCACCAGACAATTGCATTTTTTTTTACTAATCCCAGCGACAATTTCTTATAGTTGCTTACAGCTATGTAAAAAACAAAAGCTTTAAGAGTAAGTAGCAGCATTTAAACAAATAAGTGGTTTTCTGGGTATTACAATGAAAACAAACAATAAATATGTAATTTACCGAACTAGAAGCCATCACTAAATGGATTACATGCAAAACTTCATTGCATTTACCGATAAATATTGTGCATTTGGAATGACAGTAAGAACGTTTTGTTTCTACCTTGTAGCTATGCTAAATCTAGTACTTATGCTATTCTCCATTTGGCTAGGGAGACCTTTAACCATATCTAGTGAAAGGGAATTACCTTTAATTACCGACAGTGCCTTTGATTCTGCCATGGGTGCTACCAGGCGATGCCGTGACTCAGAGCTGTGCTCAGTGTGTACTACAGGGACCGGCAGAATGGGTAAATGTAACTTAAAGCGAGATGAACTGCTTCCTCTAGCCGAAACACTGAAGAGTTTTTTTCATGCTCTGACAGATTATTTAACGGAATAGTGAACTGAGTAATTATGAGATGTCGTATCCTAAAAAGTCACTTATGGAAGCAAATCTCTCCCAGATGTAGTCGCAAAGACATTTATAGTGGCAGCTGTGGCACCTGAAATAGCGACTGCAGATCAGACGGCGAAGAGCATAATTGTTATCGATCTGTTCTGCCTTGGGAAGTTCAAGCGCAGGGAAGGTGAATCTGCCTAAGGGGGAGACCGGGTTTAAAAATCTCTGCCTAATGTGAGAACCTCTGTAGCCTGCCTTGAATACTCCCAAGCATGGGGTTTCCTAGGAAAAGTCAACTTACAGGGTTGCACTAGCAGTCTGTCCATTCCCCAGCAGTAACCTAGAGTGCAAATGCAATGCGTATCCTTTGGAAACTTGTTCTCATTAATTTCCTCTACAGGAGCAGGAGCATGGCAGGACCTGCTGTCTGCAGCCTCTGCTCCTTGCAGAGCCATCCATTTCCTAAGTTTTCTTTGGGACCGGTACTTTGCAGTTACTGTCTTAATAATGTAGTATTATTTAATATGGTAGCGTTGTTTGCCTTGCTTGAAAAGAGAGAGAAGGTGTGTCTTTTTTTACCATGCTCACCAGCAGATGGGAGTTTTGGTGTATTTCTTAAAAGTGTAATATCCTAGAAAAGTGAATCAGGTAGGGACACCAAAATGCATTAAGAACATGGATCTTCCATCTCCTACATTCGTGCTTCTGTCCGAAATGCAGAGCTTCATACCCCCTTGGGTTCCAGCATGAATCATTCTGTGATGTTGCTGCTTTTTCCCCTTCTCCATCTTCCCTTATCACATTCCCTTCCCTCGCAGCCATGGTGAGTTGCACATCCAGTCTCCCTGCTGCTGAAACGGTGTCCTCAGGAGAGATTTGGCATCCCGTCCAGGTGCTTTCTGCAGGCTCCGCTGGGGATACAACCATCTTTTTGTTCAGCAGCAGTTTTCCCTGCTCAACTGCCCCAGCTTTGGCATTTCTTGTGCTCAAAAGCAGGTGAAACCCAGTGATTGACAGGGCAACTTGCAGCACTGTGGCATTTTGTTCTCCCCTGGTTTGGTTTTGTTCTCCTTTGTGCGTAATTAAATGCCCAGCTGCTGCAGTAATCAGCATTACAGAAATCAGTACAGTAAGAGAATGAAGCCAACTGTAGATCCGCAGTTTATGGGACTCATTAATGAAGATACCCAGGTGCCCCATTACGTTCCCCTCATTAGTTATCTCCATTTCTGGAGGACGGTCTCCCACCTTCTGCAGGTACTGACTGCTGCTGTAGCAGAGAGCGCACCGCACGCAGAGCTGGTGTGATGGGGTGCTGCTTGGCTGGAGAAAACAAGATCCAGTCATTTTAACACAACTCATCTGCAGTTGCCAGGATAATGGAGAAGGGCAAACAGTCTTGTCTCTAATTATCAAGACTTTCCTAGCAAAGCGAGGTGACCCTGAGAAGTCACGTCAGTAATTTTCCACTGTCTCAAGCAGGAGTAAACAATTTAACTGCCACTGCTCTGGGGAGGTGTTATCAGCGGAGAAGTCTTAGGAAGGACTGGGGGGTTTGAAGCCCCCCAGGCTAATGTGAACAAGGCATCTGCTAGCAGAGGGTACCCAACAATTCACCCTGCCCCAATTAACCTGAATTTGCTCCTGGCGAGGAGTTTCATGTAAGTGGCGATGCCAACCAAGTGTCTCTGGAAGCTGCTTTCCAGCTCCTGCTATTTGCACAGCTGGCTGCGTAAGTTGTACAGTAACTTAAACCAGGCAGATTGATTAACAAGCTTTAAAGAAGTTGTTTTGCCAGAAGAGAAATAATGACCCACAATGTACAAATGTTGATTGTAGGAATTGATCAAAAATATTGCTCAAACTGCATAGTGATAAAAGTATATTGAGCAGTGAAATCCTAGTGGGGGCTGCTGCTGAATGAATTCAGATTTGATAGTCAAGCCAGGATGCATATAGATTTAATAGCTCGTGTTTCAGCCACACTTTGAGTCCTGATCCCATAAGTCTATTTGCCTTTATGTGTTGCACGTTAATTCTCAGCATGTTCTGCATATAGTCCCAGTGCAACCTGATGTTTGTTGGATTAATTGTTTTTAGGCAAGCCAAAGTTCCACTTCTTAAAGGTCTGCTTCATGAATTCTTTCCAAATGTTTGGTCTGGGAAGGCGATTCTATGCAGTATCAGAGGAGTTAAGGAAAGCAAGGGTGCAAGTGGCACGTCTTCTTGAATTTGGTATGACAGCTGAAAATAGGGATGAGTCTTCTACTCTTAGTCTTACATGTGTTTGGAGGTCAAAAGATTAAGTCATCTACCAAATCACACCAAGGAAAGTTCTTCAGAGGCTGAGCAAGTAGCAGCTCCCATTTAGGTGAGCCGGAGACCCAGGTGCTCCATAGCTCGTCTGTGGGCATTAGTAATTTGGTATTTGGGATCCATGCATCAACACTTTGAATTTCCTTCGTGTTATACAACTGGGCACGTGCTTTGTGCAGGACAAGACTGACCATGTGTGATACACTGCCTGACGTGAAAAACTGTCAGTCCAATTCCATCTCACGGCATTAGTAGCTAATTCTGTGATTTTAATTAGTTTATTTGCAGCTTGCGTTTCTTCTCAAGTGCAATGAAGGTGGCAGAATTTTCCCCTATGTCAAATGAGCTCTTCATATTTTATACTGAACTTTTTTTTTGTTTTTTTCATGTGAAGAAAACCAAGGCAGACTAACTGTGAGAGTTTCCCCAGGTTAGTAATGTGCACCTGGTAGCAACTTATGGAACAGCCTGTATCCTATTTCATCTATAGGAAAAGCCCCTTTTGTTCCAATGAGTTAAAGTTCTAAATTAGCTAAGAGGAAAACGGTTCATGAAGGAAAGGGTTCAGGTTTTTTTCAGCTAGCAGGACTGCAATAATTAATGTGATGCAGTTTGCTTTTTAAGTGCTGAATCTCAAAGTATTTTGCAGAATACTTGAAGGATTACTGAACTGAGAGCCAATGTGACGTGCTGCTCTGCACTGTGCAGTTCTTAAACATGTGCCTTGGAATAAGTAGTGTCTTGCAGCTCTGGGTTGGCATACGTAGTACCATGGAGGGTTTAGTCCTACTGATGCTTGTTGAAAAGTGTTATTAGTTCTTACTGACAGTGTTGAAGGGAACATTCAATTTTTCACATTATTTTGTAAATTTAAAATATTTTCCTCTCTATCTGCATGATAGTTAAAGAAGAAGCATCAATCTTAATTTAGTGCCAGATGGTGTGTTATAGATGTGGTCTGCAGCCTCCAATGTCAGAAAGATTCCTTTCACTGAATGGAAATGTTTTTGAATTAGACCTGCACGTTTCACTGCCAAACCCAGCAGCTCAGAAGTCTTGGCAGTGCAAGAAACATTATTTAAAAATCATGTGATGTATTTCTTTTAAATCAGACTAACGGTTTGAGGCAATCTGATTTGCCTTATGAGTTTTGAAGATGGTGGGAATGGTCATGCTTTCAAATTTATTTCCTCAGTCAGGAAGGATAGAAACTTATTTCTGTATAAAATCAAAATGGAGATATCCTGTCTCCAGGAGCTGGGGCTTCTAGAAAAATATGAAGTACTAGGAGACTTGCACTAAAAGTGAGAGATAGGGGGACCATAAACCCTTCTCTAGCAAGGCTGTATCTGTATAGACCTTTTGCTCTTCTTGCAGCAACCCTGAATGCTGGAAGAAAGGCACCTTTGCCAGCACAGGCTTGGATCTTTGGCACAGTCTCTTCTATTATTTCTTTGCTGGCTATTTTGACAATCTTTCAAATAGTAGAAATGCTGTTTTTTCTCATCTTTCTGCCCTTTCACATGGTAATGTGCAGTCCTGCAGAGCTGGATTTCTGACTGGTCAGTGCTCAGCTCTGGTCTGATTTTTGAGGGAGTTCTGGCCCTTCTGGATGCCGTAGGAAAGGCTGAGACTTTGGCTAAAACCTTCCCAGAGGCAAGGAGCCCCCTCTCACAGTCATCTCTGCACATCATAGGCTGCGCTTACAGGAAGCAATGATGTCCCAGCGGGCAGGAGGCAGCTGATGAATTTGCACCACTACATCACCCCCATCTTCTCCAGATCCCCTCCTCAGACATAAACACCTGTATTACCTAAATCCAGAAATCCAGCCAGCCCAGTAGCCTGTCTCTAAAAATGGCCAGTAGTGGATGTGCAGGGGAAGGTAAGAAGATGAAGTAAGCAAACAGTGATACTTCCCCAGAATATTCTCCAACCCTCCATTCAATCATTTTTTAAGGTCTTCCTCACCAAGAGGGAAATAGTTTGTGTTTAGTAGCCACAGATGGATTTTATTGCATGAATCCATCCTGTTACTTTGTAAACCTGTGCAACCATCCCCGATGCCCCGTGGCAAGGAGCTGCAGAGCTAACCTACTCGCTGCACCACCACGGAGCTGTGTGCTGGTCTGGGAAACAGGAGCTGATTCCCTATAAGCTCTTTGGATTTCTGCATCATTTTGAGATCCATCTGTCCTGCAGCCAAAGGGTTCACTGCAGATGTATAGACACAGGCAGATGTCCTTGTATGAATATACATACCCGTATATGTAATTATGGCTGCAGGGACTTGATAATTGGCTGCTGATCTCCACCTCGGTGCATGCTGCCATTGCTTCATGGCTATTGGTACCTGAGCTGATTAGATGAACATTTTCTCTACACGATACGGTTTTACTGATTCTGCAACAAAATCAGGCTTTGCTTTTCATAAGCAACAGAAGATTTGAGCATATCGTGGTGGAAAGCCTGCATTATTCATCACATCTGGCTTTTGCTAGTGTGACTGATGGGACTTTGGAGGTGTTTTAAAGTGGGGGGGAAGGGTAGCTGGCTTATTAACTAAGACTACACAGCACAGAAAAGCACCTTATCGCCAAGAAGAAGTCTTGGTCCCTTTTACCTGTTTTTCCTCAGTACTGTTTTCCACCAAGAATTTATTCTTTCACTGTCTGCCCAAATTATATCCCAAAGGCCTCATCAAGTTCTCATGTCTGCTAGGACATTTCTTATCTCAGTTTCTGTCCCCATCTGGAGAAGGATAAATTTTGTCTTTACATAGTGTCGTGGTTTAACCCTGGCTGGCAACTCAGCCCCACGCGGCTGCTTGCTCACTCCCCCCACAATGGGACGGGGGAGAGAATCAGAAGAGTAAAAGTGAGAAAACTCATGGGTTGAGACAAAGGCAGTTTAATAGGGAAAGCAAAGGCTGTGCACGCAAGCAAAGCAAAGCAAGGAATTCATTCACCACTTCCCATGGGCAGGCAGGTGTTCAGCCATCTCCAGGACAGCAGGGCTCCATCACACGTAACAGTGGCTTGGGAAGACAAATGCCATTGCCCCCAATGTCCCCCCCTTCCTTCTTCTTCACCCAATTTATATACTGAGCAGGACATCATATGGTATGGAATATCCCTTTGGCCAGTTGGGGTCAGCTGTCCTGGCTGTGCCCCCTCCCAGCTTCTTGTGCCCCTGGCAGAGCTGAGAGCTGAGAAGTCCTTGGCCAGTCTAAGCACTACTCAGCAACACCTAAACCATCAGTGCGTTATCAACATTCTTCTAGTACTAAATCCAAGACACAGCACTATGCCAGCTACTAGGGAGAAAATTAATTCTGTCCCAGCAGAAACCAGGACACATAGGTATCACCGAATCATAGAGTAGTTTGGGCTGGAAAGGACCTTTTAAGGTCACCTAGCCCACACCCCACCCCACCCCACCCCGCCATGAGGAGGACTTCCCAGAGCTTTGCCTCCATTCAGGAGGGGTACTAAAACTGCTCAGGACTCAAGGCAGTGCAGATTTAGGAGGTAACACCAAGAAATCTCCAGAGAGAGGCTTTGGAAAGTCTGCAGGCTGCATCAGCCCCGAGTGCCTCTGTGTTCCCAGCCCAGCCCCGGGCTTTCCCCGGAGGCGTGCACATGTCATGCAAGCGTACAACGCCCGCGTGCCTCTGCGTGCTGGCCTTCCAGACCTACCAGTTACATCCTCTGTTGCAACTCTGAAAGGTTTTTTCCATTTAGTGGCGCCATGTAAAATTAAACTGGAATGAATAATTACCCCTCTCTACTCAGTGAACTACAGTTAATAGGGACGAAGTATAGCACATTAATCTCTGTATTTATGAGAAAAGGCACGTTGTTTTGGAGAATCTGATGGGGTTTGTTTTCACCTCGTACATTCCTTAACATATTTGTAACACGCAAATGAGACTTGGAAGTGCGTGGGGGAAATGTCAAATTCAAGAACCCTTAAACGCTTCCAAAGATTTTATACTTTCTGCAGAGAATAAACCACAGTGAACAAGGAGCTTATAGCTTCACCATTCAAATCCAGTGACTGATGGCTCATGGAGGAGGGAATAGGATCAGTTCATCATGTCCCAGCCTTTCTGAGGGACCTGGTGCTGTTCCCTGCCTCGCTGGACTGAAGACAAGGAGATCTTCTCGAGTTTATGAATGGTGGTTTCATTTAGCCGTGGTTGGGGTACGGATTCTGTAACTTACCATTGTGCAGAGTTTCGGCGTGAGCATCCACTGCTTCCAACCCCTGGGCTTATATTAGCTATGTATTGCCTTAAATTTGGAAAGAAAACAAGTATTTTGCTCACATTTCAGTGGAAAATCGTAATAGTATCTATTATTGAATTCTGTCTTTTTAACTGCACTCTGCAGCCGGTGAAAGCAAGACTCAATTCTGTCCTGTGTCCACCTCAGAGAGCAAATCCATTAAGCAATTTTGTGCATTTCAGAAATGGTCTATTTTCTATAAATTATGTAACTGTGCTGAGTATGTCTGTAAACCAGGTTTTGAATGGTGAGTATAGACAAGGACAATTAACTGCAAAGGGTAATTTGGAAACCGTGCATTAGATAAATGATATGTTACTGGGAAATGCTCTGTGATAAGGAGAGCATTTTAAAGCAACTTGTTTTATATATTATACCATCTGTATTTTGTATTGTAGTTAATTTTAATTGCATGAAAATATGTAGAATTATTTAAAAGCAGTTCAATGAGAATGCAGTTATTACCCTTCTAAAGGATATTCTGCTATGCAGACTTTTGTTAGGAAATTAAAATGCAGAAATGAAGATAAGGACTTGCACATTTTATTATACTCTACGTGAGAAGTGTTGGCTGTGTTTTACTGGATACAATACCTAAAGCAGAAATGGAAATAGAGAAATAGATCCTCTGACCCCAGAAAGTAATAAGGCTGGATGAATTATTACTTTGGTCTGTGTTCCCAAAATAGTGTTGAGTGAAATGTTACTAGTTCTTAAAAGAGGAAATATTAAAATGTATTACCTTTTTTATCCCAAAACTGTAAAATCACTAACCTTCACCAAGGGGCTGCTTGAGGTACGTGGAATCAATAGCAATACCACCACTGACTGATTGATTTCACTTTCCTTTTAATAACCGCTAAAATAAAGAGCTCGGACATCATTGGGGTCTGAAACAAAAAATGCTCTTTGTGCCATGGTTTCTGCTTCAGGATTTGAGGTGTCAGCCACAAACCACACGCCATGGCCCTTGCCCAGCCCAAGACTGGCAAGAAGCTAGGAAGCAAGAAGCAGCTTTTGGATGCTTCAAGGTGCTTTCTGCTGCCACTGCTTCTTCTCAGAGCAACCGTAGTGTCCAAACCTGAAAGTGTCTCTCCAGTCTGCATCCATGCTGGTGTTTTGGTTGGGTCAGGAGTGTGATTTTTGAATCTGAGGTCCTGATCCTCCTCACCTCTTCTGCTTCAGTGTCATCACAGCTGCCTGGGGGTGTGGATTCCTTGCAGCGGGAAGGAAACTGGGGGATGCAGAGGAGCACATCTCATGCACTTAAACTCCTTGGAGCTATTCTGACCATGGGACTGGACTACAGCTAGTCCTAAGTCCTGAAAATGCTCAGGGTGAAGGTCAGGTCCTCAGCATCAGCTGTTTTGCTGCACTACTAACCAATGCAGAAATAGCCTTTGGTAATTTTCACATCTGGTTGAAATTATTTATATGTGCAGGTGTCTAAGGAGTCAAATCCTTTCTTAGTCAGCAGACGTTTAAATACAGACTTAAGTGTAAGCCTCTACTTAAGAGTGGATGTGTTTGGATTTAGAACTAGACTTCTGGATCTGTTTAAGGTTAAAGCCAGTTATTTACAGGTTAAAAGTCTCAAGGAGGTTTTTGGTGGGTTTTCAGAAGGAGTGTTGCCACTCACACTGAAGTAAAAACGTTTAGACATCCTTTAAAATGTGGTCCTTGGGCCATGGAAGCTGGCTCTTGCACCACACTGTAAAGCCTTGGTGGGGCAGGAACGTAAATGTCATGGGCTTTCGGTGAGAGTGGGGCTCCCAAGTCACTTAGGAACAGACCGTCAGAAATACTCTATCACCTCAACATTAGTTAAGTGCTTACTGTGTTCAGGAGCCTTTGAAAAATCTGTTACCTGCATCTTCAGCTGCAATGAGACCTTTACAATCTGGTTTTTATGCTTCATGACACTTCACAGAGCAGTCTATAAATACCTTAAAAAACGTGTGGCTACTGCTAAGGATACTCAAGGACTTCAGATACTTTAAAAACTTTTACCCTTCCTCCTTTCCACTGTTGAGAGCTTATGTTAAAATAATTGGAAGCATAAGACAGTTTGGGAAGAAAGCATTTGTGTGCTGAAGAACAATGCGTAAGTCTTCCCTGTTAACAAATTTGTCCTGCTGTTTTTCAGGCAAAGGTGATGTGTTTGGTGATATCTTCTGGAAGGAAACCAGCCTGGCCCACGCCTGTGCCAACGTACGGGCTCTGACATACTGCGATTTACATATTATTAAACGAGAAGCCTTGCTGAAAGTGTTGGACTTTTATACCGCGTTCGCAAATTCGTTCTCGAGGAATCTCACGCTCACCTGCAATTTGAGGAAGCGGGTAAGGCCACTGCTCTTGTTTTCCCCTTTCTCTCACCAAGAGATTGCACACTCTTGCAGGCTGTTTGCAGTGTTTTAACAACCCCCAATTTACTCTTGATATTTTCAGGTCATTGCAGATTAACTGGCCTTTCAATAAATGTCACTGTTCGTTAATGATGGCTCAATAAAAGTTTCCCGTAGATTTGCGGCTCTGAGAAGCAGGCCTAGCAGGGTGACATATGAATTATATTTCTTTTCCTTTCCTTCACAGTTGCTGGTTTTGGGCTTTTTTCCCCCCATTGCTTATTGGATAAAGTGGTATTTTGTAGTTTGATAGAATCCAGCTTCTGGATTCCCCAGAGGTGAGATATAGGTCAGAGGATGCCAGTCTGATGGATGTGCATGGCATAGACCAACTAAGAGAAATTTATTGATGTTAAATAAATAAAACGTACTCAGCAAAAGTATTATATTAATACCTGCTTCTCTTGCTTGCGTAGTTTAGAATTTTAATATGGCAAGGTTAATAAAGCTTGGTTGTGATTTTACATTCACAGCTCACTTCTTAAACCCTCCTGCTCATTTTATAATCAATCAGCAATGCTCACTATCCATTAGTCCTTTCAAAGAACACTCCATCTAAAAATTAATTAGCTATAAGGACGTATCTTGAAAACAGGTTAAGGGATTCTTTAATTTGCATTGCGGCTGCAAAATCTAATCTTTATCATTTTTTTTTTTAAGATTGATGAAGGTTATATAAATTTCATCTGCATGGAGAAATCTCATAACAATGATTTATAGATTATCGAGCATTAACTGTGATCCTCTAGCTGCTGAAACACATTTTTCTGCAGCTGTACCTAGGGTATCTCACCTGATAATGTACCGAGGCTGTCTCAGTATTTCACGAGATGATCTCAGCCTCTACAGTAACAGGAGTTCAACACAACTAGAATTTTACTTTTCTGAGTCTAGTTCCTCTCTAGCCTCTGGAGCATCTTCCAAACGCTTCTTTCAAAGGAGTTTTAATATTTAGTGCTCATTAATATACCAAGTGTGGCACAAAATACCCATGGCAAAAAAAGATGCAATGGGATTACAGTCCCCCTCTGTTTGTGCTGGAGCCTGAAAGAGCTGAATTATAATCAGGTTTGGTTCCAGCTTGTCAGCTTACCTCTGACTTGAAGCTTGTTAACTCTGTTTCAGAAGAAGGGCTTTGGGGCTTGAAAGCTAGTTTGGGGTTTCTAGCTTATCACTCCTCTGTTGATAAGATGTCCTCCTCCAAGCCTTGACTGCAGCATCCCCCCCTTGCCATCTCGCCTGCCTGCCACGTGCCACCAGCCACAGCCCCGGGATGACAATTCTGCTCAGGCATTGCTGACGGTGATTTCATGGGACAAGATAATGCCACATACATTGTGCCAAAATGTATTCTTTCCTTCTTAAAACTGTGAACCTGTCACTTCAGCTAGCTCCCTGGGACCCCCCTTCCCCCATTAGCTGTGACAAGGCTGTGTACAGCAAAAACACATACAGATCTTTTCCAGACAGGGCAATGTGCTGGAGTTCTGTAGTCCAGGGATGCGTATGGGGAATAGCTGCCTGGGTGGGTTTTCATGGATTTTCTTCTCTCCCACGCATTTTTTTTAGGAAAATTGATTTCCCCTGCAGGGCCCTGCCATAGGGAGTCACTCAGGTATAAACACTTGTGGAAATCAGGTCCCCAGTACAGATACCTGCTGTGCAGCTCAGTGTTAGGTGCATGGACTTTGCCACGGGGGTAGGGACTCAAAGCAAGAAGGAACAGCACTTCTAAAGAAACGTTGGATTTTGCAGAAGGAAGGGAAACGTTGGATTTTGCAGAAGGAAAGGAAATGTTGGTTGAGTGCATGTGTGGGCGTTACATCAGAGTGGGTGGGGAGTCGAAAAAGGATCGCGTCACTGTGGTACCTGCAGCATGGAGTTCATTTCACTAAAAGCTGGGTGATGACATCCAAGCTAGTCACCAGTCACCTTTATAGCCCATGAGGAATGGTTCTTCCAGAAGGCAATCATCTGGCCCCTCTTCAGTGCCCAGTCTGGGGTGGGAGAATCATCCCCTTTCTGTTGACTTTTGAGAGAGTCCTTGATCAGTAACTTTGAAATACCTGGGGTACATCAGGTGAACTCCACCTATGATGTCTCCTACAGTATTACTCGAGAACTATTTTGGGAAAAGTCTTACTTCTCGTATTGCAGTACGATGCGCTGAGCTGGAACCTGCTTTACAGAAATTCTGTGTGTTGTTCCTAGGCACAAACTAGATCATGCTACTGCCAACACCAGGGATGCAATCTAAGTCCTGTTACATAAAGTTATTCAGGGGATTCTTTCAAACCTCATATCTGCTGAAAGTATACATGATTCCCTGTTGGGCCCAGAAGTGTTTGGCGGTGAGTTCATCTCTTAGGAGAAGCCATGCCATCCAGGACAGCTCCATCAGACGAACAGAAAGTGGTTGTTCAGGCAAGGAGAGCGGGCTGACAGAGCTGCACGGTACTGCAGCAGCTTGTGCTGGAGTCATGTAATCTAAATGGAAAGAAAATCATTGTCTCCTTTAATTGATTTCAGTAGAAATATACTTAGCACTTTTTCTATGTGGTCATCACTCGTAGGGTTTGACATTTAATGATAACAAAAATACACTCCTTGCAGTTCTGTGCTGAAGAAAATGGCCCTTCTCACTGTCAAAAAATATATAGAGAGAATTGTTCTTCAAGTCCGCTCTTTGAGATACTCATACATGTATGTGGATGCACACGCACACACACGCGTGTTTGTGCCGCATTATCCCTCAGCAAGCACTTAGATGTAGTCCATAGACAGCAAAACAATTTAGACGTTCAAAAGGCTAATAAATTAATAATAGCACTGAGCACAAAAGGTTAGTTCCACGTGGCAGGGAAAAGAAAGTCATGCTGAAGTGGGAAAATAATGTTTTCTCACTCCCAAATAACGTTTGGAGGCCCGGCATGTTGAGTGACCTACTTCAGGCATCTGCTCAGCGTGCTATTATCAGCTCTGGGTTTTTGTTTTCTTTTTTGTGTGTTAGGTAGCTCAGCCATCGTGCTGCATTTATGAGCCCATAAAGTCAGCGTGCCTGCTCGCTTTTCAACCTGCAGTCATCTCTCCTGCCCAGGGTGGTGAGGTGACTTTTAATTCGTAATTGCAAAGTACTGCAGCATATCAAGTTCCGTGCTCTGAAATCTTTATGGCACATCTAACGTCACTAATGCACACTCCAAGGCAGAACCAGGACTTTGAACTTTTTTTTTCCAAACGGGGGAAAATAATTAATCTGGAAAGATATTCTTTAAAAACAAAATGAGATTACATAGCTGCCTCTGAGGACTGAGAGTTATAAAGCAGTGTTTAGGATGAGTCTTCAAAGAGTTAATTACTGCCTTCTGATGTTGGAAGAGAATATTAATAATGTCTAATTCATTAAGTGCCTTTCAAGATTTCACACAGCTGGAGGAGGGCCTCTCTGCAAGCTTGAGCCATGGAGCTTGGCCTGAGGAGGGGAGCCAAGACAGGTTTCTAGGAGGCTCAAACCCCTATAAATATATGTACATTTTGTTGGTGGTCAAAATTCAGGAAGGAAGGCCTACATCAAGCTACCAAATGTGTTCCCACAGAAAACAAGGTGTTCACCGGAAGTATTTTTAAACCTTTGTTTTTTTTTTTCTTTTTCTCATCATTACTTCCATTTGCACCAGCTAACACACCATCTCCAGCTAACTGCCAGACCAACGCCGTCTGTGCAAGTGCAAGAAAAAAATCAAACTGAAATTTTGGCCCACCTGAAATCACAGCTAAAATTCTCCTGTGCTTCAGTAAAGCAAAGATTTCCCCTGCAGCTTTTAAGGTGCACGTTCACATACTGCTGTTTCCTACCATGAGCAAAACGAGCTGTGTTGAAGAGGTGAGTCAGGAGCAGGCAGGGAAGAGGACGGTTGTCCGTATAGGACCTCTGGTGTATTTGCTCCTGGAACGTGTGCTGGAGAGTGAGCCAAGGAGATGTGAGGAGAAACGAGTGCCTTTAAGGCAGTGCAACATCACTGGAGAGACTCATTTCGTTTCCCTGTGCTGCTCTTAAAGCCAGGGACAATCCTGTGAGTGACTGATGTTACCTAATTCCTCCAGCACGGTGTCAATCTCTGAGGCTTCTTAGTGGGTGAGGCTATCAGAATGCCTTAACGCCCATCCCGTTCTTCCTTCTATTTCAGATTAGAATAATTTCTTTTTAAATCAGCTTTCTGTTTTCGCTTGAGGTTTTAATGAATCACATGTTGCTTCTTGACTGAATCACTCGTCATTTCTGTGCCACATAGTTTTTAGAAAAGCTTTATTTGAATTTGAATTCTGTGCTCGTGTCTCCTAAAAGTGAAGGTTGTACCAATTCAGGATCCCCCTTCTTTTTCATTTTTAAGGCTCTCCAGATGGCGTGCTATATTAGCGAGTGTCCTGGTGCAAAAGCAATGTCAGAGGCAGAAAGCGCTGCTCTGCCTATCGGCCCTTGCTCCTGAGGGTTGCACATGTTCTGGTGAACCTGAGGGCTTTTGCAGGTTTTGAGCTCTGAAAGATATCCATGATTAAGGCAGCTTAATTCAGAGCTGTTTGCACTTTGCCAGCTGGTGCTCACACTCCGTACGCATCAGTTGTGGGGGGTGACTTGCTCACGTAGGAAGGGATCAGAGCATCATCCTCAGGTGACTCTGGCAAACAGGAGGCTGCGGGGTAACTGTGGAGCAGGACGTGCTGAGCACCTCCTCTGCCCAGTGGTCCATCTATGCTAGCAGGTCTGTCATCCATTTTCACCTTTTTTCAGTTTATTATCAGGAGCTTTCTTGATGTGGGACAGTGATGATGGCAAAACCTATCTAGGAAAAACAAGTTTTCCCGTCATCGTTAATGAAGAGAAGCAGAAGAGAAAACCGTGTTGCTTAGGGAGCTGCTGTGACTAAGAATGTAATATAATGGGGACTTTGGTGGGGTCCTGGACTCCCGTCCTGTGATAAGGAATGTGCCCACCCCCATGCCGGTACTCGGTCCTCATCCGTGTCTCACTCCTGGTACTTTTCTTTTGCATGTGCAGCTTATTCCTCTGCTGGTTTGAGCCAGCAGCAAGAGTCCCAGGGAGCACAGGATTAAGCCTCTGGAAGGGCAGATCCAACAGATCAATGTCTATTACAGCTTGTATGGCCAGCAGGCATTTGGCATGACTTAACTCAGAGTTTGTTTGTAACTCAATGGCTTGCTCAAGCCTATTGAAAACTAATTTGATCAACTTCTTCACGGCAACGTGTATGGTATGTTTCCTTTCCCTGTCTGTATCTTTTCAGGGATTCACAGCATCTGTGGGATAATAGATCCTGCTGCTTGCGGCCCCTGGCCCAGGCAATGGGACACGGAGGGGTTCCCCAGCCAGGGGTGGTGACAGCCCTCTTCACTTCTCCAGGGCAAAACACAGAATGACGTTAGTCACAGCTCCCAGCTGTGCTGCCTGTGACGTTGTGCTTGGGTGTTTAGAGCTCTGGCTTCATTACTGCAGTAACCAGCAACTCTCTTGTGACCGTGGCGAAGGACACCTTCCTCAGCTGAGCCAAAGGTCTCGCCTCTGCTTTTCCTCCTCACTCTCTCTCTTCACCTGTAACTCCAACAAAGTAACGCACCTCATTCCTTTTTTTTTTTCTTTGTCCTTTTTAAGTAATAAGGTCAGCTCAGTTTGGGCATAAGGGGGGGATTTACCTCCTCATGCTCCCACTGTAGAGCTCGCAGACTAGCCTTGCCTTTAATTGCACCAAATTCCTTTCTCCATCTCCATGTGAGAAAGGAAAAATTGTTTTACCGTGTCTCAGGATGAATCTGCCCTTTCCTGTCCCTCTCTGGTCTTTAGTTATCTGGGGCTTTTTCTTTTATGTGAACACGTTGTCATGAAAATGAAGTCCTATAGCTATAAATTAGCTGCAGCAACAGTTTAACATGATTACAGAGCAAATAAGTTATACCCTCAAAAGTCAATATGGTTTTATTTTGTTCACATCTTAGCAGACTCTGTAGCCTCTGTTATGCTTGAAGAAGCTTTCACTTAAGACAAATTTTTAAAAATTTTTTATTGTTTGGCTTCATTGCATTCACAGCTATCTCCAGATACATTAATACTCCATTTCAATATTTCTTAAAGGCCTGTTACACTGACTTAGATCTGATGGTGTCTAGGCTTGTATATTGAACGTGCACGGGACAGAAGGGCCCACTTCGAACATTCAAACAACATGGCCTTCTGCAGACGGCCAGCTGACAGTGGTCCCTGGCTGGTCCATGACCAGGAATTTCTTGAGAAACTGCTAACGGGCATGTGAGGAATTTATCAATACAGAGAATGGAGTAATTCCTTGTGTATTTGTAGCTGAGTGGTTACAGACAACCCAGCACAGTCCATGCTACACCTTCTGCCATCAAGAGACCCATGCGATTCCTTATGAATGCAGATTACAGAGCTGAGGCTGGAGGTTTCTTCTGCAGCTCTTCCCTCCTGTCTCCTGCTCCCCTGAGCAATTCCTTGTGTCTTTGCTCCTCTTCAGGGGCGTGGGGATTTTTGAGTTTGAGGCAGTGAAAGCAATGAAGTTAGTCCTTGGAGGACCGTGCATGACTTTGCTAGGTAGAAGAGCAGCATAAAAATGCAAAGCGAAAGCTGCGGCAGCATTAACTTCACCCCTTTGCGCCTCTGCCAGACGGCATGGGACAGCTGTCTGAGCAGAGCGATTGCTGTAAAAGCTGTCAGTGGGTTTGCTTGCTCGCTTGTTTTTTGGTAGCTGTGAACCTGACTCTTTTCTTTGTGCCTCACTCCCTTCCGTCTCTTCCTTCTTTTTGCCACTTCATCATCTTCCTTACAGTAGTCTCTTCTGGGCAAAACTTTGGGTCATACAGACCATGGGAAATCCTGGGTACAGGACCAACTGCACCTCTGAACCCCTTCTTGGAGGCGCAGAGGGAGGGCAGTGGTTTTCCCTCCTTCGACAAGCACAGCGCGTTCCCTCGGTGTTTGTGGATGGGTGCAGAAGTGGGTGATAAACCCGAAATCTCTCCTCTCCTTGCTACCTCAAGGACTTGGGTATCTTAGTGAGTGTTTAAATACTTACCTGAAAAACAGGGCACTGTATACCCCCTGGGGTCCTTGGGAGGTCTGGGGTAGTATGGTTTCATGGCACAGCCTGGATTAATATATTTTCCCTTTAGCCTGCAGGCAGATGCAGAGATTAGCCAACGTACTATCATCTTTAATAGTGTTTCAGAGCCACATTAATCCCACAGGGTACCAGCAGGCCCCTATTCTATTCTGAATATAATCTCTAAATTAAACACCTTCCTCCGAGGTCCTGACTGTGCTTCTGTAGGAGTGAGAGGCAAAGCACCACCAACTCTGTTAAAAGTCGGACTGAGCCCAATTCTGATAATCCTTTGGTATTACAGAGGTAGACTTATTTTTTCCTGGACATGCAGCTTCTCTGTTGATATCTAAATCAAAAGGACTTTTGATCTTGTTTATCAGGCTATTATTTTACTGTTGGTTTTTGTTGCAAGGTGCAAGGCAGGTTAGCAGGCTTTTCATTCAAGGCTCTTTGAACAGCATGGTACGGCTGCAGAAAAAAATCATGTGCGCTGATGTGCTGCTTTCTGCATGTGGGGACTCAGCAGCTGTTAGAGCAGGCACGCTGCTGATTTACCCCCAGCAAAAGGTACGAGCAGGCAGTGCAGACTGAGTGATTTATTTCTGTGTGGACAGATCATTAAACAGGAGATGTCGGGGATGGGTAGCATCCATAAGGAAACAAAAGTGTGAACTGGCTATGTTAGAGTGAAGATCCAGATTGACAACGATTTGCTATTGTGCTTTTTGTGAATTAATACCACTTGCTTGTTTGGAAAGCTGTCACAATTAAGAGACTGTCCTCAGTTGATGCAGAAAGCCTTCTGCAGGCTGTCTGCTAATATCGATTCAGGGTGGTGTTGCTTGCACAGGACTTGAATGATGATAAAAACATAAATCAAAGGTTTACTATTTTTAATCTTGTAAATATTAAAAAACCAAATATTTTGTGTTCACCTCCCCTCATCGATTAAAATTGATGTTTTTAATCACTTCCAACAGCTAAGGAAGGGAAGTGCATGGTGCAATGGAAAGCAACATTGCCATTTCATTTTTGATTGCCAATTAAGAAGGTTTTTATCATCAGCTCCCCCTGGGCTTTGAAGTTGTGATGAACAGGGGCACTGGCAGCTCAGCCAGCAGCAGAACCGAGCAGATCACCATCCCTGACCCTGAGCTTCCCTCCTGGGCTCTGCTTTGCCAGGCTTAGCTCTGTGGCCAGCTCTCTTCTGGGCAGGTGTCCTAACAAAACCGATCTCCCCATAGCTTCGTGTGACTCCTCTGGTGCCTAATAAGCCATGCGAGTGTTACAAATGCATTTGTGTTACCACTGGGAGTAGCCAATTTATTTTGTGATGCTCTCAGTGTGCCTGGCAGCTGCCACTGCTGCAGGTGGCTCCTGCTTGTGGGCCACCTCCGTTACCTACAGCTGCACCTAACGCTAAGGCCAGCAGCATCCTAGCAGGCAGGATTTGCACAGAAAGTGGGGAAAGAGGTCTGTTGTGTTATTTCCCACCCCTCCGGTTAGCATGAAGCAATGGATTTCTTCTTGCATGGGCTGCTGAGCCTAAGCTCCATGTAGATCTACAGCTTTTCTGACGGCAAAAAAAGGGGGAGGTGTTACAAAACTGAGACGATTAATTCCAAGTGCTCTGGTTGCTTCTGTTGTTGCTTCCTGGAGCAGAACGCCAGGCATTTTAGTAACACAGCACAGCATGACTTGCAGGTATAAAAATGAGTTTCTACAGCAGACTTCTCACTGCCCAAACCTTACTTCTGCAAGACTGGGATGCCAGTTGCAATGCACCCAAAACCATGGCTGGGGAAAGGGAACAACTGCCTGTTCATTAGGATCATATAAATTGATTCCCATGGGCTTCACAAAGAGCAGACAGGGCTTTAGCATTCACCCAAGTGGGAGTTTTCTGGCTCTGCCCAAAATGGGATCCTCTTTGTCCCATCTAGAAATGATCAGTAACAATTTCACATCTGTTTTGCACTGGAAAGAGCCGGGATTTTATTCTTGCCTCCCCTTCTCCGAGCAGGTTTTTGCCTTGGCTTGCACGGAAAAGCTCCTCACCGGCTACATATAATAAGCCTGTAAAATGTGAAATAAACTCCTTGCATAAGGTCCTTCTTTTCCGTGCAAGTATAAATCCATCCATCTATTGTTTTGCAGCACACACTTCAGAGATGCAATAATACCCCAACGTGCTGGTTCAGCATGTGGTAATCATTGCGGCCGTGCAAATCCTAGATTTACCTTCCTTTGAATGCTATTTTTGGGCTGCCTTCCACAGCAGAGAAATGGTACATGTAGGAAAGTATTAAACTGTACGCCAAGTGCAAGAGAAACTTTGTGGGGAACTTTGCCTGAATCCCACTAGTTTTAGTTAAAAATAAACCCCAGCCTGTCACTTCCAACTTAATGATGGCTGATTGACTGTGCCTTTTTTAATTGTCAGCCAGTTGGTGTGATTAGCAAGCTGCCTCGGTTTAGGTCCCATGCAAAGGAAGCATGGAGGAGCAATTAGGAGAGTAGCTGATTTGCATATCCGCCAGAGGTGGGCATAGCTGTTGGGAGGGACAGGGGCATTCTGGGAAGCACCTGAAACAAGCTGAGTCCCCTATTATTGCACTTTAGAGCACTTTGCTGATCGGCAAAAACCCTCCGTGTGTTTCGGAAGGAATATATATTATTAATCCATGTTTTTTCCTCATATTTTTGCTTCTTAGTTTTCACAGCCCTTAGTCTTAATTTGTCTCCCTTCCTAAAGATAACAAAAAAATGATATAGTTTTCAGCTGTAAGTTATTGTTAAAAAAAAGGAGCATAGTGCAAGCAGTTATAAAAGTCTCCAATTCTCCTAACTCCATTAATTAAACTGTCAGTGACCTTTGAACTTTGGGATATCCGCTCAGACTTTTAGGTGAATTTTAGATTATTTTATTAGTACTCCACAAAGCTGCCTCAGCTGCCAAAAAGATTTTGTATAGTGCTTCCTATCTAAATATTTCCATCAGTCACTGTACCTCCAGAGCAGGGGGACTTACCTCTCCGTGCTCTGTGAGTACGTATCCCTTTTGGCAATAGTCCATTGTCCTCTGTTCTTTATTATGGACAGCACTCCTGTTACCACAGGAACAGGCTTCAGCTTTTTCTGAGAGCCTGAACCACTTTGCACTCCCTTATAAATGTGAAAATGAGGACCTAAGCAACCAGCAGATGACAGCAGCAAAGAACAGCCATTTCCAAGTAGGCTATTTCTACTGGTCAGCTGAAATGTAGCATTTTTTATTAAGATTAGCTTTGCTTTTCCATTCGTGCCCATCACTTGCCCCTCAGTGCACAGATTTACAGTTTTCCTTCTCCATGTTCCTGACCTTATCAGAGCATCCTGGCATCTCAGCACTTAATTTCTCTGTCCAGCCTCACTGTTTTCACCAGTTCTGCCTTCCTTGACTGCCTGCCATTGTAATGAATTTCCATCTCCATCATGTGTCTAAGGTAAATCCACTTTTAAATGGAACAGTTATTGGGAGTTCAGAGCAGCTCAATTATGAATGACCCCCATCCTTCTCCCTGTATTAGCGCTCCTGCCAAAGAAGGCTACAGTAGAAATGTAAATGAACTGAATCATGCATGTTTTTCATGTGTTATTAATTGTCCCTGTTTCCATTTATTAAAGGACTTAGCCAGTAACCTCAAGATGATCTACAAAAGTACATGAATAATAATTTACAAGCTCAACACAGCCATGCATTAATATACCAAACAGACTCCTGACTGATATGCAGGAACCATTGGCCGTAACTTAAAGCATTTGTCAGAAAGTTTGAACCAAGGTACTGTTTACCCTTTGGTCCATCAGTAACGTGTCCCATGAGGAGCTTCCTCCCAGACCAGTTGTGCTCAAAGGCAGTCCAACATGTCAGACAGTTGCTAATAGGGTAGACAAGGACTCGGCTGGGACAGAGATTGACCTTGCAAAATCCCCAACAGCCTTCTTTAACCTTGCTAGTCTTCTTATGGGCAGATGCTCTTGCTCCATGGATCAGCCCTGCCCCGTGGGTGGGACATCTGGCACAGTTGCACATCTGTAGGCATCCTCTAGCATCTAAGGTGGGTGTTGGACCCCACTGAGAAGAGTCAGCCTCCTAAAAGTGCCTGGACAAGGCCTTCCTGGGAGAAGGTGACTGAAGAACTGCTGTCTCGTGTGGGAGGCTTAGGATTAGCTGGATTTTTCAGACAGCAGAAAAAAAAAAAAAAATCAAACCAGAGAAAAACAGAGAGGGCTCTTTAGCCAAAGTCTCAGAGGTCAAAAGGACCTCGGGGAAGCAAGCGCAGCATCTGAGGTGAAAAGTAACAGAGCCGGAGGTAGGGATCTGTACTTCTTCTGTCTGGTGTCTCTGCATCGTTGCAGCAGCATTCGTCCTGTACCAGCTGGTGTTTTGTTAACTGTGTGTGCACAGGGAGTGGTAGAAAGGATACAAACAGTGTGTAAACAGGGTGCAGCATAGTCACAAATGGGGAAATACAGAATCATCAATGTTATTGATTGCAAAGACCTGTTATTTGTTCAGGTACAAGGTTTTCTTACTAGCTCCAGACAGGAAGAGGGGACAAATCAACTGGACTGACTCAAATTTTACATGAGGAGGTCATTTCTGATCACTTTTAAAGCCAGATTTGCCAAAGTATACAATAGTGAGGATTACAAACTAATTTGTTTGGGTCTGGAGCAATGAGATAAGCTAAGACTGCAAAACCAGCAGGCTCAGCCCCTAAGGAGCATCCTGTGTCAGTGCCTAAATGCACGGACAGGAACATAAAACAGTGTTGATGAGCTTTACAGAGATCCACATCTAGGAAAGAGGTGATGGCTGTGATACAGGTATTAGGGAAGATCACCAAGAATCACATGAAAAAAAATTGAAGGACCTTTTCCCTGAGAATAGACTGAATGCCGGGACACAATAGAATGATGCCACAACTAGGATATAGCCAGATCATTAAAATCCTCCCAGCAGAGCCTTAGCTTATCGCCATGAAAGCCCAGGGATTGATTTAATGCAGTCAGCATGTAAATGGGAAGGAAATGGCTCTTCACCACACCATCTGTTTATCCCATCCCCACAACCCCACTAGTTAACTCTTTTGTGGTGTCTCTTCCTCTTGCTGATGCCCTTCAGAAATAAATACAAAGCTCTGCAGACTCACCGCTTGCCAAGTTCCTCAGTCACATCTTCTGAGGTTAGAAAAAACATCTAATGGTCCCTTTGGGGGCAGGCAGAGCACTTCGTCCTCCCTGGGTGTTTGTCACGTAGGCAACCTGCTGGTTTTGCCCACAGGAGGCTCTGATACGACTGTGATTAGCAACTTCATTTCTGCACAAGTAACCTCCAGGGAACAGCATGCCTATCTTTGTGGTGAAGTTTCACATGGCTGATGCCGTAGCTCCTTGCTGTCGTAGGAAGCTCCCTAGTTGGTGGATAGCTCTCCTCCCAGCTCTTCTGACTGTGGGGGATTTTCCTTGACTTTCTGCCCCAGAAAGTGAGAGCTCTTGACTGGTGCAGATTCAGGTACAAGGAAACATCACCAATATCATTGAAATGGGGTCTTTGCTCTCTAAAAAATTTTCATTTGATTATGCTATAAATAGAAGACCCCTGCTCTGTTGACAGTTACAGATGCCTCTGAAAAACTCTAATTCCTTCAACCTCTTGAGCTAAAGCACCCTCAGTGGCAGCTCTATGCCAACCACTCTTGGCTACAGGAAGGTGCTTAGGTGAAAGCAGCTCATCCTCCTCGTAGTGTGTTTCTTCTTGACTGGATACTCTTCAATGTTTGCACGCTTATGTCGTGGGTCTTTTCTTCTCCTCAGGGGCTTCCTCCCCACCGAAGCACTGGCTGCGATCATGTTAAAGATAATTACAGCCTGTTTTCAACAGCCAACACTCCTTCCTCACACACCGCCAACTGAGGGCTCTCAAATGGGAAAATTTCAGCTCTTGCTGGGTGAGATGTTTCACTTGAAGAATCCTAGGGATACTTGTTATGGTTATTTCACGGAGCTTTCTATAGTTAAATGAAGTAGATGTTAAAAGTTTAAATAACCTTTTCATCTTTTTTCCTGTTCAATTGGGATTTCCCAATGGTTTAACTGAGTTATTTCACATCTCTTACTCGGTGGGCTGACCCTGTCTTTCAGTCAGTGAATGATCTGCCAGAGGTGTTCATCTTTTCCAAGTCTTGATTTAAATTTAAAAGAACTGCCAGGTCACACTGCCAGTGGATTTTGTGCTGGTGTCTCTGAGCTGAGAAGCAGAGATGTGGGTTGCTGAACTGCCCCAGCTCATTCTCCCTTGCAGCATCCCTGCGGCTTCATTTGCAGGACATCCCATGGGGAAAGTAGGCACAGGGATACGTCCAGCAGTCATTTGAGCTTGGATTTCATCCAAAAGATCTGTAGGAAGGGAGTGAGCACTAGCAGCACTTCCCTAAATTCGGTCCAGGCAGGTTCAGTCTTCTCTGATATGGCCGTAAGCTGTGATTATGGGTCATGAAGGAAAATAAGTAACTCCGAGGTAATTTTGGCATGGCTGGCTGGCTGAAAGCAGAACCATGGCACAGCGCTTGAAAACAGAAGAGCCAGATTAGAGCAGTTCTGAACTGAGCCTAATTAATCCTGCCTTTCTGCAGGGGAACACTGCTGTGCTACAACAGGGGTTCGTGTGCCCTTCTAGGTGGTGTGGCAGAGACAGGCCCTCACTGTCAGCCCCACGAGCATTTAAAAGATCAGGTCCTTGACAGGGATCTAGAAGCCAGTAGGGAACAAGCAAATGACAGCCCAGGCACCAGCCTAAATCTGCTCCACTCAGGAGTGCTACCATGTTTTAGAATTAGCTTGAATTTGGAGCCAGTAGCTCTCCCCACCAAACTAGTCTCCACTATTAGACCTGGTTCAGGTGAGGAATGGCTGACAGTGACAGAGCAGCATCTTTTACCTCTCTGTTTTGTAATATGGAAAGACAGAACAAGGTTTGATGCCTTGGCTCTTCGAGGTACAGAGGCTGCCCATGGTCCCTTTCCTTTGGGTCTGTTGTTCATATGTTCTGCCCTTTAAAATTATGCCTTCATTTCTGACTCATCACTTCCAAACAAAACTGATGGTGTTCTACATCGCATGGCACTGGAAGCGCATTGTTTTAATTGAGGCTCCTGTTATAAAAGCTTTTCAATAAATTAACAAAACCTTGAAAATGATGAAGTGGACAAACAGAGTAGCTGGTAGCACATTCCATATGAAACCAAAGTTTCTGAAGGCCAGGTAGAATGTCCTCAATGTCAGAAGCAAGGCTGATAGCAAGGGGTGTTATCTTTTGTTAGATCAGTGGATATAGCTGGAAAAAAACTCAACAAGCTTTCAGTTGCAAAACACTTTTTCAGGTCTGAAGACTTCAGATTAAATTTCAGGCACTTTATAGTCTGGTACAGCAATATTTAAGGAAAAAAAACCCATAATGATTCCAATTAATTTACATTTCCACTTAAAGTAGAGAGGAGAGAATAGTTCATTTGGGGAACAATTTGCGATTCTTTTGCTGATGTATTACTTTGTAAATGGAGACTCTCTCTTAGGCATTTATTGAGACCATTAGGTCTTCAGGCAGAAACCCTTAAGAGGGAAAAACTCAGAGAACAAAACATGAACTTTGCAGATCCTCTGGGCCCATGTTCTGTGTGGCTTTGTGCTAGGGATATGCAGGAATATTGGGTCTGTCACAAGCATGGCTGGCCAGAAGCCAAATGTGAAGTTTTTTTATATTTTTCACTGGAATAGAAGCAAGACCTTCTGAATATTGTCACTAAATAAACAGAGATAGTGCTGCCCACCTCCCCACCCCTCTTCCAACACAAACCTGAACAGCAATAAAGTTGTTCTGGACTGGATTTAATTTCAGTAATTACCTGCAATTACAGCTGAGCCCTTCCAATTATTTCAAGTCCAGTACTGTATTCCCCAGACTGGACAGTAGTGAAAAAAAGTGCATTATTATATTAATAATTTTATTTTACTGTAATAATTATATTTATATATTTAATCTTTTTGTAGTATGGCTTTTGCTACCATGGGTGCTCTGGGCTGGAAACCTTGGTTCCACCCCCTTCACTCATCCACTAAGCAGCTCAATCACCCTGGGCAATGATATATGACCTCTGTGCCCTGGTTTTGGCATCTGGCAGAAGAGGCAGCAACATGTCTCCAATACAGGCAAAGAAGAGTGGGAGATTAGTACTGCATATTATTATTGATGATTGATTTTCTGTTCCAAGTTAAATCAGGCTGAAGAGCAGCTTGAAAAGTCTTTTGGCACTTTTCACCATCCCAGAGAGCACCATTTCTGCGGTCCGCCCCAAAGCTCA
>NW_009259590.1:357013-388535 GCF_000687185.1 Egretta garzetta
TTTCCCTATTTATGCTCAGAAGCATATCGCTCTTAGGAGATACTGCACTAGGCAGAGTGAAGGCTGCTTTCTTTGAGGAGTTTCTTTTTTTAATCATCTGTAATAAAATGCATGGACCATAACTCATCTGCACCGCAGCAAAGCCTGAATCAATTGACACTGCTGCTTACTGACATTTCATTAGGCCAGTGCCAACAGCAGGTATTGATCCAATGGCCGATATAAGTTTGCAAGGATCAAGCCTGCCTGATCTAGTTGGAAACTGTTCTGTTGAAGGGGCACTGTCTTGCAGCAAGCACACCACCCCGCAGCTGGGCTAGGAGGCAATAGGAAGCTCCTTTCAACTCTTGAGCCCTAGGGTACCTAATGGTGATGCACTGGCAGCACTGGTGGTGGTAACATGGTCTTAGCATACAGGTATGTGTTCACCAGCTATTTACATCAGTATGGAGTTCTAAAAGTCATGGGATAGTTTTCTTGTAGTGGGTGGAGGCCGTCTTTGCTGGGATTCTCCTCCACATCCAGTGAAAGAGCTTGGGTCTCTTGAGCTTGGGTTCTTAGCCTTCTGCAGGGCATCTCTTTCCCAGGGGCTAGAAATCCACCACAGTCTGTCTAAGTACCTCAGCTTCCCTTCTTGCAGGAGCCCTGTGCTCCACAGAGCAAGAAACATCTGCAAGATGGAAGGAAACAAAGTCCAGCAAGTGTTTGAAATCTGCTCTTCTCTCTGCCTTAGTGCCAGGCAAAGAAGTAGGAGAAATATCTCTCCTGCCTTTTGCTCCCTCTAATAACTGCTTCAGTAACGAAGAGGAGGGAAAGGGGAACAGAAGAGGGGAAGGGAAAAGGGAAGGAGGGATGAGTACATGATACTCTCCATCAAGAGCACATCAAGAAGGAGAGATTGGTAGAAGAAGAGGGAGAGCAGGGGGAACCATTCAGTTTGCTCACCCACCAAATGACCAACCCAGGCTGGACTTCTTTACATGGGAGAGTTGCTATGGAGTAAAGGAAGGCCTGAGTTTAAATCCCAAAGTGGATAAACCTAACCAGTGAGAGAGAACAAGGGTTCCCATGAGAACTCAGTAATAGTTACACTGCAAGTTATCCCAAAATTGCTCTCTGCTCAATTTCCCGTGTTTAACCATCTCTGTGTTGTATACAGAAAACAAATCAGGCCCTGATTCAACAAAGTGTTTCAGCTCCCCGGTCCAGTTTAGTCTTTGTAGTGAGTTCAGTGTAGGATCTAGGGTCCTGAAAAGGAATTAGGAGGCTAAAGCTGGGTTTCATTGCCCCCAGTTGTGACAGAAGCCCCATAGGAGGGACTGTGTCTCTCAGGACCATGGTCGCAGTTCAGTCTCTTCTGAGGCTGCACAGATCAGTACTGCTCTCTGCAATGGACTGACCCTAAACTAGGCCAACCAGCAATAGACCCTGGTTGAAAAATACCATAAATTAATATATGAAGTAGCCTTTCTGGTTTATTGTTTTAAATAATTTTGTATGTGGAAGGTGTGTTTTGCTGTCTTTGATAGTATTGCAGAAAATAGGTCTGAATCTGGCTGTTCTGCAATGTGCTAAGGCATCTGCTGTTTGGTTAAAGCAAAGAGAAAGGAAAATAGTGAGAGCAAAGCAGCAAAAGACGTGATCAGTTCTAATTCCAGAGTCTTGTTTAAAAACCGTGGCAAAGCCTCCCCCTTCCAAAGGTGCACAGTGCCCTTCTTCAGCATCCCTTTCCAAGCAGAAACACAGAGCCCAGCGGGCATCAGGTATAACAGCTAAGCCTGCAGCAGCAGAAAATCCATGCATTGTTTTCCCCTGGGGTACAAAGAGAAGGAGGCGTCTGTAAGAGCTGAATGTATGGGCAGGAGGTGCTCAAGTCAGGGCGACTGGACGAACAGAAGAGCTCCTGATTGAGGAGACTGAGCTGCTCTCAGAAAATGCTCTTGCGGTTGGTGTAAATGTGTGCAATTGTGCAAACAGGGCAAGAGGCTTTGGCATTTCTTTTGGCAGTCTGACTCCATAGCTCAGCACATGCTTAGTTAAACATGTAATCACTCCATGTTAAAAAAATCAGTGCCCGTCACTCAAGCTGAGCGATTTGACTGATCCTTCCTTGCAAAGTAGGTGTCAATGCTACCCTTAATCAAGGTTTGATTGATGTATCAGGGCATCAGGAAAGGACTTCATGTAGCATTGTACATTCCTCGTGCATTGCCCTAGATGTCTCAGTGCGGGAGTGCCTTAGGCCCTTAATCTTGAGTTGAAATGCTGAGAATACCTATGTGTATTTTTTATGGCTGTTCTTTTAATGAACTGTCTCAGGTTTGGCGATAGGCCAGAACAGTGGCCTCTCTCTGCTGCCAGCCATGGATCCTAGTGTCTCGGTTGTAAATCGTTAGCAATGATAGAGGGATATCCAATTAATTGCAGAAATGAGGGCAGTATTATTATCCTCTCTTACACTGGGAGAGAGGGAGAGATGAAGAGGCAGTGTGATTTGCACAAGACCTCCCACTGGCCAAAGGTCAGGCCAGCAGAGTCATCCATCCTCCTGAATCCCAGCCTGGTGCTGTATGTGTTGGGCCGTTGTCACCGAAATCAGGAAGAATGAACCTCGTAACACCAATGTAGTGTTAAAAGGCAGGCATTCTTTAGTCACGGCGCCGGATGCACGGGGGATCGCTCCACCTAACGTGCATACCTTCAAGCGGCAACTTGCCCTGTTTATGTGTAGCAAAGTGTTAGATGTGAATGAAGTTTCCCAATATGCCTATACATATGCATAACCCGTCCCTGCTTTGTATTAAAATTAGCTTCAGGAGGTCATTTTCATAAGTCCCTCCCCACTGCGCTTACTCAGTGCCTCCTGGTGGTGGTCGTCGGGGGTCGTGGGGATGAAGGCTGATGGCTCCTCTTCGTCACCGCTAGTAACCCCTTGTTCTTGCGCAGACTCAGTTGCTCCTTGGCTCTTGCCCAAACTGCAGGGTTGGTGTAGACCAGCTTCCTGGTTCTTATCAAAAACTGTCCTTCGTAAGGAGCCACAAATCTTCCTACGTCAATTAGTTCTCATTCCTTCTAGTCTAGCAACCTTGGCAAACCGTTATTATCATAGAATCATAGAATCATAGAATGTTTTGGGTTGGAAGGGACCCCTAGAGGTCATCTAGTCCAACCCCCCTGCAGGAGCAGGGACACCGCTAACTAGATCAGGTTGCTCAGAGCCCCGTCCTTTTGCTTCATCCCCTCCCGATTCTTCCCGTCCTTGAATAGGGTTCTCAATTTACTAAGTAACTATACTACAGACTTTAGAGAAACATCCAAACTAGATACTACTGATTTTAGCAAAGCAACAGCAAATTAGACAATAAGGCCTAAATCTTATGCATATAAGCCGCTTACATCTGGGGGTCTTTTGACCCTTAAGGTATCACTGTGATGCTCTGGGGATGTGATGAATGTGACTTGGATCTCTGCCTGCTTCTCTTCTCTTTCTTCTTCAATCCAGTCATGTGTTAAAGTAAAACAGGATGACTTCAGATCCATACCAAGTCTGAAGTAGATGGGGCAAACTCTCAACTGCTGTCTCAATATGCGTTCTTGTTGGCAATTGCAGATCGGCCTAATTGACTGTCAGCAGGCACAGATGTTTCTCTGCAAGAGTAGTTGGGTGCCGTGCAAATTGATTGCAAACACAAAATGGAACCAGATTAAAATTTGACCTACAGTAACCAATTTCTAAAACACAGAGTAAGCAGTAATGAGGTGATGGAAGTTTGGGGCTCTGGGAAATCTGGCTCTGGGCTCTGTTGTTGGGTTCTTCTGAAGGGTCTCTCCCTCCCTACATGCCCCACTTTTTCTTTAGAAGAGCAATGTGGAGGACACTGATCCTTATTAAGTCACGATGAAAGGATTAACCCCTTTCTTGCACATAAAATGCCATTAAATTTTCCTTAAAAGGGCTTTCTCAACATCGTGGAAATAATTCTCCTTTCCTTGAAGTGACATCACTTTGTTACTTGGATTAGAAATCTTCACATCTCTTACACGTCAATTCTAAATCGCTTAGGAGGAAACTACATGAATACAGTTTCTGCAAAGCAAAATTAAAATGTGCTCGGTAGCAAGCTTTTGCTTTTGCATGCTACCATGTCTGTGAAGTCAGGATCAATGGAAATATGCAGAAAGGCTATTATTTACTGTTTCTTTCAAGCAGTCAGCAGACAAAAATCTTCTTTTCCTCCAAAATCCAGCATGAAAGACTGTTTAGTCAAACATCCCTATCCCGGAGATTTAACTAATTGCTCAGCAGTCAGTCATTTTCACTGCACAGCCAAGGACAGCGATTCCTTTCCCACACGCAGATGGAGCAATGGTTTAACACAAAACAGTTCCTGGGACAGGAGGATTAAGGAGAATTTACTGGAGAGCAATTAAAACAGTTGTTAGAGCAATTTGTTTTTGAGGCTGAATTTCACATCAAAGTAAAGCTACCTGAGGAGCATACAGCGCAGAAGAACAATAAAGCCATCATTTCAGGCCATCTATTCTGCATCCTCAGAGTGCAGATTAATAAAGTGAGCTAAGAGGACATGGAGATTTACAGGAGTGAATTAGGTGAAGCAGCCTAAATGCAGTTTGCATTTGGAAAGAGGTGCCCTGGCTTCTGCCACTGTTGGCTCTCGCTTTTTGTGGTTTCAGCTCCCTTCCATTTCTGCCAGGTTTCTTGTCGGTGTCATATTCGGTAGAGGGTTTCTGACCGTGCTCCTTGGCTGCAGAGACTCCTGCCAGCGCAGGACACCGTGGTCGGAGGCTGCCCTCATGCCTGAGCCGTACTAAAAAGCTGTTACTGGAAGCTGGGTTGGAGCCCAAGGCTCCTTGCTGGCCATGTGCTGGTGTTTTCTGGTCTTGGTCTTCCCATCCTAGCTGTCTGCTCCTACCTCCTTGCCATGCCCTGACCTAGGAGGAGGCATTACTCCAAATTCTCCCTTGGGGTTAAGAGCTGGAATTGCATCTTGTGGGCGATGCTGCCTTGGCCCTCTCTGTTTTGGAAGGGTAGTAAACCTGCAGTGAAACAGGTTTTGAAGGCAGGGAACCAGTCCAGACACAGCGAGTCCATCCACAGTGCATGGCAACAGCTTCTTACATCCACCTCAAAGGAAGGTTTGGAGTGACACCGACTGTTCAGGCGTCTTGTGAGGCTCACAGGCTGAACTCTCAGGTGAAGGACAAGTAGAGATGGCCCATGGTTCTTCTGTCAGACTGAACTGCGTCTCACAGCTCTGCTAGCCCAGGCTCCAGGGCTCCAGTTTCTGCCTCATTGCAAACAGATGGGCTTGTGTGATGTAACTTCTTATTCATTCATTTCTGTCCATTCTTTCAATACTTTAACTGTTTAAATTTAAGCACATTTTAATTCATGTAAAGAAAAAGGAAGGTTTGTTAACATCTTAAAAGTTATTTTTAAAGAAATATTTAATATCTGGAAAAATGAGATATAAAACCTTTTTAACATCAAGTATTAATAATTGTGAATCTTATTCCCTGTGACCTGTCTAGGTTTTAAAAACACTTCAGTTTTGGAGCAAGCCTGTTTATCAAAAGTTACACGTAAGAAATCGGGCTTGACTGGCCTAGTTTTCAGAATATCAAAAAGAGGGTCCCAGATATGCCCTATTTTGACAACTGAAGGCTCCTAGAGAGGACTGGTTCTCAAGGGCTGAGGGATGAAACATCCTGGACTCACCTGAGCACGTTGAAGCAATGGCCTGGGAAGGGTTTGCTGGCCATGACAGTCCTTAGCAGCGCACAGTGCCGGCGGCGGGAGAGATCTGAGCAGGATCTGTCCTGCAGCATCTGGGAGTGGGTTGAGATTTGCAAAGCAAAAGGGTGGTTGTATGGCCACAGCCATCCCAGGTAGGCTCCGATTTCCTAGGATCTGCAAGGAGACCAGCTCAGTCCCCACCCTAGCTGCCAGAGGGTTTTCCCAGGGAGCATGGGAATAACAGGGGGGCTCTGCCTTCTCTGTTAGCACTTCATCTGATTGCTCCATGCAGGCAAAATGCCTGTTTTTTTCACGCGCTCTCACGTGGACCGGCCAGTCTGGCAGTTGTCGCTCATCCTCTCTCTGCAGCTTTTAAAATAATGGTGTTTATCTGGAAGGACTGGCTAGTCTCTGAAGCTGTGTGGGGAAGGCAGCCCAGCCGGGAACTGGCAATACCCCAGCATGCTGGGGGGAATAAAAATAGCATCAGATGAAGGGTATAGTACACATGCAGTTACACAGTGAAAAGCGTGACAGGAAGGCTTTCTACGCGATCTGCACCAAACCCTGACGTTTGCACTGCTAGAGGCAGGGGCTCGGATACTTCTTAGCCACCATCCCATGGAGGATGTCTGCATCCAAGCCACATGCAGAAAGCTCCCTGCACAGACACAGGAGACAAACAGGCATTGCAGGTGTCTGACCTGGTTTAACATCCACCTGCAGGTGAAGTGACTCACACCCTCCAAGTGTCTTTTTTTTTTTCTCCCTCAACTTGTGCAGGGCTCCTGGAGGATGAGGTCAGATGCAGACACAGGCTTTGTAGATAAACCCTGTTCTGAGTGTCTGTGCCCTGGAAACGGGGTGTATTTTGTAGTTTGTTCTTAGGAGCAGGAAAATAGCACGCTCATCTGAGCGCTGCATGGGTTGGGGTATCCTCTGTCTAAATCCTGGATCTGACACAAATTCGCCTCCCTCATTGGCATGAGAAAAATGGCGATAACTTTCCTACAATGCACTTCAAGACGTGAAAATTAGTAGCATTTTTTCCAACATCTTTACAGAAGTTTGGTTTCTGTTGTGCAGTCTAGGCATGAATTAAGCTTTCCTTGTTATTTTCAGTTGGATTTGTTGGAGGGTTTTTAGCATTGTTTCTGAAGAAAATGAGGTATATGTGATTGCAGTGTTTTTCCGATATTGGTTGTATCATCAAAAACTTTAAAATCCATTTGCCAGCTTCAGCTAAGTTTGTGTGATGGACTCACCTTGAATCATTTCAGGCCAAGGAGGCAATGGAAGACAGCTTTCCTATTTCCAAAAAATGACCTGTATAAAAGGGTGCCAAGTCCAACGCACCTTGTGAGGACACTGACCCTTTCTATGGGAGTTAGGCGTTCCCATAGGACATGGACCAGATGATATCCCTCTGCTGGGATCTGAAAGCTGGTGAAGGAGCTGCTCTGCGGGTCTCAGCCAGCTGCGAGCAAGCCGGGAGCTGCCAGCTCTTCCAGGGGAAGTGCATTTCCCTAACGCGCTGCCTCCATCGCTGCAGCCGGCTCGGAAAGTTCCCGCTCGCTCCCTCCACTCATCCCACTCGCTCCATCTGCAGTGTTTTCCAGTACAGCTGTGGGTCTGTGCTGTCAGATGGGTCACTGGAATGGTCCAGGTTAAAAAGAGACCTATTTATTTCTTCAAGTTTCTTAACCTGGACCATTTCACGGATTTAATTTTCAGTGCTGCTGGGGAGGGGAAGTCGTCATGTTCAGGGCCACAATATTGAATTAAGGTGTCTTCTAGGATGTTCCTATATTAAATGGGAGCAAAAACACAGGGATCTGGACAAATACATTAGACTGTGCGTAACCAGATGCAAGGGAGATGAGGCTTCTACAAGACATTTATACAGACAAGATAGTTACCTCTGGAACCAGTTTTTGAGAGGTGACCAACACCCACATCAGCCTAGCCTATGCATTAATGAGTGTGACCTGTTGGTTACTGACTGTGGTCCCAATCCAGCCACATGGCGAGGCTCCTCCTTCTGCTCTACATGGCTGTATGTAGCTGTGGGGGTTGAAAATGTGGTGTTTGCTTTCTGTCCCAGTTTTTAGCGCTGCATAAGCACCTGGTGAGCTGAGTCAAGCCAGTTCTGCTAGGACAGGATCTCCCCTTGCTGCAGGACTCCAGCATCCCTTGCCCATCAGCTATGTTTGTAGGATGCCTCAGATTGGGCACCTACAGTTTATTAGTTACTGGGAAGATCTTTACGTTGATGGCCTTGTGTGGCTTCTCCCTCTCAGTGCACATGCGCTATATTCATCATCATGACAACAGTGTGCCCTTCTGCTATACCATTATATGTTTCTGATTAATTGTTTTCTGTGACTTCCCATGGTGAGGGGCAGGCGTGTATTGAACGCCACTAACAACAGCATGGGATGTTCTAGGAACAGGGCAGGATGATCTCTCGTCAAATAATTGCCGCTTCTATGAACTTACTGTAATTCTTCAAGACTTTCACCCGTTCTTTAATCCATTCACGTGCCTTCCATGGAGTCACTTATTAAAGGGTCTTTGTGAATGGAACAAGCTCGTGGAGGAGTAAGTTTTTGCAGTACAGCAGACAAGTGGTGCATTTCAAAGCATCTGGAAAGACCACAGCTTTACTGATTAGTTCAGCAGCAGATGGGAAAATTTGTCTGTGTCTCAACCTCGAGCTGGCTCCATGACCTCTTATTGCCCCTGCACTTGTCTGCACTTGTCTTTGGGTTTGGTTATACAAGCTGGCACCTCACAGGGGCTGCTCCAGCGGTAATGTACCCATTGCCAATACCTTTGGTAAGGTCCCTCTTTGGAAGTGGTGATGGGCTGACTTCGCAGTCACGGCGAGTTACCTCTCAGTAGGAAGGGGAGGGAAAGGAGGTTGGGGTCAACATCACATGGAGAATCTCAAGTTGTTGTCTCCTCTCTGCCTGCCTTGTAGATAACCCAAATACTTCAGTTCCCAGGGCTGGCCATCAGTTGACTTCTACTTAACCTTTGCCAGCTCAGTAATTAACTTCACCTCATTCCCCAAATAAATACGTTAAAAGCAAGAAAAACAGTAACCTGGTCTCATGAGACATGATTTGTGTTGAACAGGGCAGTCTTTCACAATTCCATCCATAAAGGAAATGAAGTCCTACACTGAATCTCCATCACATTAATGAATGTAGCACTTCCTGTGAGACAGGGGTATGGCTCTTCACTCCCTGAGATGTGCTATATACACAGTTAATTCCATTTCTTCTGATTAACTCCTTTGGGGTTTGTGTCTATTCCTGGGACATAGGTTTGGACAGGCCTATGTGTAACCTCTCTGAAAAGGGTCAGGGGCAACTGAAATAGCTCATCCAATTTAATAAGCCTCTTCCAATTTGCTGAGGAATGTCAGATTCCATGAGGTGTTTTTCTGTTCTTATTTATAGAGAAAAATAGCCTGTGATAGTTATTAGACATTAATAGAATTAAGCCTCCATGTAAACACATTTAATCCTGATCTGGCTTGGGTTAAACCACTGTGCAAGTGGATTAAATCCAACCACATGAAAACATTCCTAATATGGAAAAATTGGTAATGCAAAACAACTATTACTGCTAGAATTCACATCTCATTTTTTTTCCCCAGTTCTTTGTCTGTATAAGAGGAACTTTCTTTTCTTTTACTTGTACATATTCTAATAATATTGAGTAGTCCTGATGAAGACTAGATCCCTGCTGTGCTCCCTAGGTTGAGGGTGGATGTCCTGAAGGGGGACAGTCTCCATGGGGTGACGCAGAACTGAGATGGTTTCCTTGTCACGACAGAGTAGTTCAGTGAGTGGACAAGGACCAAGACCCTGGTCTCCAAAATGCCATAATCTCACAGCGTCAGATAGGATATGAGGGTCTGCTTGGTTATGCATTTCAGAGTGAAAAAGAAAATAGCAACCCCCTGTGAACACATTCAGGTTTCACGAGGAAGCCAAGGAGAAGGTGGGCACAGGGCTGTGCTCCAGCCCACCTTTGCTTCCTTGGAAATACGGCTCCACCCAGGTAGATCAGACCTGGGTTCCTGACTCCCAGCTAACCCCTGGATTTCTGAGGCCCTTGGTGTTTTCTGTGCTAATTCAGAGTGCAGCAGGCTTCCTTCTTCAAGGGAGCTGCCCATAATTGTTCCAGGGTACGGCACTTTCTGTCCCAAGCAGAGAAAAAGGAAAGGATTTACTGACGAGCTCTGCCAGGCTCCTGCTTGCACCCTGCAAGAGACAGAAGGAAAATCTCTTCCTGGGAAGGGCCAGCAGGGCTTTAGGAGTGTGTCTTCTCCACTGCATGTGCATAAAGTGGGGAGAAAGCCCATGGCTGTGAGTGGTTACTGGGTTCTTGGTCTCACTTGGCCAGAACGGATTAGCACCGCAAATCTGATGGCGTTCATCACCTCGGCCGTGCATCCCGCAGCAGGGACCCATTCAGCTTCCCCCAAAGCACTGGCCCCAAGCTGAGGCACAGCAGCGCTTGGGCTCAGACTCCCATGCTGGTGTCATCTGGCCAAGTGGTTTCAGGGCAAAGCCTCCAGCAGAGAGAAACAGTAATTGCGTGGCTTTCAGAAGGACCCTCTTCAGGAGTGTGAGGTACAGGCAGTGTCAAATTAGCGAGGTCTTTGCTTTTCCTCTGCAGAAGGCAGCGGCAGTCACAGGTAATTATATTCTGTGCAGGGAGATAACCTCTGGCTGGAGAAGTTTTGAACTGAGAGGAGAAAAGAGAGAAATGAAAGAACAAGAGTAGACTGCATGAAAAGAGGGAGATGAGGGTAGCTTTCTGTGAAGGGCAAGCGTTTGGAGAGGAATCAAAATCTGGTGCTGTTGTCTTTGTTGTTGTCACCCTGATCTTTATAAACAGCCGGCAGGACAGAAGTTGCCAAAGTTACCTCATGCCTCTCCAGACCATGCGTTCAGTGCTGCACTGGAGACGGGAGCTGTGAGCCCCTACCTGCCTTGCAGCTGCTGCTGGCCACCACCTTGCCAGGCCCAAGCTGGCTGGGGGAGAGGGTGCTCAGGCTGTGAAATAGGGTCATGGCCACAGAGCAGGGAAACACTGGGTAGAGGATGGTTCCTCCCTACCCCAAGATGTTTTCAGGAACCCGGCCACGCTGGCCTGGCACAGCCAGACAAGGAGACCAGCAGAGGAACCAGCCATCCTCACTGAGCCACATCTTGGGGACACATCCTTTTAGCATTGCATCATCTGCCAGTGGTGCCATGCTGCCCTCCAGGGAAAGAAAGGCACAAACAAAACAACCCACCTTCCAACTCTTCATTTAGAGAGCATGGCTTCAATTAAATGTAATTGCTTAATTTTTAATCAAGGACAACTTGTCTTGCTTGCTGTCCTCAGTGGCTTGTCCAAGAGAGAGAGTTGCTCCATGAGGCACTAACAAGGGGAGCTTCCAAATGACTCGATGTGTCCCTGCATCTGGGTCAGAAGAATCAGATGAACATATCTTCCATGTTTTTCTGCTATTTTTTTTTTTTTTTAAATTGGACTTCTAATAAGCATGTTAACTTTCCAGATTATTTTAAACAGCTGCATTTATCAGCTGCACACAAGGACATATTTACTGCATTTGAAAGTTCTCTAATGAAGCTTTGAAGTCCAGCTCATCACAGATTCGTGCAGGGAAGGAGCTGTAGCCATCGTGGCACTCCTCTGCCAACTTCTGAAGATGTGAGACTTGAAAGCAACTATTTCTTTGCAAATATGGACAGGTGTGAGAAGCCTTTTCATAGAAAGTAAATAGATACTGAAATATGGGTACTCAGATGCTTCAAAACCTACATCTGACTGTCACAGAGTTTTGTTTGTGTATTGCAGGGACTTTCTTTTACTTTTCTTACCAACACTATCCCTACACAGTCCATATTTGCATTTAATCACGTGCTGCTTTTCACTTTAGTCGTCATCCAGAGAACCAAAGTTTCACTATCCTGCCTCAGTCCCACATTCAAGAAAACTGGATGAACCTAAAAAAAAAAAAAATCGTATGAGTGATATGCATAAAATCAACAGAAGAGTTCTTACTCTGTGGATCCTTCCACAGCTTGAGGCACAGATTCCTTTCTCTATAGAGGCCTGAGAGATGCTGCAGGGTGAAATAACTGCAGCGTTAAATGGCATGGTGTCACAAAACGGTGGATATTGCTGGGTTTTATAATCACCCCCCCCCCGTTCCGGTGCTTCTCCGTCCTGCTCCCAGTCCACCCACAGATATTAGACATAGAAACTCTCCAGGAAACGCTTGTGTTGCTGTGTAAAGCCACACAACACGGCACATGGGGAACCTAATTGCACCCTCCAGCCACTGTTATAAAACTAGCAGTAAGCAGAGCTAAAAAGTATTGAGCACATTTGGATTTTCCAGTCTCTGGAAGGCTGTGTACGTTGAGTTAAACGTATGGCTGTGTCATCTCCACTGAATTACTGTTTGCTTTTGATCGGTACTAAAGATAGTGACGGAGCAGGTATGAGTGTGAGTAATGGGTAGGTAAGTATCATGATATTTGGGTTCTTGCTCACTTTATTTCTTCTCTTTGTTCCTTTTTTTTTCTTCTTTTGGTGTCAGGGTATTTTTAGTTCTTTAAGGCTCTGTCTTCTGCTCCAAAAATAAAGGTGAAACCCACTTTCAATCTATACTTTTAAGAAAGGGTGGGTGTGTGTATATATATGTATATACATGCAGTGGCATGTACCTGAGGTTACTATGTCTTGGTCAGCGCCATTTGAATTCACTACAAGACATTAAGACAGAAAGGAAGGAGAAATGGCTGTTCTCTCAGTACTGTCTCCCCCTCTCCCAGTAACGTTTGCTGTGTGCGATGCCCTTTGGGTACTGACGCTGTTGTGGGTTTATCCCCCATAGATCATCTTCCGGAAGATCAGCGATGTCAAGAAGGAAGAAGAGGAGCGCCTGCGCCAGAAGAACGAGGTGACGCTGAGCATCCCTGTGGACCATCCCGTGCGGAAACTCTTCCAGAAATTCAAACAGCAGAAGGAAATGCGTAATCAAGGCTCAGCCCACATCGACCCAGAAAGGAACCAGCTTCAGGTGGAAAGCCGGAGTGTGCAGAATGGGGCCTCCATCACAGGCACCAGCGTGGTCACCGTGTCTCAGATCACCCCCATCCAGACGTCCCTGGCTTACATGAAAACCAGTGAGGCCGTGAAGCAGAACAACAGGGATGCGATGGAGCTCAAGCCAAATGGAAACGGAGACCAAAAATGCCTGAAAGTAAACAGTCCCATGCGGATGAAAAATGGGAACGGGAAAGGGTGGCTTCGACTGAAGAACACGATGGGGACCCACGAGGAGAAGAAGGAGGACTGGAACAATGTCACGAAGGCTGAGTCCATGGGGTTACTGTCCGACGACCCCAAGTGCAATGACTCGGAGAACGGTGTAAATAAAAACCCACTGAGGAAAACAGACTCTTGTGACAGTGGAATAACAAAAAGTGACCTTCGCTTGGATAAAGCTGGTGAGACTCGCAGCCCCCTGGAGCACAGCCCCATTCAGGCTGATGCTAGGCACCCTTTCTACCCCATTCCTGAGCAGGCCTTACAAACCACGCTGCAGGAAGTCAAGCACGAACTCAAAGAAGATATCCAGCTGCTAAGCAGTAGGATGGCTGCCCTTGAGAAGCAGGTGGCAGAAATTTTAAAAATATTGTCCGAAAAGAACGTACCCCAGACCTCTTCCCCCACGTCTCATTTATCACCCCAGCGGTCCCCCCAGATACCCTGTCAGGATATTTTTAGTGTTTCAAGGCCTGCATCACCTGAATCAGAAAAAGATGAAATCCACTTTTAGCATATACCTATGTGTATATATGTATACAGTATATATGCAGTGGTGTATATATACCTTTATACATATATATATGTGTGTGTGTATACAGTAAATATATATACATATATATTTTCACTTGCATCCAATATGACTTGAACACACCAAGGATTTTGATATGTAAATATTGCATGTCCAGCTGGATTCTGGCCTGCCAAAGAAAACAATTATTAACATAGATATTGCTTGTATAATATGCAGTTGACTGCATGCACACTTTACATTTATTTATAATATCTATTATGTAATAAAAGAATGACTTTTGTTTAACAAAGGCAATGTACTATTTAAAGAATCAGGGTCTAACCTGCCAATATTGCCATGACAGTTTTGATCTCAGGCCGGGTGAATCAAGCTTTTATTTCCTCACTGTCTTTTCTGCCGAGTTAAACAGTAGGTGAACGTGGCCCCACAGAGGACACGTTCAGACGCCAGTTAGTGTTGTTTCCTGGTATCATCCCATTACAATATACTGTATATCTGGTGACGAATTCCCCTACTCCTCCTAAAGGGAGGGCTCAGCTCAGTGGCCAGGGAAGGGCACCATGTCTGGTGCTGGGGTGGATCACTGGGATTTATTCGTGTGGGTATTGTGCATGCACAGCCTTTTATTTCAAGAATCCTCCTGCTCTTTTAACACTGTAAGTGAGAAATAATAACGGTGATTTATGTGTCAAAATGAAACGAACAGAAACTCTCAGCTGTGCTCCCTGTGTGTTTGGGGGTAACTTCTTGCTTGAAAGCCTCCTTTTACTGATGCCGTTTTTACCGAATGTTATGCAGATTCTCTTTGCAGCGCTCCGCAACGGTGTCCGGTTCTGTCAGTATCTTCATTAGGCTGTCCCGTTTTTGCAGGGCCGAGGTTGCTCTCCCGTTTTTGCAGGGCTGAGGTTGCTCTCCCGCTGTCCTCCCCCGTTGCCCCTGGCAGACAGACTTTGCACGAGGTCTGAGCAAGGGAGAGAACAGGCATAGTTCAGCTCCTCGGGAGCCACGTGAGCAGGTTTGAAAGCCTGAAGTTAAAAGGCTGCAGTTAATCCCTTTCCACTTGCTTTTCTGAGGACGTTGATTGGTCTGCAACTGCCTTTCAGAATGAGAGAAAATAACCAGTCGGGATGAAATTCCCTTTAGTCCAAGGCACCTGGATGATAATGTTTGGGTGCAAGAGTGGTGGGTGTGTTGGGGAGATGAAGTCCTCCTGAGGGTGCTGCCTGCTGCTCTTGCCTTGGACGCGTGGAAGGTTTCAGTGCATGGGGAGGGCACGCTTCAAGGGCAGGCTTGCAGGGCCCACATTAGTCGTCATGCGTACTAAGTCCCGTAGGTCTGTGTCAGATGCTCTCACCCTCCTCTTAGCTGGCTCCCATTAGCATCTGCCGGTCTTGAACCATGCTCAGACCCCATCCCCACCTCCTAGGCTGGAACATCGCCCTCCACGTGGCGCCGCTGGCTTCTCAAGGCTGCAGCAGGGCAGGCTCTTGCATGGGATCCTGTTCGTTCTCCTGTTTGGAGCTGAGGTTTTGGACTCTGCCTGGGTCTGCACCTGAGTGTGGTGGGGTTTTTTGCCTCTCCACTTGCACTGGTTTTGAATCCAGATATACGTGATGCATGGCAGAAATGGCCATCGCAGCTTCAGAGCTGTTATCCAGTACAGCATGGGGCCAGCCCAGCAGAGTGCAATGGCTCCTTCAGAGAAGGATTTCCCCTCCACACTTAAATGGCCTCTTGCATCAAGATCCCATGTTTTCAAAAGTGCCTGGAGTAAAACATACATGTACCACAAGGCATCACTATCAATCAGGTAAATCAAAGACATGTCTATAATTAGTGGGCATCCTTACTAGACACCATTACCAGATCCATTGCTTAACATTAGGAAACTAAACTGAGCTAAATAGCTTCCGGAAAAAATATTAAAAAAAAAAACCAGAACAACAACAGACCAAAACAAACCATCAATTGCAGTAGTGGCAATTAGGAACCTGCATCTTAGGGTGAACATATCTTCTACTGTGAAATCCAAACCCATAGGCCCCCAAAGGTTCGTAAGAAAGCCAAAGAAGTCATTGCTTCTCTTCTGTTGTGTTAATTCATAGAGGCTTTTGGGGGAGATGATGGTCTTTCTCATTTACTGTTCTTTCTGGCCTGTTTCTGCCCCTTCTCCTGTACCTTTCTTTAGGAAATCATAGACAAAAAAAAATAAAAATAAAGAAACGGAAGAATGAAACTGAAAGGGACAACTCTTCCCAAAGCCTTCCCAAAGGTCAGGCTGCCTGCTCATTGTAGTTTCCCACAGCTGCAGTTGCTCCTGTGAAGACTTTCAGCTGTGTTTTGCAGCTGCTGTTCTGACACAAGTGCCGACCTGTAACTGCAACCATGCTTTGGTCTGCAAGGACAAACTGCACTTGCAAAGCAGCAGGACCTTCAAGGTCCTACTCTAAATCCTACCCCAGGATTCTTACAATTTAAGTGCCAAGCTTTGAAGATTTGAATGTTCCTGACTGAGTTGGATTGCTGGTTCAGACAGACACACGGCAACGGCCCAGAGCTGCCCAGCAAAGAGCCGAGTCGCGCAGGCTGTGTGGGTAAATGCACGAATCTGCTGTGGTGTGATGCTGCAAAAGAGCCAGCAGGGTAACAGGGTGACTTTGTTAGAAAGCTTTAGCCTTAATGGCATTCCTCTGCCTTTGTGGAGGACTTCTTTTCTTTCTCTGTAACTGATATTAATTCTAGATAGAACTGCATGGCATGCAAAGGGATCTCTATTTAGGTTTATCTTGCAAGTCAGGTGTAACTTTGTGCCACTTTGCAATGAGAGAACATGTAACGGGATTAATCTGACCTTGAAAATTATTTGAGCCCGGATTCTCTATTACAGCTCAAGCGCAACTTGACTGGTTAAAATGTGTAGTGGCTAAAAGCTATAAATAGTGTAAAATACCAAGTTCATGAAACAAAATATGGTGTTTCCAGGTCCACTTCTAGTGCTGCTTTGACTCTGATATTCATATATTGTCCATTACAAGTTCAGTGGAACCAGCTTGCACCTTGTACGAGGCGGTAGTGCAACGGGTGTCTTGCAAACATGATAAATGCAGCCTGCAGATGGGCTATCCCAGGCTCGGTGTGCTGGGAGTGCAGCCGGAGGCCTAATTTGTGGGATTGACTCTGGTGGCTATTGCTCTGAAAATTTGGCTCATGCAATTCTGAAGCGCTCTGCCTCCCAAATTTCATGATCGGAGCATTACACGTTGTTTCATGGAGTTGTTACCGGAGCACTGGTTCAGCTTTCCCGTCCCCTCGCGGTTGTGCATGATGCGATTGAGCGTGCTCCCGGCTGGGGCATTCCTTTTCTGTTAAAAAAGCATGAGTCATAGCCTTGTCGTTCAGGCTTGACTGAAAGCAACCACCTATAGTCATTAAGTGCAATAAGGACACCGACGTGTCTCTTCCACTTAAGCCAGTGCTTGAGCAGCTACCTGCCGGGTGGCGGGAGCTCGTGGCTGCATGCTTTCCTTTCCTTTAAGAGCTCTATACCTGTACAGATGTTCCTGCCACGTGCTGGTGACAGCATTCTTACCTTGTGCTTTGTGTGTTCAAAGCCTTTTACCTGCACACAAGTGGATTTTATCTTTCTGGACTTTGGAATAGAAATAAAATGTGTACAGAAAAGTAGACACTTTCCAAAGCAAATGAACTAGAGTACCTTTAATGGCATTTTTGTGTAATATTACATATACAGTATAGAACAGCACTTCAGGATAATAACTGAAAAAAAGAATTGTTGTAGTGAAGATTCAATTCTTCTGAATTTGTATTTGTAAATCCTTTTTTCCATCTTTCTGTCTTTGCCAGGGGACAGGGGTTAGAGCAGAGCTGGCTCTGAAAGTGACAAACTTAAGCTTTGCCCATTTTTCTTGTCCCTGTTCTGGAGAAGTAGCACAACTATAGGGGCTCGATGCTGCTGGCACCAAAGTTTGGGCTCATTGCTAGACTCAAATTCAGTCTTCATTTACATGGAAAGTAACCCTGTTACACAGGGTGATCTGAAGGTTGATTCTGGTGATCGTGTTGGACCTTGAAGTGTATTTTGGATCCCGGAAAATTTTAGAGGACTGGCAGCTGCAGAAATGCCGTTGTACTATGTGCAAGCTGTGAGCAGTTGCTCTGGAGTAACTGAGACCGTTACACAGACGTCATCATTGCACGGGTCAGAAAACAGATGTTGTGCTCATGAAATAGCTAGGAGGCTTTCTGGGGAAAAAGAAATCCTGAACTGGAAGGGAAAATTAAAAGTCAAAGGTTCAATATGGAATTTGGGAGTGAGGAGGTAGAAGGATATATTATAACGAATTGATGCTTTTTTTACTTGGATTTTGAGCATTTAGAAAATACAAACCTATCTTTTTGGATGTAAGAATTGGACAGTTTGTTAAAATAAAGTATTTTTTTTCCTAAGTGAGGTGACATCAAAGTGATACCTGCTTTTTAAAAGAAGTGTTCAAATACCACTTTCCTACAGAAGAGAGTTTTAACAGGTTTTGTTGTCGTTGGTTTTAATAGGCTGTATGTAAAGCCTATTTTCAGTTCTTCTTTTTTTTTTTTTTTTTGTACCAGAAGCTCCTGTGTTACCGGATATCTTCAGGTCTATAGGAACTATATTGCTTTATATTCTTGCTGCTAACATACTTGTTAGAGAGGATTTGAGGAGTGGGATTCCTCTGGAGAAAGGCATCTCCCTGAGGCAGCCTGGGGTCCGGGACTCTCCCGTCCTGAGCTGCAGCGAGAGCTGTGAGCACTGAGCAGCACTAGTTTGCATTTTTCTTGGCACTTCTGGATCTGCACTGATTTCCTTCAGGAAATTTAAGGAAATAATAGAAAAGTTGACACTGTCATTTTTCCTGGATGGCCCAGTCCTTCACCTATGCCTGTGCCACCAAAGCAGTGCTTTCCCATGGAGCCTCCAGGGAGGGAAGGTTTGATCCAGCTAGATTTTCACATCTGGGAATATTTTTTGTAGCTTTCTCCTTATTTTTTTGGTACGAATGGGTAACGCGATCTCTACATTTGTTGTTGGTTTTAATATGTTATAGAGCATTTCAAAATCAAATGCATTCTTAAAGCAAAGTGCTGAATGGAGCTAAAATAGACAAGAAGTCCACATTATATCTGGCAGAAAGGCAGCAAATTTTCTTACTGACACAAAGAATATTGTGCAAAGATCAGCTTTGTGATACCTAACAAATGACAAACAAAATAAAATCATCCTTACTGAGGGTGCATTTAGTCATACAGAAAATTGACCTTGTATTGCACACTGGGACAAGGCGGCGTATATTGATTTTGAAGGCTCAAACGATAGAAGCATTCAAAAAGAGCTTCATCAGGCCATGATAAATAAATTATATTAATTTATTATGTTATGTTAATCAGCCTCCTGATGCAAGGCAGGTGGAACCAGCCATCTGGGGCAATATTCTTACAAACCTTTTTATCCATTCTCTATAAAGCAGATAAGTGCATTTCTTCATTATTTTCTGTTTGGACATGTAAGCTTGCTTGGCCCACAGTCTGAGACTATTGGTGTGCAGCAACTCCATATCTGGCTGTCTGCCACAAATACATCAATTAGCCTTAATTAAAAGCCCTATAAAAAGGACTTTGTATTAGGTTGGGCTCAGTCCATGCCGCCCCCCCTCCCCGGAGTGACATGGCTGTATGTTAACTGGTTCGGAGCAGATTCAGTTCAGCCCGAGGAATGGCAGAGTATGCCTCTGCCTGCCTGCCTGCCTGCTTGCAGAGCATGTATAGACATACCTTACATATGTATACCTACCCATTTGGAATGGGGACTTAGATCTGGCCTGTGGAAGACAGGTCTTTCAGACAGGTGGGATGAATCGTGCTCCGGAGGTGCCAGTCTCTCATCATTTACTGTAGAGTAATGACTTTAGATTAGACACTTGATTTGTAGGCTGCTAGAGGGTAAATGAAGTGAGTACAACCCATAACTCAAGCTCCCAGCCTGATTTCGTTTGTATAAAAAGGTACCTCTAAAAGGGACCACATAACCGTCTTCCCAGCACAGAAGCGCTTTCATGCAGGTGACTTAATGGCACAGGGAACATTGCAATGTCTCAGCATGCAGCCAGAAACAAAGCGGTCAGCTCCAAAACTGCTGTTGAGAGCTTCATAAAGACATTCAGGTGCTCAGCTCTTGGCCCGTGGTGATCTGGTTTTTAACTTTTTACCCCAGTGCCATGGCAGGATAGTCCAGGAACCCCCCATTTTCGCAGGTATGTAGCAGTTGAGATGCTCTTCATCACGATGAGCAACAGGCACAGGGGAATCACCGGTCACTTTTTGGACAGTGAAGGACTGCCAGCTATGTGGGATCTTTGGCTGCTCTGCGGTACTGAGGATGTTAGGAATATTATTGCTGAGCTGTGTCATGCAGCGGAAAGAGGCCACGGCTTGGAAATATCCAACAAAGGAAAAAATTGTAGTGAAGAGCTTCTAAGGTGGACAGTGACCGATGGTCAGGCGTTGCCCAGACCACAGCAGAGCCCTGACTCCGCGCTGTGCAATGGGAGGAGAGAGTGGAGAGGGAGAAGAAAGGATATAAAGAATGGTCCCAAAATGGTGACAATATTCCACTAAAGTCCACACTTGCTAGTCTCTGCATAGTGGCTGTTTGTGTCTTCATAATTTATTTATTTGGAAGTTGGCAGACTTCTCTTTCCTTCAGGTGGCATTTAAGGACAAGCCTGGCAGCCCTTTCTGGAGTGGCAACTGTGGAATGGGGAAGGGCCATTAAAGGATACTCAAATATAGATGCCCTTAGGGGAAGATATGAGCTTCAGGAGAGCCAAAGCTCTTACAGCTTCCCAAAGACCTGTCAGAAGTGGGCATATAATATCCAAACTGTGTAACATCGATGTCTGGATTCTATGTTTGAAGTTGGCCCTGCTTTGAGCAGGGGGTGTGGACCAAATGATTTCCAAAAGGTCCCTTCTGAGCTATGTTGTTTTATTATTTGGTGATTCTGTAGATTTTAATAGCACAAATAGAGAGGAGGTAAAATTGGAAGGTTCTTAGTTATGTTCCATTATTTTCTGGTTTTCAATTTAAATACCCCACTGAGGAATGTGGTGCCAATTTTCAAGATAACAAATATTTCTAAGAGCTGATATTCATCAAGCAGACACCAGAGAAATTTGTCATATTCTAAATCTACAGCATATAAATAAATTAATCCCTTCACTGGGCATCAGCTAACGTCCATACTTGATGCCAAACACTGAGAAAAATGTCTCCATGACCATGCAGTTTCTGGAAGCAGCGGGCTATTACGGATGCATCAGCAACACCCGCTCCCTCCTCCAGCCTCTTCCTCAGCCCAGTGAAAGGTGATTACGAGATCTGAAAATGCCACCCAAAAGGCAGTAGCATTCAAGCTGGTTTCCAGTGCTGCACAGGCAGACATGCTCAGCCAAGGCTATAGGAAACACGTGAAGGGCAGTGGCAAGTAGGTTTCTCATTAGTGGCTGGGTCTCACCAGTGATTCTCACCCCTCTGGATTCATCCTGCTCACTGCCAGTGTGCAGACACCACTGCTGAAATGGCCTGGGCTTCTCCAAAGGATCTGGGTATATCCATGGGGTCTGTGCACATTCCCTAGAGTCTGCCCCAGCCCCATTGCCAGGCTTATTCCCTGCTTTTCTAGGCACATGCAAAGGTTTACACCTGGCCCTATTAGGTTTAGCTGAAAAGCTGGTTTTCCAGACTCTGTAACCTCCTCCATATACCTCACAGGGTTACTAAAAAAATCCTTTCTGATCTGTGGCTGAGCAGCAAGTCTCCAAATAAATCAGGAATAACAGGGAAAACCTTATGCCATCTCAGTGCATTATTTTATTAAACAAACCTTAATTTTTTTTTTTTTTAATGGATCTTCGGAAAATCTTGGGCAGGGATTGGAGTATTTGCATTTTTTTAATGAGCCAGTTTGAGAAGGGGCACTCAAGGGAGACACCAGCTTCACACTGAGTCCAGCAACTGCCATGTGTGACCATTTGCTCAGGTTTCCTCCACCAGTAACACCTTGGGTGAGCTTTGCTACTGGTGGCACGTTGCACTGATGCCATGTAGTGCTAGTAAAAGTCCAGTAAAAGTCCTCTTCATTTCCTTGGGCAGACCCTAGGTCTGTGTGGTATTTCCATGTGTGGTATGCCAGGACATGCAGGCGCTTTCCTGTCCTGGGCTTGGTTTCAGAAGAATTTCCTGAGTTCTGGCACCTCTTTTCTCTGTGTCACCACTTTGTTTTCCTAGAAAAAAAAAAAAAAAACAAACCCCCTTTTGTGCTGGTGTCCACCTCCTCCAGCCGGTGGGGCAGGAGAGGACCTGCACAGCTCATTGCAAGCAGGTGAGGAGCGGTGTGGTACACGAATCAACTGGGAATCCAGCTGCATCCAGGGCTGCTGCCAGGCTCATTAGTCGGAGTCACAGTTCAGTTTGTAAATCGGGTGTCTTACCCAAGCTCTCATGGAAAAAGTTGTGCTTTTTTTTTTTTTTTTCCAAAGCAAAACAAAATTTCTGCTCTGCTTCTAATTAGTGCTCTGTTGTCCCCACAGGATTAATTACCTCCGCCTTCACTTGTATCATCAAATGCTGTTTGGCAACAGCTTCTTTTTTTTATTTTTTTTATTTTAGGTATAATTAGGAGTCCTGGCATTACAAACAAGCTCAGTCAGGTGGTACTTAAAAATTACAGAGCTGAAATGTCACCTAAACTAGTAGTTTAAACCTAGCTTCTGAATACCAGCAACCCCATTGCACTCACTGCACGTTCAGAGCTCATCGCTTTGGGGTCATCAGTATGTCAGTGTGAACATCCTTCTCCTGAAATCAGGGCTTTTGTTCTGCAGGGTCCTCCCACCAAGTGGCTCTTAGAAAGGGACCGTGGGTGCAAGGATGCAATGGCACCTCCCAACTTTTCCTACTGCCTGTTGATGCTCTGTAGATTCCCAGCCTTTTTTTTAAATTTTTTTTTTTTTTTTACTTTAGAGGAAGGGCTGAGTGCCACCAACTGCGTAATTCTGTCAAGTGGTAAATTCAATTTATCGAGTGGGAGAGGCAGTAGCTAGCAATAAGGCAGGATTTGGGTTTTAAAAATATGCCTTGTGGGAATTGGGCAAGCTACCAGGAAGACAATAAAGGATTTATCTGGCAATGCATGCTAAAGGAATGCTAAACATGTAGGGGGAGAATTTATTGATACCAGTGAAAAAGCTCATTAGCGTTAAAGTGCAAAGCAGCTCTGTAAATGTACCTTTCAACTGTCCCAATAAAATCCCTGTGCTCAGACAAGAGGAACAGCCTTGTTTCTGCAGAGCGCAGAACTGGCTCATCAGCTCGCCCAGCAAACTCGCGTGCAAAACACGCTTCCTCGAACGTAATAGTTTTAGCACTGTTTTACTGCCACGGGCGAATTTCACGACCAACCTCAATGTATTTCCCCTGCCACTAGTTTCACAGGGATTCAGAGATGCTCCTAAAGCTGGTGCTGCGCTATTTCTCATAGGACGGGTTCGTTCCCCTCCTTGCTCGTCACCGATGGTGGATTATTTGCCCTTTAAGAGAGCTGTGGCCCTGCAAGAGACATGGGACACCACAGTAAACCTGCAGCTTGTGGGGATGCAGTGGAGATAAAGGTTCACTGTATTTTTTTCCAGAAAACGTCCCAGTAGTAAAAATACACTTGCTAACCGTCTAAAGCTCCAATGCCTTATCAGCACAGTTTATGTAACAAAATCCCATTAGTACTGCAAACCGTTCTCACATGAGTTAGGGCATGATGTGCTTCATAAACTTTACATACCTATTTACTCTTGTTATGCGTATAGCGCTCGGCTGGGGCTTTCACCTGCCGGTGTAGCTGCGTATCTTGTGTTAATGTCTGCGTCCTTTGAAAGCTGGATAATATGAAGGAGAATATTTTCCACAATGAAAAGCAGCATTTCCCTTCCTTGTTTGCTTGTTTATCTCCCCCCCCCCCCCCCATTCCTTCCTTTCTTTTCTTTATTTCACTTTTCCTTCCTTGCCTTCTTTTTTTCTTGCCTAGATTATTAGGCTGGCAACTTGTAGAAACTGAAAGATTGATTAAGTAATGTTGCATCAGCAGATTTAATGAGATAATGATCTGGTTTGCTCTTTGTGTTCAGAAGACATAATATGCTAATAGGGATTGTAGTTAGGGCTGATTTATTAATGTCCTGCTTAAATACCAGCCAGTGACCGAGTGGTTCAGTGAAGTATTTTGGCAGATCTTCTAAATTGTGTTCTTCGTTTTGAAGGTAAATATTTTCAGACTTCAAGCATCCATGTAAATGTTCTTATTAAGGTCAGTGGAAATCTTTCCATTAATTTCTCTAACTCTAACCCAGTTCTTGCAGAGGGACCAGAACAGTAAGTTTCAGCGTGGGCTGAGCTTCCTCAGAACCAAGAACTGCGGGTACCAGAATTTTAATTTCAGGCCCTTGCTTAATGCAAATGGTACAAGATCTCATGCCCTACAAAATGCTGCATGTGGAATGCAGGCAGAAGTGTAGAGGGTGTGTTTGAAGATGGGGACAGCAAGGTAAATTGCCATAAAAATCAGCTGAACCGATCAGGGAAAGGGCACTTTTTAATTAATACATATTTGAATCCAAATGACTTATTCTCGATGTCTGAACTGTCAGTAATTTCCATCCAGAGTAGCTGCTCAAAATTCATGACTGTCTAGAATATCCTTGTACAAGCCAGATATGTACATAAGCTGTGCAAACTCTCTCTGGGGAGAAGCACAGTTAAAAATAAAGTTATTATTGCTACCACAGAGAGAGACGATGACAAAGGCAGGAGGTTGTGCACCAGAAACGGTGAGACTCTGAATCCTGTCCTGCCATCCCTGTATCCATGATTCAGACATGGGCTGACGTGCTCAGCTTTTGAGTCCTGTTTGTGTTTCTTCATGTCCGTCCAGTCCTGGAGTGGAGCAGAGCATCAGCAGATGGATGCTCCAGCTGGAGTGGAGCAGAGCAGGGAAAGCGCAGCTTACGTAGGACTTCATGAATTGTAGCCCCCCATCCCAGACCAGGCTTCGAAGGGTGAGGTCCTGGCTCCATGAGGGCCACGGGAGTTTTGGCGTGGTTTTTAGGATTCCTCCCCTGCCTCCCCCATCCCTTTGAAATGCTTATGAGTTCCCACTCATGTTTAGGCAACTGGTCTTAAAGGAAGAAAAATCTGGAGAAAATAGGAGGAAAGGGGGGATGAGGGGTAGGCATGATCTTGCCTGTATCTCTGTGCATCTCCAGTGGTGTCTGGTGAAGTATCCTCGTAACCGCATGCTCAGAGTGCTTCCACAATTGGTGGCAGGGGGAGATTTTTCTTAACGAATCATCATCACAGAGGACCTCATTACAGTCAAAACATTGTACTGTTTTTCTAGCTTTTTTTCCTAGGCTTCCTCCCCTCACCCCAAATGACAACGGAAAATGAAACTGAGCCAGGAGCTGCTATACAAGCCTCCACGGCGAGAGGCTGAATCTAAAAAAACCACCCCAGCCTGCCCTCACAAGGTACCCACACAGTCTGTGCTGAGCGCCCATCCTAGGCGTAACCAGCCCTCTCTTCCTTTTTCTCTGCTGAAATGCAGCTGCACAGCCAATATGCGTTTTTAGTTTCTTTCCCTGGGAGCAGGCAGCCTTGCATCGCCAGCCCAACGCTCACGGACCCACGCTTGCGCTGCGACGTCCCGCTCTGCACCCCTGAGCACCTAATGGGGATGATCCTGCAACACTAATCCCTAGTTTGTGGGAATCATTCCACTCACATTAGCAGGACTTTCTTCCCAAGCAAAGCACCATGGGCTTTAAAGCCTCTTTTTTTTACCCTGAGGTCCTTAGTTTTGATTTAAAGGTGTCCCGTTAGCTGAAAAAGCACCAGCTGGTGTAATCGTGTTTGTGCAACCCTCATGGAGAAGTTGGGTGAAACAACTGGGTTTAAAAGCTCATATTGGAAAAAAAAACTGATCTACAGAGTAACTGCAGCTTTTGAATGTATGTGATTCACAGACACTGGACTGTGGGGAGGAAAAATATTTTGGGAAAACTTTTTTTGCAAGGGAGAAATTGGGGGAAAGGTTTATTGCTCGGATAATGTTTCTTTTGTTACTACTTGCTGCTCTTTGTACACTTGCCAATGCAAATGGCATTCATGTTACTGATGATATTTTTGAACAGCCCGGTATCTTTTTTGCTGTTGTTAATATACTGAGGATTTGGGGGGATTTTAAATGCCTCTGCCTTTCAGGATTATTTCTACAAAAGCAATTGAGAACTGTATTTTGACAACAGGAAGCTTATAAAAACCTAGAGAAAAAAAAAATAAAGCATTTGAAACTGAACAGCTATAAAAGGAATGCACCTCTGCTACCATATCTGAAATCTGCAAAGTGATCATGAATTACATCAAGGAAGGACCATCTTTCTACTGAAAAATCACACATCAGTTCATACAGAGTGGATGCTCCCTTGACCACTCGCGTGACCGCCGAGGAGGAATGCGTGGGAATGCTGTGGTTAAATGTGACTACCCTGTTGCTTTTGGACATCATTGCCGTGTGTGGTCAGTTGAAATAATTGGTTAATCTGCAGCAAGCTTCTTGTTACGCTTTTCTCTTTGCTAAAATTCAACAAGGAAAATGTGGGTCACTTTAAAAGCATTGGCAGACAACTGTTTCTAACCCAAAGGATTATGGGTTTTAGCACAATGAACTGTACTTCTTCAGGGAGGATCAATGCTGATTTTTTTTTCCACACATCTTTATTTACATGTGGCTATATTTTCATTGATACAGAATAAAAAGTGCATTTTATTGACCTTGCGTGCTTGTGTTGTTACATCTCCTGAGCTCTGGCACCATAAAAGCGATAGCTCTTGTTTTCCTGGCCAAAGCTGAACACAATTTGCTGAGATTAATGAGCAAAACATAATCTTATTTTTAGGAGGCTTGGGGATGGGGGAGACACATAAATCTATTGTTAGAATAGAGCTTATGTAGATAGCAACAGGAATGATGCTTGGCCTTCCTCCTCACTAGCCTGAAGACAACAGGAAATAAATCACGTTGAGCTGGGCACAGGTATCTCATCCATAAAACTTCCTCTAGCATTTAATTCCCTCCCCCAGGCAAATCAGGATGAAGAGGGAATACTTTATCAAAGCGGATAGTAAGTATTTGCTTATATCCTTTTGTTCTTAAAATGTTCCATTTTCTTGGGTGCAAATGCATAACTTTGCTTCAGAAAAATTCCGTGTGTTCATTACATTCCAAATGAAAAATAAAGATGGGGAGGGTGGGGTAGAGGCAGAAGTGTTTCACTTGGAAATACCAAGTTCCAATAATTTCTAAGACATTTCCTCCCTTTGCTTCCTACATCATGAGCTTTGTCACAAAGTGGCGTTTCCCAGAGCATCACCCGTGCCAGGGTGCCAGTGACTTTCCTGACACGTGTATACGCTACATTGCTGATGTGTGCTTGAAACCACTGTTGCTCTGACACTCCTTCAGCTCAGAAACCAAAGCACGTGGAAATTGGTGGAGTTCTTTCTATTCCCTTGCAAGTGGCTTTGACCCAGATCCTCCAGGCTTTGTCCCGGCCAGTGATGGCATCAGGGTGTGAGAGGGGCAGTTACAGCTGTGACAGCGTGGAACTGATTCAGTCTGAGGGTAAAGCATCCAAACCTAGCTGTCCACAAATAGGTGTTGGCGTCTGTAGGGACAGGTTCTCTGGGAAGAAAATGTTTTCTATTTATGGTGAAAATTACCCATCACTGACCTTTTCTTTTTTTTGACTTGCTGAGCGCTTACTCTAAGCTGCGGTGAGGAGACCTGGGGCTCAGCACAGGAGGGAGGACAGCTTAAAAACTTCATGGCAGGCACTGGTACAACAGGCCGTGATTTCCATCGCTGAAAACCCAGTGGCAGAGACTGCTCCTGCTGCTTCTCTTTGGTAATTAGGATAGGCTTTTGCTAGATAGGAACCTGGCAGCCTCAGCACAGCAGCTTTTTCCAAGTGGGTGTTTGGGATCGTGTCAAGGCTGTGCATCCCAGCCCTGGGAGCCGCACTGGGAAGGGAGCTGCCAGGCACGATGGAGGGAGACTGAAGGATGAAGGAAGAGTGGATTTATTTGCAGGAGCCAATTTGTCACCGGCTGACAGCACAGGTTTGTGCAGTAGTGCAGCTGTGGCTGAGCAAGCTGGCAGCTTCTGTCATTGTCCATGGGGCTGGTCCTCACCAGCACCCCTAACTAACTCCTTGCACGCCCCCAGACAGGGTTTGGCTTGAAGCCCTGCAAGCAGCAAAGATGCCGGCTGAGAGGCAGGATCAGCCCCTGAGATTGCCAAGGCCCTGGGGGAGATGAAGCACCCATTTTGCTTTGCAGATTGCTTTACATATGGATATTACCTCTGCCTAAACAAACCCTGACAGCCAAGGAAACGCATTAATACATATGCACATCTCACTCCCTTTATGAGAGCACGATCCAACACACATTGGCCGAAGATTTAGTCTCCTGGGCTGATGCTCCCACTGATTTAGGATCCATCCATAAACAGTGTGTATAAGCTAACACGGGCCAGGAGTGCAGGGCAGAGACAGAGGCTTGGCTCAGAGCAGCTCCTTCCTCACATCAGTGCACCCTTTACAGGCAACTTCTTACAAAAGTTTTTTTCCTTATTGTCCACAGCAATGTTATTTGGCAGAGAATGAGGCTAAAACGATCATCTTACACCTCTGATTAGGCGGAGTAATGAACACAGAGTGAGCAAGTTCCTTAATGCTGGAAATTCTTCGGTGGTTAACTTTGCTGCATAGAAATAAAACAGCTGCTCACTTCGGAGCACAAATTGAGCCAGGCGTTGCAAGCTACCCGAACCTTTTTAGTGTGCAACTCAGAACATGGATAATGACAGATACACCTCTGAGGTCAACTATTTTGGGGCCACCTTGACTACCTCCCCCTCCTGGCCAATGATTTCCACCTAGCCAGGTCTGCCTGAGTCTACTTGCTTGCTCACTTGGTTGCACCTAAGAAAGTTCACAAACCATTATCTTCAGGCATGAGCAGGCTGGTCCTGCAAGCCTGAGGGTGGGGTGTTTGAAGCATTTGGGCAGCGTGGAGCAGATATTTAAAAAGTTATGTGGAGCTCACACACAGCGATATGTCTCTGCAAGTACCTTTGTGGAAGCACTGCTCAGTGCTTTGGACTGCTAGCACCAGGAGCTGCTCAGCTGTCACTGCCACAGCTTTTTGGAGATATTCTTCTTCTTCTCTTTAGATAGAAAGACACAGAAAATATGACCTGATTGCTCAGCTCAGGTGTGGGAAGGAGAGGTGTGCCTCACAAGCCATTTGTCGATGGCTTCTCCTGTCATAAACACTTCTCTTCAAAGGCTGCCAGACAAATAAATACAAATATATGGTGTATTTATCAAATTAAATATAAATAAATTGTGCTGTAAAAAGAAATGGTAGAGACACTAGCAAAATACCTTAACATGCAGAGCTTCAAGCTCTGCTGACATTCACCAAGGGAGAGACAATACCAAACATTTACTTTCCTATTCTACTCCCTATGGCCTGTGCTCATCTCACCTAAAATTTAAGCAACTCACTGAAGATGCCAGACTGGAACCTGATGCTGCTAAAGATCCATCATGACAGGCAAGACAGGGGCACTTCCAGCTCACTGAAACCCTTCAGGTGAGTTATATGTCCCCATTATCCCGACTGGGGGAACTAAGGTTCCCTCATGCCATTAGTGGTCTGGGCTGCTGGTTATAAACTGATTTTGTGCTGTACAAACACAGGCATGGAAACACTGGGTCCTGTATTTTTGCAAATACATACCCTGCAGGTGAAATGCAGTATTTAGAGTCATCACACAAGTCCTGTAAGAGCAACATGTACCATTCTTACTGGAGAGCCCATTTGCAAAGGGCTTGAAGAAATTTGGTTTTAGAGGAGCTGCCAAAAGCTTTCTGTGAACATATTACAAGGAGTTGGCTAAATGATTCTTATAATGCAGATTATGAAGGGAAAAGTTAGGTTCGCTGGTAGTATCTGTTATTCTTCTGCACGTGGAGACTGTGTGTTTCAGGAGGAGTGAAGGAAGCGTCTGTCAAGAAAGGACATATGGATTTTTTATCGCTGAAAAGGAAGGCACAAACACAGCTACACTGTGAAGAAAGGTGTGCTTCTGTCCAGGCATTTTAGAAACACATCCGCGGAGGAAAGCCAGTGGGCTGGTCTTCCCCTGCAAATGGCAAGTCTCTGTGCTTGGAAGTGCCCAATAACCAAAGCAGCGAGAAAGCACAAATCCCTGCGACAGCTCCTGTCTCCCCGAGCTCCCCGGCTCAAGTCTGCACCCATGGCTGCCTGTTGGCTCTTCATTTCTCCCCGTGACTGCACGTCTTGCTTCTGCCCAGCTCTCGCAGACTTCCCTGCCTCGCAAGCGCTCCCGCCACTGCCAGCAGTGCCTGCCGCTCCTGCGCCAGCTAAGCCAGAGAGACAGAGAGCTGAGCACTGGCTCACTCCCTATCCAGGGCACTATTTTAAAGTTAGCTTGTGATTCTGTATGGGAGAGACAGATATTTAAAGAGATCCCAAACCTGAGTTTTCTCCACAAATCTGGTTGCTCCCCTTCTGATCTTCAGAGATGCGGAAACAAGGATGGGATTACCTGAAATCAGAAGAGGCAGGTTGCTGCTTCTGGAAGGATTGTCTCTGGCTCCCAGGATGGAAAAGCAAGCTGAGAGTTCAAATGGGGCACCATTTGGGTCAGTCTAACCATTTCTGCAGCAGGTCATGGAAACCTACCACCAACTCCACACTGAAATGGCTCGCATGGTCAGGTCAGAACAAAAGTTGGCCCACAAACTTTCAAAGATGTCCCAATGTCATAGGCATTTTCAGGGATTCCCAGACCGTATGAAGGGTTGGTTTCTCATTAGACCAGCGCAACAGAAATTGTTCTTGGCCCTCACTGAAAGGGTTAGAAGGTAAAAAGTCTAGATGAAGTTAAATATTGTAGCAAAGCATCTGAATCTGTATCTCTGTTCCTGTATCTTGTCCTATTGGCATGAAGGAGAGCACAGCTACATCAGCTGGAAACTGCCCATGGAGGCACTGAGGTGACCTTCCTGATAACCGGCACCGTACGCCGTCCCAGAGGCGCTTTCTGCCTTCGCAAGTGCCACTGCCAGGATTAGCGCTACTTAACACCTCCACTAACAAACCGGAGGAAGGTCTTCCAAGTATGCTTGTACCACTCGCAGATGGGAATAAATGAGAAGGGATGGCGGCTGGCCGGGAGCGCAGGTGCGGGACACGTGGCCAGCTAAGTGCTCCTGCCATGGGGTGGTGCCGGCCGTGAAGAGCCCTCCCGGGAAGGGGCCAGCAGCCCATCAGCAGGCACTTTGAAAACATCGCTGGAGCAGAGCCAGGAGTGCGTGCGGTCAGGCACTACCCTTGATTGGCAGGAAGATGGACCGGCTGATTTAATAAACCGCTTCCATCTCTCTCTTCTGTAATTCTGTGACATTTTCTCCAGGAAAGTAACATACTTCCAAATTAACCTGATTGCAGGGAAGTGGGCTGTCGTCAACCCCTGGAGAGCGCAGGACTTCACTGGCAGCAGCAGGGTGGTGCGGTGGCCCTTCCCAGCTGCCAGCAGGCGGGACTGCTGCCCCCGTGGCATGGGGCAGAGGGGGACCCTCCGAGAGGCTGGCGAGGCCATTTGC